>NC_135337.1:14428215-14742090 GCF_023851605.1 Tamandua tetradactyla | reverse complement strand
AAACATAGACGCAAAAATCCTCAACTAATTTCTGCAAACTGAATCCAACAGCACGAGAATCATACATCATGATCAAGAGGGATTGCATATCCAGGTACGCAAGGGTTGTTCAACATAAGAAAATCAATTAATGCAGGGCACCACATTAATAGAATGAAGGAAAAATATCACATGATCATTACAACTCACACACTGACAAATCCAGCACCCCTACTTCATAATAGCACTTTTTAAACTAGGGAGAGAAGGAAACTTCCTCAATATGATGACGGTCATATATGAAAAACCCACAGCTAATATCATACCTAAAGGTAAAAGATTGAAAGTTTTCCCTCCAAGATTAGGAAAAGGTAAGAATACGCGATGACTCCACTGTTATTTAACATCATACTGGAAGTTCTAGCCTGAGCAATTATGCAAGAAAAAGACATAAAAACCATCCAAATTGGAAAGGAACAAGTAAAACTTTCCTTATTTGCACACTATGATCCTGTACATAGAAAATCCTGAAAAATCCACAACAAAACTAATAGAGCTAAGAAACAAATTCACCAAAGTTATAAGGTACAAGATTAACATGTAAAAATCAGTGGTGTGTCTATTCACAGATACTAAATAACCTGAAGAGAATATTTTTTAATTTACTTAAATAGCAACTAAAAAATCAAATATCTAGGAATAAATTTAACCAAGGACTTATACATGGAAAACTATAAAATATTGCTAAAAGAAATCATAGAAGACCTAAATAAATGGGCAGATATTCCATCTCCATGAAGTGGAAAGCAAAATATTGTTATGATGTCAATTCTACTGAAAGTGATTTACAAATTTAGTGATTTACAAATTTAGTGTTTCACATCTATCTTTCTTATTTTCTCCTTTGTTTTTCCCTTTTTTTTTTTCTTTTTAGGACTGACACAATCCTACGTTGTCAAGTTGTTTTGGTATGAAAATGTTTTTCCACATTTTAAACTGGGGAAAGTGATGGGGTAATTCTGGGGACCGGGTGCCCCCTGATATGCACTCTGACAAGTTTGATATTTCAGAAGGCCTTGCAGCAGTGGCTAAAATTATAAGGCTTCCCTGGAGTATGGGTTCTTTAGTGTACCATGTACTGGTTCTGTTTGCATGCATAATTACCCTTGGTCACTGTGCAAGTTTGAAGCTATGATGTGCCCCAGAAAAGCTATGTCCTTTAATCCTCATTCAGTATTGCTGGATGAGTTTTTTTATTGTTTCCATGGAGATGTGACCCACCCAATTTTGGGCAGTAACCTTTGATGAGATGGTCTCCAGGGAGATACATGTTCACCCATTCAAGGTGGGGTTGCTTACTGGAGCCCTTTAAGAGGGAACCATTTTGGGAAAAGCTTTAGAGCCACCAGAACCAACAGAGCCCACGCAGCCAGAGACCCTTGGAGCAGAAGGCAAAGGCTGCTGGGGAAGCCTTATGAAAGGAGGAGAGAAGGCTAGCAGACATCACCATGTGCCCTCCCAGCTGAAAGAAAAACCCCAAACTTCGTCAATCCTTTCTTTGGTGTTAAGGTCTCTTTCCCTTGATGCCTTAATTTGGACATTTTCATGTTTTTCCAACTGTAAACTTGCAACTTAATAAATTCCCTTTTTAAAAGCCGTTTGTTTCTGGTACATTGTATTCGAGCAGCTTAGGAGCTAAAACAGTCTCACTTGATGCGCGTCTCATTTTTATGGGATCTCTGGTGGTGGGTAAAGGCATACTGGTCTTGTCAAAATGGAACCGCAGAAAGTGCACCGCTTGTCTTGCTCCATCAGAGAATGCTGTCTTCCCAAATGGGCGCCCAAATAGTTTTTTCAGGCTAAGACTATGTCACCTTAGGGACAGTAAAATTTGGCCACCTTCTTGGTGTGTTTTTGGGCACTGTGCTACTTCATGGAACGGCTCTGGGTAAAGTGAGTATGGCAAATGTAATAGTAGGGGGGTTTCGCCCGGGTGGGTGACCGTGTGCCTTGTCAGCTTGCAGCTGTCCCTGCTGTCATAGCTGCTTGTCGTGCAGCGAAACGGCCCGTCGCCCATGTGCGTGCGGCACTGGGGCTTCAGCTGTCAGGGCGCGGCAGTGGCGTGGCCACACTCACAGTACGTGAAAGACTACTCCCGTGCGCGGGGGCACGGCCGCACCGCCCAGCCCCGGCTGCGGACACTTCGCAGTCGGAACTTTTAGAGAATTACTTTTCGACACATGCAAAGTAACTTGACTCTTCTCTCATTCCCTCTGGCAAGACAAGCGTGCGCTCCTAAGGTCACCCTTCGCCCGACCTCCCGCTGCAAGGGCGCCCGCCTCGGCGCCCACCCCCGCGGTTGCCGCCGACCCCAACCCGGCAGTGCCGGGAGCGATTCCTGAGCTCCGAGGTCGCAGGCGCGAGAGCGCAGCGGCGCAGTGCATCGCGCTGGGGCTCGGCGCTGGGGCTCGGCGCCGGGCACGGGGCTCCCAGCGCCCAGTAGGCCCGCGGGAGTCGAAGCCCAAATGCCGGGATCGCTCTGATGGCGGCAAGCGGAGGGAACCCGCCCCTGGGGGGTTCCCTTTCTGGTGTTTCAGAATCTTCCACACTCCCAGTAAAAGCAGTAGGAGCGGACATCTTTCTGCAGTATTTCCAGCCCTCTCACAGACACATAAATTACTGCAGTAACACCTAACGTACTGACGACTGGGTTCTCAAGGTGTTCAAGCCTTGTCTTGTTTAGTCTTCACGACAACCCTAGCACGTGGGCACTACACCGCTTTACATTTCATGTGTGAGGAATCTTACCCAAGTGGAGCCATCAGAGTGAGATGCTGAAATGGCGTGGAAGTGAACATCACTGGAGGAATAAGGTGAAGAACTAGGAAGTCTATGGGTGTTTGGACAGATCATCCAGGTGGATGGAGAAGTCGCCCAGGCTGTGGTCAGCAGGTGACAGAGACTAATGGGTAGATCCAGCTGGCAGATGGCATGGGCCTCAAGGAAGCAGTGAGCTTCTGTAAGGGGAGGGACTCCCACCTCACCTCCCAAACCTGAGAGGCTACCAAAGGGCTCCTCAGAGGAGAGCTGCTTCAGTAAGACCAGGAGGAAGCAAGGTTTTGTAAAAAAAAAAAAAAAAAAAAAAGTCTCAGTTCTTAGAGGGTTGTTAGCCATGGAACCAGAATTCTAGAAGTCATAATGGAAAGGTGTGGGTGGCAATTCACTATTCTTCCTCAATGAGCATGAGGACTGTTATAGATCAAAGACATTTAGACCCAGTGCTAAAATAGGAGGATTTCACTGGGAGGAGTAAAGGGATTATAAATAGAACTCTGACAACTGCACATTTCTTTCTGTTTGGTAAGCTCTTGGGCTGGTTTTCCAGGCCCGCTGCCTCTCAGCAGACCTTTAAGAAAGTGGTTGGGGCCCAGGAGGAAAGATAGGGAGCACTGGCAGATTGAATTTGCCTATAATCTAGAACAAACGTTGCCTGCGATCCACAAATTCCTAGGGGTCTGGGTATCCTCTATGAGAATTTTCTAATTTCGTGTTTTCCTTTTGAAGATAATCTAAAAAGAAACAACATAAGGAACCAGAAAGCCATCTTATAACTAAGGACAAATATAGATTTCATTGCCCCTGTACAATTTGTGTTTACAAAGTACCATCAAGTAAGATCACGTTAATTGTTGGAGGCTAATGAGAAAAGGTCAATAGCTCCTCCTATGTAATATTGCTTTTTTTTTTTTTTTGCCAAGTGAAATCCCAATGACATCAAAGTTCACACTATGAATGACTAGGTTTCACAGTAGTAAAAGTGGGAGAAAATTGAGCAAATACACGATAATTTAAGCCTGCTTAACTCAAATGAATGTGCACTGCCACATGACAGATAGCCAAAGGCCCAAGGATTGCTGGCCGCCAGCCCCAGAGCACCACAATCTTCAAGGAGAAAGCATCACCTTGATGATGCATCAATTTGGGATTTCTATCCTCAATACCATGGGCTTATAAATTCCCATTGTTTAAGCCAACCCAATTTATGGCATTTGTCTTAGCAACTGGGAAACCAGTACATTTGGTCACTTACACCAGCCAGTTGAAGTCAGCAAGCCTCCGTTATTGGCCAATACAATGGACATTGGTGCTGACGCATGGGCTCATGAATGGAGCAGCCAAGGTGGTGGACATGGAGGCTATCCAGGGACCCAAAAGCATGGACCACCCCTCCCCCAACTCACCAAGGCTGATCTAGCTACTGCTGCTGCCAAATGCCCAACTTACTTGCATCAGATATTAATACAGAGTTGCTCACACAATACCATCCTTTGAGGAAACCTACCAGCCACTGAGTGGTAAGTTGAGTACTCTGAAACGCTTCCACTCTGACAGGTACAGTGTTTCATCTTGACTGGAACTGACATATATTCTAGGTATAGGTTTGTCCTACTTGCCTGCAGAGTTTCAACCAGCCAGACAATCCAAGCATTGCAGAGTGCTTCATGTTCTAACATGGGATTAGGCATCACATTGCATTAACCCAAGGCCCCATTAAATAGCAAAGGTAGTATGACAGTGGGTAGATGACACAGGATCTACCAGTCCTATCAAAGACAGTACCACTCAGATGCTGCCAACCTCCAGAATGACAGGACAAATAAGTGTTTTATTTCCAAGCAACAGCTTGAAGATGATATCTTGCAAAAATGGGATGCCATTCTCTAGAAGAGAGTACGTACCCAAACACTACTCATGCAGTGTTCCTATATCCTTACCAGTCCACTTTGATCATAACTCTCAGGTTTCTTCTCTGACATCCCTTTTCAAATACATAGGAGCAGGGGGAAATTGGCAGCTTGGCGTGAAGTGTTCTGGAATTCTGGACTAAGAGAGGAACAGGACCACAGATTGCCCTGCTTGAAACTGAGAATGTTCTAAGACACAAGGTCCAGGAACAAAATAAATACAAAAATATGTAGATGGTTCAATCAAGCCATCAGTCTGGAGGGGATAAGCTGTGAACTTCCTGAAAGCAGAGATAGTCTTTTACTTCTGCATTCACAAAGGCTAACAGGGCTCCTGACGTACTGTGGAGGTCCAATAAATGTTGAATAAGTCACCAGAAACCCACTCAGCATCTCCAAAAACAAAAAGCCCAGGAGAAGGCTTTTGTCACTGTGGAAGATGACTGTTTCAAAAACAAAGTTGAGAAGATGTTTTGTTGGGCTGTTATCCTCTGTGAGGAGGCTCACTGAAGACAGTTCCATCCTCACTCCACAGGCCTTTGACGGGAGCTCTGAAGATGCAAGTTTGGCTTCACCCTCTGCCCAGCGTCTCTGAGACTCCGGGCACCGCATTCCCCTGGCCACTCGCCAGCTCCGAGTCCCCCTTAAACGAGGTGCCCAAGGTTTGGAACCCCTCCTGGGGCTCAATGATGTCCACCTTCCGGTCCCCGTCCTGGTTCAGCAAATTCCAAGAGCCGCTTTGGTCCTCCTCGAGGGCCTCCAGTTGGAGCACGCAGCGCCCACCCACCGCACCGTGGCTCTTTCGGTGGCCTCTTCGGGTGGGCGCTACCAGCGCGGCTGCCCCAACTGCCCAGCGGAGCCGCGGCGGGTCCGAACGCAGTGGGGAGAGGGGACCCCGCCCAGGGCCTCCAGGCGCAGCGGAGAGGACCCTCAGCAGAACCTCAGATGCGCCGCCCCGTGGGAATCCTGTCCCAGGCGCCGCGCTGGGTGGTGATCTATACCCAGGGCAGCAGAAGGGGGTTGGGAAGGCGGATGCATTTTCCGGGTGCCGTCGAAAGAGCGCTCGGGTGTCTAGAATCTCACGGCGCCAACCCTGCCTGATAGCACAATGACTGTGGCAAGGAGGCAGCCGGTGTGAGTTACTCGGACCCTCAACCCTGGTCCTCCCACGGAAGGTCAGCGCCTAGGGCTGGGGACCTTGCTAATCCTGAGAGAGGGATCTAAAGAGACGCGTGTTCCCCGGACAGCCTCTGCCTTTGTCCCTGTGTCTCTTCCCCTCCCTCAGTCTGGCTTGTTTCCAAGAACCCACTTCGTTTTTCTCACTTCCCACTTTCTCCTCCATCCTCTGCGGTCTCAGCCGTCATCACCTCTTACTTAACTTCCTCGCACAGAGTCCAAAGGAAACCTTAAAATCTTGGTCTTATTTCTTTGTCATGTTTAGACACGGCTGACCACGCCTTCCATCCTGAAACACCTGTTCGTCTTTGAGAATACCACGGATTCCTGCCATCATCCAACCTGACTGCTCCTTCTCAGGCTCTTTTGTGGGCCTGAGATCTTGCAAAATCGATGCACTGGAAAATTGTGGCATCCACTTGTGCTGGTTTAAAAGGATATATGCCCCCTAGAAAAGCCATGTTTTAATCAAAATCCCATTTCATAAAGGTAGAATAATCCCTATTCAATACTGTATGTTTGAAACTGTAATCAGAGCATCTCCCTGGATGATGTGATTTAGTCGCATGGCTGTTAAACTGGATTAGGTGACGACATGTCTCCACCCATTTGGGTGGGCCTTGATTGGTTTATTGGAGTCCTATAAAAGAGGAAACATTTTGGAGAATGGGAGATTCAGAGAGAGCAGCACCACAAAGCAGAGAGTCCACAAGCCAGTGACTTTTGGAGATGAAGAAGGAAAATGCCTCCTGGGGAGCTTCATGAAACCAGAAACCAGGAGAGAAAGCTAGCAGATGATGCCATATTCACCATACGCCCTTCCAGATGAGAGAGAAACTCTGACTGTGTTTGCCATGTGCCCTCCCACTTGAGAGAGAAACCATGAACTTCATTGGCCTTCTTGAACCAAGGTATCTTTCCCTGGATACTTCTGCTTGGACATTTCTATAGACTTGTTTTAATTGGGATATTTTCTCGGCCTTAGAACTGTAAACTAGCAACTTATTAAATTCCCCTTTTTAAATGCCATTCTGTTTCTGGTATTTTGCATTCCGGCAGCTAGCAAACTAGAAAGCACTCTTGAGGGATTATATGGAAACTTAGTTCTGAAATTTGTTGCATTGAAACTTTGTATCCTCAATCTCTCTTTGAAAATTAGAAGTAGTCTAGTGACAGGCCTACATTAGTTTTAAGGGAGTTTTATTGAGACATATTCACATACCAGACAGTCCATCCAATCACAGTCAGTGGCTTTGGTATATAGTTCATCACCACAATGAACTGTAGAACATTTTCATTACTCCAAAATGAAAAATCATATACCCCTTAGCAGTCACCTCTCAATCCCTCTACCCTTCCCCAGCCCTACATCCCTACTAATTTATTTGTGTCTCTATAGATTTATTTATATATACATTTTATATAAACAATAATCATACAATACGTAGTACTTTGTGTCTTGTTTCTTTCACTTAAGCATAATGATTTTTTGTAACATTTTTTAGTTGGAAAAGTTGCAGATTTACAAAAATATCATGTAAAAAATACAATGGTCCCATATTCCTCCCCCCATTGTTGACGCTTTGTATTAGTGTGATACCTTTGTTAAAACTGTTGACAGAATATTAAAATAATACTATTAATTATCATCCATAGTTTGCATTAGATGTATTTTTATCCCATATGCCACTCTAATATTAACACATTGTATTCATGCCATACTTTTTTTTATAATTTCTTAATACTTGCACTTACTAACCCCAGTCCATCATCCACAACAGAGTTCCTTGTATTACACAGTCAATATTTTATCTCCTCATTCTCATTCTAGTAACACACACAACCCCAAATGTCCCTTTCAACCACATTCACACAACAACTCAAAGCTGTTAATTACACTCACAATAATGTGCTCCATCAACATCAACCATTTCCAAACCTTTACAATCAGCCTGAACACAAATTCTGTACTGATTAAGCATCAGCTCCCCATTCTCTATCTCCAGTCTACCCCCTGTTAACATATATTCTAGACTCTAACTCTATGAGTTTGCCTATTATAATTAGTTCATATCAGTGAGATCATATAACATTTGTGCTTTTGTGTCTGGCTTATTTCACTCAACATGATGTCTTCAAGGTCCATCCACGCATGTGTCAAGACTTCATTCCTTTTGACGGCTGAATACTATTCCATGGTATGTCTATACCACATTTTGTTTATCCCTTTGTCGGTGATGGACACTTAGGTTGCTTCCATGTTTTGGTAATTGTGAAGAATGTCACTATGAAGATCAGTATGGAAATGTTTATTCAAATCCCTCTTTCAGTTCCTCTGGGTATATATCCAGTAGCAGGATTAACTGATCATACGGTAATTCTCTACTTAACTTTCTGAGGAACTACCAAACTATCTTCCACAACAGCTGCATCATTTTACATTCCTCCCCGTCCCACCCCCAGCCGTGACTGAGTGCTCCTATTTCACTATATCTTCTCCAAAACTTGTAGTTTTTCTGTTTTTTTGTTTTTTGTTTTTGTTTTAGTACTAGTGCCTTTCTAGTAGCTGTGAAATGCTATCTCACTGTGATTTTTATTTGCAGTTCCCTAATAGCTACGAGTGCTAATCCTGTGTTCATGTTCTTTTTAGACATTTGTATTTCCTCTTTGGAGAAATGTCTATCAAGTCTTTTGCCCGTTTTTTAATTGCGGTATTTGTCTTTTTATTGTTGAGTTGTAGGATTATTCTGGATATTAAACCCTTACAGATAGGTGGCTTCCAAATATTCTTTTCTATTGATTAGGTTGCTTTTTCACTTTTTGACAGTCCTTTGAGACACAAAACTTTTAATTTTGAGGAGTCTCATTTATCTATTTTGTGTTGTTCTTGCTTGTGCTCTGGGTGTAAAGTCCAAGAAACCATTGCCTACCACAAGATCATGAAAATATTTCCCTGAATTTTCTTCTAGGAGTTTTTTGTTTGTTTGTTTGTTTGTTTAGGTGCATGGTCCGGGAATCAAACCCAGTCTCCCATGTAGAAGGTGAGCATTCTATCACTGAACCATCCATGCCCCTTCTAAGAGTTTTATATCCTAGTCCTTATATTTAGATTTTGGATCCATTTTGAGTTTGTTTTTTCTTCTTAACATGGGCAAGTACCAGAATCGAACCCAGGTCTCCAGCATGGTAGGCAAGAACTCTGCCTGCTGAGCCACCATGGTCTGCTCTATTTTTAGTTAATTTTTGTATAAGGTGTGAAATAGGAGTCCTTGTTCATTATTTTGTGTATGGATATCCAGTTCTCTTAGCGCCAGTTGTCGAGGAGACTATTCTTTCCCCATTGAGTGACTTGGCAGCCTTATCAAACCTCAACTGCGCACAGATGTGATGGTCTAATTCTTAACTCAATTCTTTTAGTTGATACATTTGTCTTTTTGTCAGTACCATGCTGTTTTGATCACTATAGCTTTATAATATACTTTAAAGTCAGGAACAGTGAGCCCTCCACTCCGATCTTTTTACTTCTTCCTTTTGAATTTGTACACATTTTATTTCTTTTTTCTTGCCTAACTGCTTTTGGCTAGCACTTCTAACACAATGCTGAATAACAGTGTGACAATGGGTATCCTTTCCTTGTTCCAGATCTTGTCACAGTCTTTCACCACTGAGTATGATATTGGCTGTGGAGTTTCATATATGAAATAAAGTTTCCTTTTATTCCTATTCTTCAAAGTTTTTTTATCAAGAAAGGATGCTGAATTTTATCAAGTGTCTTTTCTGCATCAATTGAGATGATCATGTGGTTTTTCCTCTTCTATTTGTTAATGTGTTGTACTATCTCGGGTTTTCTTGCATTGAACCACCCTTGCATACATGGGATAATAGCCACTTGATCATGGTGTACAATTCTTTTCATGTGCTGTTGGATTCGATTTGCAAGTATTTTGTTGAAGATTTTTGCACCTATATTCATTAGAGGGATTGATCTTTAATTTTCTTTTCTTGCATTATCTTTATCTGGCTTTAGAATTGAGGTGATGTTGACCTCATAGAATGGGTTAGGTAGTGTTCCCCTCTTCAATTGTTCAGAAGAGTTTGTGCAGGATTGGTATTAATTTTTCTTGAAATGATTGGTAGAATTCACCCATGAAGTCTCTGGTCCTTGGCTTTCTTTGATGGGAGGTTTTTGATTACTGATTCAATCTCTTGTAATTGGTTTGCTAAAGTTTTCTGTTTCTTCTGGAGTCAGTGTACATAGTTTGCACAGTTCTAGAAATTTGTCCATTTCATATAGATTGTCTAATTTATTGGTATATAGTTGTTCATAGTATCCTCTTATGATCTTTTTTTAATTTCTGTGGGGTCAGTAGTAATGTCCTCCCTCTCATTTCTGATTTCTTTTTATTTGCATCTTCTCTTTTTTTGTCAATTTAGCTAAGGTTTTGTCAGTTGTATTGATCTTCTCAAAGAACCAACTTTTGTTAAGTCTCTGTACTGTTTTTTTTAATTCTCAAATTATTTATTTGTTCTAATCTTTGTCATTTCTTTCCTTCAATTGGCTTTAGGGTTGTTTCCTATTCTTTTCCTAGTTCCTCCAGGTGTGCTGTTATGTCTTTGATTTGGAGTCTTTCTTCATTTTAATGTAAGCATTTAGGGTTATAAATTTCCCTCCCAGCACTGACCATACTGCATTAAGTTTTGATATGCTGTGTTCTCATTTCCTTTCATCTCAAGATATTTACTGATTCTCTTGGAATTTATTTTTTGACCCACTGATTGTTTAAGTGTGTGTTCTTTAACTCCAAAATATTTGTGAATTTTACAGTTCTCCTGTTATTGATTTCCAGCTTCATCCCATTATCTTCAGAGAAAGTGCTTTGTATAATTTCAATCTTTTAAAATGTACTGAGACTTGTTTTGTGATGCAACATATGGTCTATCCTGGAGAATGGTCCATGAGCACTTGAGATGAATGTGTATCTTGCTTTTCAGGAGTGCAATGTTTTGTAAGTATCTGTAGGGTCTAGTTCATTTATCATATTATTCAAGTTCTCTGTTTCCTTCCTGATTCTCTTGTCTAGATGTTCTGTCTACTGATGGGAGTGACGTATTAACATCTCGATCTATTATTGTAGAATCATCTATTTCTCCCTTCAGTTTTGCCAGTGTTTGCCTCATGTATTTTGGGGCACCATGTTTAGGCGCATAAATATTTATGATTGTTATTTCTTCTTAGTGGATTTCCCCTTTTATTAATATATAGTGTCCTTCTTTGACTCTTAAACAGACTTGCACTTAATTTCCTTTGTTTTTCTGATATTATTATACTCTTTTTTTTGTTACTTTTCACATGGAATATCTTTTTCCAACTTTTCACTTTCAACCTAATTGTGTCCTTGGGTCTAAAGTGAGTCTCTTGTAGACATATATAGTTGTATTATGCTTTTTTTTAAATCCATTCTTTCAATCAGTTTCTTTTGATTGGGGAGTTAAACCATTAACAGTCAATGTTATTACTGTAAAGCCAGTATATGCTTCAACCATTTTTCCTTTGGTTTATATATGTTGTATCTTTTTCTCTCTCTCTTTTTACCCTTTTAGTTATGCTAACTGATAATCTTCATTTCTACACTCACTTCAAGCCCACAGAACTTGTAGGGCAGGTCTCTTCTTGATGTACTCTCTTCAGTTTCTGTTTATCTGTGATTATTTTAAACTCCCCCCCCCACCTCATTTTTGAAGTACAGTTTATCCATATAAAAATTCTTGGCTGGCAGTTTTTCTCTTTCAGTACCTTCTAATATCAGACCACTGACTTCTAACATCCATGGTTTCTGATGGGAAATTAGTCTTATTGCAGTTCTTTTATATGTGATGAATTGCTTTCTATTGCTTCTTTCAGTATTTTCTCATTATTCAGTATTATCCTTGGCACTTGACATTCTGATTAGTATGTGTCTCAGAGTAGGTCTTTTAGGAGTCATTTCTTTTTGGAGTACATTGTGGTTCCTGGACATGTGTATCTATGTCTTTCATAAGACTTGGGGAATATTTGGCCATTATTTCCTCAAATATTCTTTCAGCCCCTATTCCCTTCTCTGTTCCTTCTGGGACACCCATAATGCATCTGTTTTTGCATTTATGCTGTCATTCAAATCCCTGCTCAATTTTTTTCATTTTTGTCTCTATCTGTTCTTCTGTCTGTAAGATTTTGATTGTTCTGTCTTCTAGTTCATTGATTCTTTCTTCTGCCTGTTCAAATCTGCTGTTGTATACCTCCAATATATTTTTAATCTCTTCTATCATGCTGTTCATTCCCATTTCTGTTAGGTTACTTTTTATACTTTCAAATTCTTCTTAATGCTCACACATTTTCGTCTTAATATCCTTTATCTGTTAAGCCATATTTTCTTTCATCACCTGTAATTGATTTAGGAGATTTGTTTTAACATCATTGATTAATTGTTTCAAATTCTCTGTCTCTTTTGAAGTTTTAATGTGTTCTTTGGGCCTATATCTTCCTGTTTCCTAGTATGGCATATAATTTTGGGGGTCATGTGTTGGCATTTGATTATCTTGATGAGTTTGCTCTGAAGGTCAGTTTTTCTCTCTTGCATAGGGTTTTGTATTAAGGCTCTTCTTTGACACTTGAGTCAATGCTTTCTAGACCTTTAGAATGCTCTGTGCTTAACTGACCAGATTTTTTCAGTTCTTTTTCATATGATTCTTGCTGGAATACGTGGTACAATTTTTAAGATTGCACTATTGTAAAATTGTTTCACTCCCCCAGGAGAAAGCTTCCTTTCTTCAATTTCTTCTCTAGAAATCTTGATCTGATAGGTTTGGTTTGGGTTTGTCTCTATAGGTTTTTTTTTTTACACTCCTTTCTTTGTCCCTTTTGCTCTTGTCTAGAGAACAAATTCTGGAAGAAATGTCACCCCAGAGAGGACTTTCCTAAGTCAGTATTTCCCAACCATATCATGATCAGAGACCCACAAAGTGGCCACAGACTGGCTCCAAGTTGCCCGGGGAGGGGGTGAGGAATGATGCCAAAAACCCTTTTGACAGCTCCTCAAAGCTGTGCTTTCCTGGCTTGCCCAGCAAATGGCACCCTTCTGCAAACTGTTCCCAGTATCCCTAAGGAAAGCCACGATATCCTTAAACATCCACCTCTATCTGGGGTGGCTTGAAACAATATCCCAAGGCAGGCCACCCTGAGAGTGGAGGATGCAGAGCAAGCTACTCACAGTTTCCACCAAACTTGATCTGCCCTTTCCTCCTGCCCTTCCCTGGATGCTGTACAATATTCTGGCCTCTGAAGCCCCAGAACAATTGCTTCAGTTGCTGCTTGTTTACTAGCTGTTTGTGAGAGAGAAGTGAGTCCTGGAGCTCCACCATCTTCCCCAGAAGGTCCTCCACACTAGTGTTTTAAAGTGAATTATTTTTTCTTAAAAAATACCAAACCATGGACCACTGAGTAAAATTCACTTATTCTTTAATAAAACCCCATCAGATATTTTATCTGACATATTACCTGATATTACATATTTCATATGAAAATATATGTTTCTACCAGACATTTTGCTAAATGCCAGACATATAAAAATAAAGGCCACTGAATTTGTTCTCATAGCTCACTATCTGTGTACTCTAGGTATGTAAACATATAAAATTGAACTTAAGTGCTATAATAAAGATAGGATCAAATACTCATAAAATGTATATTATTTAATTGAATGAGTTTTAAGAATTAATAAAAAGATGCTATTAAAAACTTATAAGAGGGCGGGCCGCGGTGGCTCAGCGGGCAAGAGTGCTTGCCTGCCGTGCCGGAGGACCCCGGTTCGATTCCCGGCCCCAGCCCATGTAAAAAATAAACAAACAAACAAAATATAATAAAACAAGAAAATGTTTAAAAATGTTTCCCTTTCTTCCTCCCTTCCTTCCTTCTCTGTCTTTCCTTCCTTTCCTCCCTCTCTCTTTAAAAAAAAAAAAAAAAAAACTTATAAGAGAGTGAGCAACTGTGGCTCAGTGGCAGAATTCTCACCTACCACATCAGAGACCCAGGTTCAATTCCTGGAGCCTGCCCATGCCAAAAAAAATAACTTGTAGGAAATATAAGTACCAGACACTCATAAATATAAAAGATTTTTTTATTTAAGTGATAATTAACTGTCAAAAGCAAATATGACCGCGCTCCCCTGACACACACAAAAAAGCAAATATGACAATATATTACAGAGCTTATAACACATGGAAGTAAAATGGGTAACTATAATAAAAAAAGGATGGGAGGAGAAAACAGAAATAGACTGTCATAAAGTTTTTTCATTATATGTGGAGTTCTATGTGTTTAAAATGCCAACTATAGACTATAGAGCAAACAATGAAAAATAAAACATTGAGTTGTAACTAATAAACCAACAGAGGAGACAGAATGGAATACTAAAACGTACTGAGATAGCTCAAAAGAATGTAAGAGAACAGAAAAAAGAGGAAAAAGAGTCCATGGGACAAACAGAAAACAAACAAGATAAAAGACTTAGAGCCAGTCATATAATAACTATATTAAATGTAAATTTTATATCTACTCCAATTAAACTGCAAAGCAAGCAAAACCCAATTATATACTTCCCACAAAAATAAAATATAAAGATAAATATAAATGGCTACATAAAGAAATACTGTGCAAACAGTAATCATAAGAAAGCTGGATTGGCTATATTAATATCCGATAAGGAAGAATTCAGATTAAGGGAGACATCTTGTAAGGTTAGGTGGGTTGATTAATCAAGATAGCATAATAACCAAAATATGTGCGCTGCTAATAATAACAAGGCTTCAAAATACATGAAATGTTAGCTTTTTAAAATATAAAGTAGGAGATGCTGAAAAGCTTCAAAATATTCAAATTTTGCCACATAAAAAATTATATCAGGTTAATATTAAAATTAACTTATATTAGGTAGTATGAATTGCATTTTAATCTCTTTAAATTCAAATTTCTGGTGAGTGATCATAAAAATTTAGAGAAGCGTAAGTACATTTTATGAATATTAAATTTTTAACTCATAAATGACCTAATAGACTATGATTCTGATTTATATAAAATTAAAATTAAAATGAAGTCTAATTAGTATGTGTTTCAATTTGCCAAAGATGCTGAACTACAATATACCAGAAATGGACTGGTTTTTACAAAACGGACTTATTAATTTACAAGCTTACAGTTCTCAAGCCATGAATATGTCCAAATCAAGGCACCAACCGGACGATACCTTCTTCCTGAAGAAAAGCTGCTGGCAATTTGGGACTCCTCTGTCACATGGGAAGCACATGGCAGTGTCTGCTGGTCCTTCTTTCCTGGGTTTCATTACTTTTAGTTTCTGGCTGCTTCTCTCTCAAACCCTCTGGCTTTTGCTTCTCAAATTCTCTGACTTTTCTTTCTGAGCTCCTCTTATAAATTATTCCAGCAAGCAGATTTTTTCTGGGTTCCATAAAACCTCCAAACCATCGAAGCACGTTCACTCTTTTTGCAGAATGGATATAGCATCTTTTCATACAGACCTCTTAAAATTTAAGGGAAAAAACTAAGACATTTCCACACTTATAAGCAAGTACATGGATAATGACAGTTCAAGATTTCACTTCTACAATATTCCCAAGAGTATTTTTATTGATTCATAAACTACACAGTTCACACATACTGAAGGAAGAAACTTTAAGAAATTTGGAGTCAGGCCTCTGAAAAATCCTGTCGCTCCATTGCTTTTATAAATTTCAGAAAAGAGGCCTATCATACTTAGTTGTGGAGCTCCTATTGTGGCTAGAAAATGAAAGGAAAGGAAAAGTCAAATTAATTTGATAGCTTAGCTTTCTTTTAAACATCAAGGTAATACATTTGCTAAAACAGATAATAAGGTATAAGAATTAATTCTTTCACAAGCAACCTCAAGGGAATATCTCTAGTTCATCATAATACATAACTAGGGATTTTAATGGAACTTTTTGGTGCTCTTCATTTGTTTTCCTTTAGGAACAAATTCTGCTCACTGGTTGTGAAATTCACTTATAATTATTTTAGATTTATAACCAAAAAAAATTATCTAGACATATAGAGATCTCTTACCAATATCTCATATCTCAAACTCAGAATATCCATAACCAAATATGCATCTTTTTCAATACTTATTTTCTCAGGGAATGCTCCAGCATTCAGCCACCAGTCGAAAATGTAAACCTAGAAGGCATCCGTGACATTTCCCTCTCCCTCATCTCACATATCCAAACCATCAACTGTAAATTTTACTCTCTAAATATTTCTCAAATCCATTTACATGTTGCCATGTCCACTGCCACAATCCCAGACTCTAAACCACCATGATAGCTTGACAGAATCAGTCTTTTCTCTATAATATCCATAATCACCTCTTTCAATCTGTTCTCCATACCTTAATTAGAGTGAACCTTGAACAATGCAAGCCTTTTTATACTACTCTCCAGCTTTCTATAATATTCAATGATGAGCGATCTGAAAGTGCCTTCTGCATTTCAGCAATACAAGCTGTTCTCAGTTTCTCAAATGCCCTGTGCTGCTTCCCTGTTCAGGCTAGTTGTGCATACTTTTCCCTTTGTTTGAAAGTCACTTCCCCCATCTTTGCCTCCTTAACCCACCTGAGCCTTCAGTTCTCAGTTGAAGAAATGTTTCTCTAAGAAAGTTTTCCAGGACTCCCTCCAAGAAACCCAATAGAAAAGAGCAGCTGAAAGGTTAAAGACCTATGGAGATATTTTAGTAGTTGCACAGTGCTGGGTACGTAGAGGTTGGAGTTCAAGTCCAACAAGATACAGAAGCTTTGGTAATCACCGGGATATTAGATAACACCTCAGAAGGGTCACCCCAGGAATAAAGACAATACCCTAAGAGTAAGTATCACAAGATAGATGTTAAGGCTATGCCTTTGGGGAAAGCACAAAGCTCAAATCCATCATCCATAACAAAGTCTAAAACTAATCCTCAACAAGTTTAACTGATCTACCTGTACAATAGCTACCTACAAGAAGAAAGTTTACCCCTATCTGGAGAAAAACAACATCATCTGCAGCCCCTACAATTCTTCATACAAAATGCCCATCATCCAATCCAAAATGAATCACGTTAACCACAAGGATAAAATGACTGAAAATGTAGAGAAAAAAAAAACAATATAAAAACAAGCAAAAGCAATTCTTAGAGTTTAAAATTATTATGTTTAAGAAATTAGAGAAAAAGACAGAGACTCACAAGAAATCTGGATCTGTATAAAAAAAAAAAAAGAACCAGATGGAAAGTCTAAAACTGAAACTACTAAAATTAACACTTTAACATATGGGTTTAATAGTAGACTAGACACAGAAAAACACAAGGATTAGTGAACTTTGGAAGATGGGCTCAGGAAAGGAAAAATATCCAGATTGAAGCATAAAGAAAGAGAAGGAATAAAAAAATACAAAAAAAGGCATAATAGGACTTCCGGAGAAGATGGCGGCTTAGTAAGACGCGCGGATCTTAGTTTCTTCTCCAGGACAGCTACTAGGGGAGTAGAAACGATACAGAAGAGCTCCCAAAGCCACGACAGAGATAAAAAAGACAGCGTACCCCATCCTGGAACGGCTGGCTGGCTGAGAGAAGCCGCTCGGGTGAGATCGCCGAGGGGCGCGGGCTTCACCGGGCGGGGCGGCAAGCGGCCGGAGTCACTCCCTTCCCCCTCCACGGGCCAGCTAGGAGAATTGGAGAGGCGGTCCCCTGAAAACACGGCGGCTGGTGCCCACACCACGTGCGGCCCCCCGGACCAACTGAGAGAATTGGATCGGAAATCCCCAGGTCGCGGAGAACGGTGACGGGTGGGGGAGGCCCCTTCCAAACTCGTGACTCCCCGGGAACGTGCACTCTCCCGGGTGGGCCGCGACGGCTGGCGCCCTCCCGCCACGCTTGTCGCCCCGGGCCGACTAGGAAATTCGGACGGGCGCTTTCCCGGGCTTCCGCGGCCAGCGACCCTCCCCGCGTTCGGACGCCGGGCCGGCTCACACTCTTCCAAGCCGCTTCGGCTAGCGAACCTCCTGGACAGCGAGAGTTTTCCAAAGTTAAAGGTCCCACAGCACCTTTTACTGGCGGGACCCGCAGACAAACATGTGCCACAAGCGCCACCTACTGGGCAGGATAAGAAAAACAGAACCCAGAGATTTCACAGAAAGATCTTCCAAACTTTTGGATCCAATACCCAGGGAAATCTGTCTAAATGCGCAGACGCCAACAGAAGATAACGGATCACGCTCAGATAATTGAACATATGGCCCAGTCAAAGGAACAAACCAATAATTCAAATAAGATACAGGAGCTGAGACAACTAATGCTGAATATACGAACAGAAATGGGAAATCTCTTCAAAAACGAAATCGATAAATTGAGGGAGGACATGAAGAAGACATGGGCTGAACATAAAGAAGAAATAGAAAAACTGAAAAAACAAATCACAGAACTTATGGAAGTGAAGGACAAAGTAGAAAAGATAGAAAAAACAATGGATACCTACAATGATAGATTCAAAGAGACAGAAGATAGAATTAGTGATTTGGAGGATGGAACATCTGAATTCCAAAAAGAAACAGAAACTATCGGGAAAAGAATGGAAAAATTTGAACAGGGTATCAGGGAACTCAAGGACTTTATGAAGCGCACAAATATACGTGTTGTGGGTGTCCCAGAAGGAGAAGAGAAGGGAAAAGGAGGAGAAAAACTAATGGAAGAAATTTTCACTAAACATTTCCCAACTCTTATGAAAGACCTAAAATTACAGATCCAAGAAGTGCAGCACACCCCAAAGAGAGTAGACCCAAATAGGTGTTCTCCAAGACACTTACTAGTTAGAATGTCAGAGGTCAAAGAGAAAGAGAGGATCTTGAAAGCAGCAAGAGAAAAACAATTCATCACATACAAGGGAAACCCAATAAGACTATGTGTAGATTTCTCAGCAGAAACCATGGAGGCTAGAAGACAGTGGGATGATATATTTAAATTACTAAAAGAGAAAAACTGCCAACCAAGACTCCTATATCCAGAAAAATTGTCCTTCAAAAATGAGGGAGAAATTAAAACATTCTCAGACAAAAAGTCACTGAGAGAATTTGTGACCAAGAGACCAGCTCTGCAAGAAATACCAAAGGGAGCACTAGAGTCAGATATGAAAAGACAGAAGAGAGAGGTATGGAGAAGAGTGTAGAAAGAAGGAAAGTCAGATATGATATATATAATACAAAAGGCAAAATGGTAGAGGAAAATATTATCCAAACAGTAATAACACTAAATGTTAATGGACTGAATACCCCAATCAAAAGACATAGACTGGCAGAATGGATTAAAAAACAGGATCCTTCTATATGCTGTCTACAGGAAACACATCTTAGACCCAAAGATAAATATAGGTTGAAAGTGAAAGGTTGGGAAAAGATATTTCATGCAAATAACAACCAGAATATAGCAGGAGTGGCTATACTAATATCCAACAAGTTAGACTTCAAATGTAAAACAGTTAAAAGAGACAAAGAAGGACACTATATACTAATAAAAGGAACAATTAAACAAGAAGACATAACAATCATAAATATTTACGCACCGAACCAGGATGCCCCAAAATACGTGAGGAATACACTGCAAACACTGAAAAGGGAAATAGACACAAATACCATAATAGTTGGGGACTTCAATTCCCCACTCTCATCAATGGACAGAACATCTAGACAGAGGATGAATAAAGAAATAGAGAATCTGAATATTACAAAACTACTAGAGCTAATAAATGAGTACAGCAAAGTAGCAGGTTACAAGATCAACATTCAAAAATCTGTAGCTTTTCTATACACTAGCAATGAACAAGCGGAGGGGGAAATCAAGAAACAAATCCCATTTACAATTGCAACTAAAAGAATAAAATACCTAGGAATAAATTTAACTAAAGAGACAAAAAACCTATATAAAGAAAACTACAAAAAACTGTTAAAAGAAATCACAGAAGACCTAAATAGATGGAAGGGCATACAGTGTTCATGGATTGGAAGATTAAATATAGTTAAGATGTCAATCCTACCTAAATTGATTTATAGATTCAATGCAATACCAATCAAAATCCCAACAACTTATTTTTCAGAAATAGAAAAACCAATAAGCAAATTTATCTGGAAGGGCAGGGTGCCCCGAATTGCTAAAAACATCTTGAGGAAAAAAAACGAAGCTGGAGGTCTCGCGCTGCCTGACTTTAAGGCATATTATGAAGCCACAGTGGTCAAAATAGCATGGTATTGGCATAAAGATAGATATATCGACCAATGGAATCGAATAGAGTGCTCAGATATAGACCCTCTCATCTATGGACATTTGATCTTTGATAAGGCAGTCAAGCCAACTCACCTGGGACAGAACAGTCTCTTCAATAAATGGTGCCTAACACTTATCCACTGTTGGTGGGAATGTCAAAGGGTGCAACCACTGTGGAAGGCAGTTTGGCGGTTCCTCAAAAAGCTGAATATAGAACTGCCATACGACCCAGCAATACCATTGCTAGGTATCTACTCAAAGGACTTAAGGGCAAAGACACAAACGGACATTTGCACACCAATGTTTATAGCAGCATTATTTACAATTGCAAAGAGATGGAAACAGCCAAAATCTCCATCAACAGAAGAGTGGCTAAACAAACTGTGGTATATACATACGATGGAATATTATGCAGCTTTAAGACAAGATAAACTTATGAACCATGTAATAACATGGATGGACCTAGAGAATATTATGCTGAGTGAATCCAGCCAAAAACTAAAGGACAAATACTGTATGGTCCCACTGATGTGAACGGACATTCGAGAATAAACTTGAAATATGTCATTGGTAACAGAGTTCAGCAGGAGTTAGAAACAGGGTAAGACAATGGGTAATTGAAGCTGAAGGGATACAGACTGTGCAACAGGACTAGATACAAAAACTCAAAAATGGACAGCACAATAATACCTAATTGTAAAGTAATCATGTTAAAACACTGAATGAAGCTGCATCTGAGCTATAGGTTTTTGTTTTGTTTTGTGTTGTTTTGTTTTGATTTTACTATTATTACTTTTATTTTTTTCTCTATATTAACATTCTATATCTTTTTCGGTTATGTTGCTAGTTCTTCTAAACCAATGCAAATGTACTAAGAAATGATGATCATGCATCTATGTGATGATGTTAAGAATTAATGATTGCATGTGTAGAATGGTATGATCTCTAAATGTTGGGTTAATTTCTTTTTTTCCGTTAATTAAAAAAAAAAAAAAAAAGAGAAGGGATAATTGGAGATGAAGGGATACAGACTGTACAACGGGACTGGATATAAAAACTCAGAAATGGACAGCACAATACTACCCAATTGTAATGCAATTATGTTAAAACACTGAATGAAGCTGCATGTGAGGTATAGGTTTTTTGTTTTTGTTTTTTTTGTTTTTTTTCTTTCTATTATTGTTTTAATTCTTATTCTGTTGTCTTTTTATTTCTTTTTCTAAATCGATGCAAATGTACTAAGAAATGATGAATATGCAACTATGTGATGTTATTAAGAATTACTGATTGTACATGTAGATTGGAATGATTTCTAATTGTTTTGTTAATTCTTTTTTTAATTAATAAAAAAAAAAGGGAAAAAAAATAAATAAATGGTGCCTAGAGAACTGGATATCCATATGCAAAAGAATGAAAGAAGACCCATGTCTCACACCCTATACAAAAGTTAACTCAAAATGGATCAAAGATCTAAACATTAGGTCTAAGACCATAAAACAGTTAGAGGAAAATGTTGGGAGATATCTTACGGATCTTACAACTGGAGGCGGTTTTATGGACCTTAAACCTAAAGCAAGAGCACTGAAGAAGGAAATAAATAAATGGGAACTCCTCAAAATTAAACACTTTTGTGCATCAAAGAACTTCATCAAGAAAGTAGAAAGACAGCCTTTACAATGGGAGACAATATTTGGAAATGATATATCAGATAAAGGTCTAGTATCCAGAATTTATAAAGAGATTGTTCATCTCAACAACAAAAAGACAGCCAACCCAATTACAAAATGGGAAAAAGACTTGAACAGACACCTATCAGAAGAGGAAATACAAATGGCCAAAAGGCACATCAAGAGATGCTCAATGTCCCTGGCCATTAGAGAAATGCAAATCAAAACCACAATGAGATATCATCTCACACCCACCAGAATGGCCATTATCAACAAAACAGAAAATGACAAGTGCTGGAGAGGATGTGGAGAAAGAGGCACACTTATCCACTGTTGGTGGGAATGTCAAATGGGGCAACCACTGTGGAAGGCAGTTTGGCGGTTCCTCAAAAAGCTGAATATAGAATTGCCATACGACCCAGCAATACCATTGCTGGGAATCTACTCAAAGGACTTAAGGGCAAAGACACAAACGGACATTTGCACACCAATGTTTACAGCAGCGTTATTTACAATTGCAAAGAGATGGAAACAGCCGAAATCTCCATCAACAGAAGAGTGGCTAAACAAACTGTGGTATATACATATGATGGAATACTATGCAGCTTTAAGACAGGATAAACTTATGAAGCATGTAATAACATGGATGGACCTAGAGAACATTATGCTGAGTGAGTCTAGCCAAAAACTAAAGGACAAATACTGTATGGTCCAACTGATGTGAACAGACATTCGAGAATAAATTTGGAATATGTCATTGGTAACAGAGTCCAGCAGGAGGTAGAAACAGGGTAAGATAATGGGCAATTGGAGTTGAAGGGATACAGACGGTGTAACAGGACTAGATACAAAAACTCAAAAATGGACAGCACAATAATACCTAATTGTAAAGTAATCATGTTAAAACACTGAATGAAGCTGCATCTGAGCTATAGGTCTTTGTTTTGTTTTGTTTTGTTTTGATTTTACTATTATTACTTTTATTTTTTTCTCTATATTAACATTCTATATCTTTTTCGGTTATGTTGCTAGTTCTTCTAAACCGATGCAAATGTACTAAGAAATGATGATCATGCATCTATGTGATGATGTTAAGAATTACTGATTGCATATGTAGAATGGTATGATTCCTAAATGTTGGGTTAATTTCTTTTTTTCCGTTAATAAAAAAAAAAAAAAGAGAAGGGGTAATTGGAGCTGAAGGGATACAGACTGTACAACGGGACTGGATGTAAAAACTCAGAAATGGACAGCACAATACTACCTAATTGTAATGCAATTATGTTAAAACACTGAATGAAACTGCATGTGAGGTATAGGTTTTTTTTTTTCTTTCTATTATTGTTTTAATTCTTATTCTGTTGTCTTTTTATTTCTTTTTCTAAATCGATGCAAATGTACTAAGAAATGATGAATATGCAACTATGTGATGTTATTAAGAATTACTGATTGTACATGTAGAATGGAATGATTTCTAATTGTTTTGTTAATTCTTTTTTAATTAATAAAAAAAAAAAGCCATAAAAAAAAAACTACAGTGAAACACCACTTCACACCCACCAGGATAGCTATAAAAAAAAAAAACATACTCAAAAAAAAAAAAGGCATAATAAATATATGAGGCATGGGAACTAATATAAATGTAATTGGAATATCAATATGAGAAGAAAGACATAATGGAATGGAGAAATATTTGAAGAATTGTGACTGGGTATTTTCTAAAAACTGACAAATATCTATTCAAGCCAAAGATTTTAAAATCACATGTGTGATAAACAGAAGGCAAACCACATTTTAGGCATATCATTGTCAAACTTCTGAAAACCAAACACAAATAGAAATCTTAAAAGCATCCAGAGTAAAAAGAAAAAGGAAAACAGTAAGTACATTAAAAGAATAGCAATAAAACTGATGGCTAGCTTTTCAACAGAAATGATGGAATTCAGAAGGTAATGGAATAATATCTTAAAGATGCTACAGAAAGAGAAAAACAAAAACTGGGAGAATGTTGCTAATAGATTTCTCTAAAATAAATAGTAAAGAGAATTCTTTAAGTAGAAGTATAATGAACCCAGGGGGGGAGCAAGGAAATTCAGAAAGAAAAAGAAGACAAACTAAAAGGGTTTTATTTCTATAAATAAACATTGATTTTTAAAACAATAATGTCTTGTAGGTTTAAAATGTGCTGAAGTAAAATATATGGCAATGGTATCACAAATGGGGTAGTGGAAATGAAGTTAAATTGTAAATCAGTAAAAATACTAATTTAAGGTAGCTATCATCAACATAGAATGAATATTGTAATCTCTAGGATAACCATTAAAAGAATTTAAATAAAAGACTACATAATTAATAAGCTAACAGAGGAAAAATAATGAACATACCTGACTAATTCAAAAGGGTGCAAAAAGGGGAGGAATAAAGGAAAAAGAACAAATGGGACCAACAGAAAATAAATAGCAAGATGGTATGTGGTCTCCACTTAAACTCAACTACAGCAGTAACTTAAAATATAGATATACTAAACTTTAATTAAAAGACAAAACTATCAAACTGATATGAAGAAAGATCCAGCTATATGTGTTTCAGAACAAATACACTTTATATATAAGGATTCAGGAAGGTTGAAAGTAAAAGGAGGTACAAAGTTATACCAAGCAAAAGGTAACTACAGCAATATCAGACAAAGTAGACTTTAAGGCAAAAAACAATAATAATATCAGTGAGAAAGAGAGACATTTCATAACAATAAAAGGAAGGATCAATCCTTAATTAGAATATACCTAATAATTTAGCTTCTAGCTATAATTGGCAAAAGTTGGCAAATTTAAAGAAAGGTTAAAGAAGTCCACAGAGATTTATAACACACCTCTATATGTATTTCAGAACAAATACACAAAGAAAAAGCCTACATACAACAACAGCTAATTCTCCAAAAGAGTTTTCAGGAATAGACAAAATTATTTGTGGTGACAAAAGTCAGAGGTATTTATTTTAGTTCTTTTAAGTGAAATAGAATCGTTGTATCTTATGTTGCAAAAAAACTTCAAATGCCATTTGGACGGATACACAGATTTTGAATCCTTTATCATCACAATCTTGTGAAGTCTAGTTCACATATATACTAGACACCCAAGAGGGTGTTTTCATCTTAATATGGTTATAGATTTCAGATTTGATTTATTAAACTCAATTTGAAATAACTGCACCATTAGCACTAATATGCAAAGGATTTCCTAATTTTGTCTTTAGAAAAAGGGCCAGTTCCAAATGATGGAAATGAGGAGGATTCTAAGATATTCTTCAGACCAGAAAGCAAAAAAGTTAATCCCTAAACTACCTAGGGCTTTTTACACTGTCAACACTTCTCACCAAAAACAAAACAAAACAAAAGAAAAACCACCTCACCTTGAACCTGCATGCGAGTTCTCACGAGGTTCAGGGGGAAACTGGCAAACTGACCACAAAAGTTAGACAAAGCGTTACAACTCACCAAGGTCACCAGCCCAGGACATTCTACATAAGTGTTTAGCCAGGAAATCTTCAAAAGCTGCCAAAGAACAAAGTAATAATGTACTGTAAAAACTATTACAAGAAAACCTAAATCATAAAAGACTAATATATTTTCTTACCACAGGCATGCACTGTTTCCTAACTTCTGTGTTGCACTGTAGCAAAGACTATAAAAGGCAGGATGCAGCAATCCAACATGAAGTAGTAAGAGCCATAAAGTACGCATTTATGAACTGCTGATTTCTAGTGTTACTTAATGCATTTAAAGTGAACAAAAGCCTAAATATTTCAAGGACTCAAATGATCTATAGATTACCTCTTTTTCTCTGCACCATCCTAGCAATTAGAATTAGCCAGATGGGTTCTCTAGGTACAAACAACCAGAGATCAGAGAACCTTAGTGATGCAAGCCCTGACTACATACCCTGAACTTTCAGAACCCTGATTGCTTAACCTTTAGGGAAGTTTACCTTGTAAAATTGCATTCCCTCTGACAGCAATTTTTTGTTTCAGAACCCATTTACCCTCTTAGAAATTATTGAGGACCCCTAAAAGCTTTGGTTTATACAGATTATAGCTATCAATATTATCTATCATATTAGAAATTGAAACTAAGAAAAAAATTTAAATACAAGGATATAGTCTTATTAGCCATCTGAGTGATGATGTCATCACACCATCCAACCTCTGGAAATATCCATTGTATACACCTACAGGATTGAGAATGACAAAGATAAATAATAATGTCTTTTATATTATGAAAATAATTTAGGCTTTGTGGGCCCTCAGAAAGGGTCTTGGGAACCCCCAGAATCTTCAGACTATGCCTTAGATAACTGGTTAAATGCTTTTGAAATACTGAAATAATCAAATCAGTATCTAAAAATGCTAGATAATGCCAGTGATTTCTTTTAAGGCTCTCCTCATTTAATGTTTCCCAAAGTTGTCTAGTTACCAGATTCACCCAGCATTTTTACTTTTTCTACAACTGCAGGCCAAGACTTATAAATTGGTCATGAAATCAACCTAAGGAGAGTCACAAACAGCATTTTTAAGGAAATAAATGGGAGAAAAACATTTCTTTATTTCCTTAAAAATAAATGGTGGATGGTGCAGAGAAAAAGAGGTAATCTATAGATAATTTGAGCCCTTGAAATATTTAGGCTTTTGTTCCCTTTAAATGCATTAAATAACACTAGAAATTAGCAGTTCATAAATGTGTGCTTTATGGCTCTTACTACTTCATATTGGATTGCTGCATTCTGCCTTTTATAGTCTTTGCTACAAGTGCAATACAGAAGTTAGAAAAGAGTGTATGCATTATATGTAACCAGGGTGAGAACTGTTTTGGAAACTTCTGTAACATGTACATAAATTTATAAATGTATGTCATATCACAATGTAAAATATACTCTGACTCAGTGTCAAGATATATAAGTTTGGCATGCAGTCAACAGATGACTGGTGCTAGAAGAGTCTATTTGGATGTGGTCATAAGCAGCCTTATGTGTTTTTTTTAACATTTTTTATTGTGAAATATATAGATAGAACGGTAATAAATTTCAAAGTACAGTTCAACAAGTAGTTATAGAGCAAATTTCAAAGTATACTAGAGGTTACAGTTTCACAGTTTCAGGGATTTCTTTCTGGCTCTTCTAATACACTAGAAACTAAAAAGAAATATCGATGTAGTGATTCAGCAGTCATAATGCTTTGTTAAATCCTAACTTCTCTGGTACCACCACTCCTCTGTATTATGTAATCATTCTCTCAGTCTTAAGGGAAATTTGGGCAATGATCATTCCAAACTTCTTCATGTTGATAAGGGGATATCAACATTATGGAGTAGAGGAATGCAACTGGTTGATGTTCTGAGAGAGACTGGTACCTCTAGGTTTCAGGGCTTATCTGGCATAGGAACAATCTGGAAGTTTTAAGTTTCTGAAAAATAGACTTACTAATTAAAACTTTTATAAGAGTCATAGATAGAGCCCTGGGTTTTCTTTAGGGTTTTCAGGAACACTGCTGGTTGGGGCTTGGCATACTGTGGCAATTTGTAATATATAGTTGACGCTTACGTAAGTGTAACCCCAGAATGACCTCTCAACTCTATTTGAAATCTCTTAGCCACTGCAACCTTGTTCTGTTACATTCCTTTTCCCCCTTTTGATAAAGCAGGCATTCTCCATCCCACAATGCCAGGGCTAGGCTCATGTGTGGGAGTCATTTTCTCCATCACACAATGCCAGGGAGATTTACATCCCTGAAAGTCATGTTCCTTGTAGGGGGGAAGATAATGAGTTTATTTGCAGAGTGGTCTCAGAGAGAGCCACATCCGAGCAACAGAAGAGGTTTTCTGGGAATGACTTTTTTTGCCTATTTATAAGTAGACCACTTGCCATTACAGAAATAAGTTTAATAAGGGCCAGCCTCAAGATCGAGAGCTTGGTTTATTAAGTTGGGAGTCCCAGTGTGTGAAAGAATATCAGGAATTTCTCAGGTGAGGAATTTTAATAGGTCCATATTTTTTCTCCAGTATATCAAGGGATTTTGCAAATACATTTTTATTATCTGCCCCAAATACTCTGGACTGTATCATGGTATTACATTAAGCTATATAGAATCATCAGATCTTGTTCTCTATTCTAGGCCCCATGTATTTAGGTTGTTTAAAAAATACTGGACTGACAAGTTAAGTTAGATAGTGTGCTACAGAAAATTTAAATTTTGGACAGGATAAATATCTCTTCCTTTGGTCTCACATACAAGTTGAAGTTTTGAAATACAGTCTGTATTCTGATCTACCTTAGTCCCGACCAGATCAGCTTCATTTATATTTCTAATTGAAATCTAATCTTCTTTGCATCTTCTTTAACAGTGTGCTGTATGAAGTAGCTGACCTTCAGAGCTGTAGAACTCTAACTCTGAGTCCTAGGTATAAAAACAGATACCCAAAGTTCCAGGGAACTACCAGGTTATACACAAAAATCTCAGCATCTCATAATTTAGAAATAACACTTAAAACGCAAGAATAAATGTGATTGCTGTAAGAGCTTACAATCTATACCCTAGTTTTCTTCTAAGCATTTTCTAAATGGGACCATACGATATTTTTCCTTTTGTTTCTGGTGTATTTTGCTCAGCATAATGTCCTTAAGGTTCATTTCACTCATTACATGACTCAAAACTTCATTTTATATAACCACACAATATTCCATCATATGTATACATCACAGCTTGTCCTTCCGCTCCTCAGTCGATGGATCCCTTGGCCATCTGCATCCATCGGCTATTGTGAAATAATACCACTATACGTATACATATCAGTGTGTAAATGTCTATTCATGACCCTGTTTTCAGTTCTTCTGAATATATTCCTAGTAGTGGGATTGCCTAATCCTATGGCAACCTATATTTAGCCTCCTGTGGATCCACTACATTCCCTTCCAGAGGGGCTGCAATATTACTTCCCTATCAATATCGAATGGGTATACCTCTCTCTCCACATCTTCTCTAGTACTTATATCTTTTTGTTTGTTTATTTATTTATTTACTTATTTTTGGCTCTGTGGCTTTTGTTTAGATATAGTCACACGTACCATATATTCTATCAAAAGTATACAATCAATGTCTCATAGTATCTTCACTTCGTTATACAAGTGGGTTCTCCCAACCCCATTTATTGAAGAAACTATTCTGTCCCAGTTCAGTGGATTAGGGGGTCTTCTCAAAAATTGATTGACCACAGATCTGAGGGTCTATTTCCAAACTCTCGATTTGATTCCATTGATCAATATGTCTATCTTTGTGCCATTTTGACCACGGCACAAAGATTGACTTATTTGGCTTTATAATAAACTTTGAAGTCAGAAAGTATAAGTCTTTTTCCTACTTAATTCCTCTGTTTCAAGATGTTTTTGGCTATTCGAGGCCCCATTCCCTTTCAAATAAATTTGATAACTAGCTTCTCACCAAGCTTCAAAGTAGGTTGTTGGAATTCTGATTGGTGTTGCATTATATCTGTAGATCAACTTGGGTAGAATTGACATCTTAATGACATTTAACCTTCCTATCCATGAATACAGACTGTCCTTCCACCTATTTAGATCTTTGATTTAGTAATGTTTTATTGTTTTCTGCGTATAGGTCCTTTACATCCTAGTTAAGTTTATTCTTAGATCCTTGATTCTTTTAATTGCCACTGTGAATGGAATCTTTTTTTCCTAATTGCCTCCTTGATTAGGCTATTACTAGTGTATAGAAACATTACTGATTTTTGCACATTAATCTTGTATTTGACAACTGTGGTAGTTAGATTCAGTTGTCAACTTGGCCAGGTGAAAGCACCTAGTTCTGTTGCTGTGGATATGAGCCAATGGTAGGTGAATCTCATCTGTTGCTAATTACATCTGCAGTCGGCTAGGAGGCGTGTCTGCTGCAATGAGTGACGTTTAACTTAATTGGCTTGCGCTTAAATGAGAGAACGCAATGTAGCACAGTTTAAGCAGCTCGGCATTCCTCATCTCAGCACTTACTTGCAGCTCAGCCCAGGCCTTTGGAGATGCAGAAAGAAGTCACCCCGGGGAAAGTTGTTGGAACCCAGGGGCCTGGAGAGAAGACCAGCAGAGACCATCTTGTGCCTTCCACGTAAGAAAGAACCTCAGTGGAAAGTTAGCTGCCTTTCCTCTGAAGAACCAACAAAATAAATCCCCTTTTATTAAAAGCCAATCCATCTCTGGTGTGTTGCATTCCGGCACTAGCAAACTAGAACAACAACTTTGTTGAATTTATTAGCTCAAGAAGTTTTGTCATAGATTTCTCAGGATTTTCTAAATATATGATCATGTCAACTGCAAACAATGAAAGTTTTACTACTTCCTTAGCAACTGGGTTGCCTTTTATTTCTTTGTCTTCCATAACTGCCCTAGCTAGAACTTCTAGCACAATGTTGATTAATATGGTGACATGGACATCCTTGTCTCATTTCTGATCTTTGGGGGAAGGCTTTCAGTCCCTCACTGTGGAGTATGATGCTGTATGTGGGTTCTTCAAATTTGCCCTTCATCACATTGAGGAAGATTCCATCAATTCCTACCTTTTGAAGTGTTTTAGTCAGAAAGGATGCTTAATTTTGTTAAATGCTTTCCCAGCATCAATCAAGATGATCATTTGATTGTTTATGTGTTGCATTACATTGGTGGATTTTCTTGTGTTGAACCACCTTGCATGCCTGGAATTAACCCCAATTGGTTGTAACATATAATTATTATTTTTTTAATGTACTGTTGAATTTGATTTGCAAGTATTTTGTTGAGAATTTTTGCATCTATATTCATTAAGGAGAATTGGCCTGTAGGTTTCCTTTATTGTAGTATCTTTATCTGATTTTATTACTAGAGTGATTTTAGCTTCACAAAATGAGTTAGGTAGTATTCCTTTTCCCTCAATTTTTTGGAAGACTTAACAAGAATGGTGTTAGTTCTTTTTGGAAAGTTTGGTACAATTCCCCTGTGAAGCCATGTGGCCCTGGGCTTTTCTTTGTTGAAAGGTTTTTGATGATTGATTGTGTATCTTTACTTGCTATTGGTTTGTTGTGGTCTTCTATTTCTTCTAAAGTCAGTATATATTGTTCATGTGTATCTATGAAATTGTCCATTTCATCCAAGTCATATGGTTTGTTGGTGTATACTTGTTCATAATATCCTCTAATGACTTTCTCGTATCTTCAAGGTCCATGGTAATGATCCTCTTCTCATTTCTGATTTTATTTGTTTGCATACTCTCTCTTTTTTCCTTTGTCAGCCTAGCAAAGGTTCTTTGATTTTCTTAATTTTCTCAAAGTACCAACTTTTGGTTTTATTGATTCTCTCTATTGTTTTTTTGTTCTCCAATTCACTTATTTCTGTTTTGTTGTTGCTGTTGTTGTTCTCCAATTCACTGATTTAATCCTTGTCTTCTAGTTTGCAAGCTGCTAGAATGTGATTGTAGTGGTTAGGGTCAGGTGTCAACATGGCCAGGTGAAGGTGCCTAGTTCTGTTGCGGTGGACATGAGCCATTGGCATGTGAAACATCTATCACTGCAGATTGCATCTGCAATCATCTGGGGGAGTGCTCCTGCAATGAGTGATGTTTAATTTAATTGGCTAGGTGCTTAAATGAGAGAGTTCAAGGCAGCACAGCCCAAGCAGCACCTCAACATACCTCATTTCAGCACTCGCAGCTCAGCCCAGACCTGTGGAGATATAGAAAGGAATTAACCCAGGGAAAGCTGTGGGAACCCAAAAGCCAGGAGAGAAGGCCAGCAGAGATCGTCCTGTGCCTTCCTATGTAAGAAAGAACTTCAGATGAAAATTAGCTGCCTTTCCTCTGAAGAATTTTAAGTTTTTAACTAAATAAATCCCCCTTTATTAAAAGCCAATGCAGGACTTCCGGGAAGAAGGCCGACTAGAGGAGCTCGAGATTAGCCCTGTTCCATGGAAAAGTTAGAGAAGGGACAGGAGGGCAGCTGAGGCAGCAACTCAGGAGTGCAGCTGACCTGGGAGAAGCTTGTGCACCACATGGGACAGCCCTGGTTGCAGTGGCTGAGGAACTCAGAGGCAGAAAACTGGAGCTTGGTGCAGAGGCGTGGAGCCCGCGGGATTGCACAGATGGGAACACGGGACTAGAAAGTGAGCCAGGCCGCGATCCTTGGGTGCACTACTCTCACCAGCGCAGCCCTATGACCTGTGACTCACCCCACACCCCACGCACATGAACCCCATCACCTGCCCCCAATCACCATGCTCCAGGCACCCCCACCCCACCAGCCCCCAGTGCACATACCTGCCCCAAACCCCCACCCCAAGTGCAGCCCAACACACCTCTCCTGCACCCCTCTGGAGCACTACCTCCACCTCCCTGTTCCCTGCACGGTGTTGCCAGCTCATAAAGGTTGCAGGCACTAACCTCCATACCTAGGCTACCCTTGCCCCCTGACTATAGTGTCACACAGCCTCACCCTGCCCTCCCTGTGCTCAGCACACCGGTTTACCAGGCCCAAACATGCACACGGGCTCCCAATCACATCATTCAGCTCTGGGAGCCGCACTTAACAGCAGTCCTAACGGCACATGCTCACAGTCCTCAGCTTCACTTCTCAGATCTGAGACAATACCAACCTGCGCAGCCAGGTCTCATCTGCCCCCAATCCATGAAGGCATAACGCTGACCTGCTGCCAGAGCTCTATGCATGCACACAAAAGGCCCCATGCCTTGGACCAGCACACACCAGGACTATGCTCCCCAGACTGGTGCACCTGCACAGCTACATCCTCCCTGGCCACTGGGCACCCACGTTCACAAGCATCAGTATAACATCCCCAACCTACGCCCATACCTGACCTGAAACAAATCACCATACTGAGTGCTCCACCCTGTGCCCTGCTCCCTGCTGTACAACCATCCCGCAAACACAAGGCCTTAGACTACTGAAAGAAATCAACTCCCAAAGTAAATCAATCAAGATATCTATATGCGATGAAAACGCAGATCACTAAGAATATCACAATTCAGACAGAAATAGCCCTGCCTAATGACCAAATTAAAACACCTGAAGATACACAGACCTTGGAACAACTAATCAAAGATGTTCATACAACTCTACTTAACAAAATAAGTGGGATAGCAATTGACCTAAAGGAGATCAAGAAGACAGTAGAAGAGCACAAAGAGGAATTTGAAAAAATAAATAGAAAAAATAGCAGAAATCACAGAGATTAAAGACTCCATTGACCAAATAAAAAGCATACTAGAGGTACACAACACCAGATTTGAAGAGACAGAAGAAAGAATAAGTGATAGAGAGGACAGGATAATTGACTTCAAACACTCAAAACAGCAAATGGTGGAAAAATTGAATGGGAACTCAGGGAAATGATAGACAAAACAAAGCATGCAAATAAAAGACAGACAAGACAAGGCACACAAATCTAAGAATCAATGGTGTCCCACGAGGAGAAGAGAGGAGAAAAGGGCTAGGAAGAGTAGTTGAGGATATAATGGGGGAAAACTTCCCAACCCTCATAAAGCACATAAATATACAAGTCAAAGAAGACCAAAAAACTCCAAACAGAATTAATCCAAATAACCCTTCCCCAAGGCACATACTGATCAGTCTGTCAAATGTCGGAAAGAAGCAGAAAATTCTGAAAGTGGCAAGAGAAAAACAATCTACTACATACAAGAGAAATCAAATAAGACTGAGTTCAGACTATTCAACCAGCACCCTGGAGACGAGAATGCAGTGGTATGATATATTCAAGATCCTGAAATAGAAAAAGATGTCCAGCCAAGAATGCTGTACCCAGACAAATTGTCCTTCAAAATTGAGGAAGACATTAAAGTTTTCAAAGGCAAAGAAATCCTGAAAGAATTTGTCAACAAGAGACCGGCCCTGTAAGAAAAACTAAAAGGAGTTCTACCAGCTGAAAAAAAAGACAGGAGAGGGAGGTCTGGAGGAGGGCACAGAATTGAAGAGTACCACTAAGGGTAATTTAAAGAATACAAAGAGAAAGAGGGAAAAGAATATATAGATCTGACAAACAAAATAAAAAAGATGAGATGGTGGAATCAAGAAATGCCTTTTCAGTCGTAACTTTGAATGTTAATTGACTAAACTTACCAATTAAAAGATACATATTGGCAAATGGATTAAGAAACATAATCCAGCTATATGCTGTTATAACAGACTCATCTTAGACATAAGGATACAAATAGTTTGAAAGAGAAAGGATGGAAAAAGATTTTCCACGCAAGTTGTAAACAAAAGAAAGCAGGACTAGCTTTACTAATATCAGATGAAATAGACTTTAAATGTAAAGACATCATAAGATACAAAGAAGGACACTATATACTAATTAAGGATCACCTCACCAAGATATAACAATCATAAATGTTTCTGCTCCCAATCAAAGAGCTCCAAAGTACATGAGACAGACACTGGCAAAACTGAAGGGAGCAATAGATGTTTCAACAATAACAGTAGGAAACTTCAATACACCACTCTCCTCTATAGATAGAACAACCAGACAGAAGATCAACAAGGAAATAAAGAGGTTAAATAACTTGATAAATGAATTAGACCTAACAGACATATACAGGTCATTGCACCCCAAAGTACAAGGTTATACATTCTTCTTTAGTGCTCATGGAACATTCTCCAGGATAGATCACATGCTGGGGCACAAAACAGGTCTTTATAAATTTTAAAATATTGAAATTATTCAAAGCGTGTTCTCTGATGAAGCTGGATCTCAATAACCACCAAAGAACGAGAACATTCACAAATACATGGAGATTAAATAACACACTCTTAAACAACCAGTGGGTCAAAGAAATAATTGCTAGAGAAATCAGTAGTTATTTGGAGATGAATGAAAATGAGAATACAGCTTATCAGAACTTATGGGATGCACCAAAAGCTGTGCTGAGAGGGAAATTTATTGCCTTAAATGCCTATATTAAAAAACAAGAAAAAGCAAAAATTGAGGACTTAACAGCAAACCTGAAGGAACTTGAGAAAGATCAGCAAACTAACCCCAAAGCAAATAGGAGAAGAGAAAGAACAAAAATTAAAGCAGACATAAATGAATGGGAGAACAAAAGAACAATAGAAAGATTCAATAAAACCAAAAGTTGATTCTTTGAGAAAATTAATAAAATTAATGGGTCACTAGCAAGACTGACAAAGAAAAAAAGAGAGAGGATGCAAATAAACAAAATCAGAAATGAGAAGGGGTATGTTACCACAGACCCTAAAGAAATAAAAGAAATCATGAGAGTATACTATGAACAACTATACACCCACAAACTAGACAACTGAGATGAAATGGACAAATTCCTGGAGACACACAAACAAGCTACACTGACTCAGGAAGAAATAGAAGATCTCAACAAACAAATCACAGGTAAAGAGATTCAATCAGTCATCAAAAATGTTCAGGGTCAGATGGCTTCACTGGGGAATTTTATCAAACATTCCAGAAAAAACTAACATCAATCCTGCTCAAACTTTTCCAGAAAAAACTAACATCAATCCTGCTCAAACTTTACCAAAACATTGAGGAAAAAAGGAACTCTACCTAACTCATTTTATGAAGCTAATATCATTTTAATACCAAAACCAGGTAAAGATGCTATAAGAAAGGAAAACTACAGGTCAATCTCCCTAATGAAAATAGAGGAAAAAATGCCCAATAAAACATTAGAAAATTGAATCCAACAAAACATTAAAGGAATTATACACCATGACCAAGTGGGGTTTATACAGAGAATGCAAGAATGGTTCAACACAAGAAAATCAATTAACATAAAACAGCACATTAAAAAATCAAAAGGGAAAAATGACATGATCATCTCAATTGATAATGAAAAAAAGCATGTGACAAAATTCAGCATCCTTTTTTTAAAAAAAAAAACTCCAAAAAATAGGAATCAAAGGTACCTCCTCAATATGATAAAGGGAATATATGAAAAACCGATAGCCAGCATTGTACTCAATAGAGAGAGACTGAAAGCCTTCTTCCTGAGATCAGGTACAAGACAAAGATGCCCACTTGTCACCACTATTATTCAACATTGTGCTAGAAGTTCTAACTAGAGCAATCAGGCAGGAAAAAGAAATAAAAGGCATCTAAATTGGAAAGGAAGTAGTAAAACTCTCATTCTTTGCAAACTACATGCCCATCAACAGAGGAGAGGATCAACAAAATGTGGTATATACATACAATGGAATATTATGCAGCAGTAAGACAAAATGACGTCCTGAAGCATATGACAAGATGGATGAGCCTTGAAGACATAATGCTAAGCGAAATTAGCCAGACACAAAAGGACAGATACTGTATGATTCCACTTTTATGACCAGCATAAAGGTATAATCAGAGGCTTATAATACAGATTATAGGGGACTTAGAATACATAGACGGTAGAGATGGGTGAACCATTAGCTATGTAATGTAATTAGCTATGTAATGTAAGGGGATAGATAGGAGTGAAGGTGATTGTCTTGTGGGTCTAGAAGTAATATTACCCATACTGAAGATGAACAAGATTGAAAACGGTTGTATAGACCTATGTTTCCCACTGACTCACACTAGAAATATGATGAGTTCTTGTAATAATTACTTCGAAGATACGATTCTTGTATAAAGAGTGTTTAAGTCCAGGGCACAGGGGGAAACTTGCTATTGCATGCTATGAGCTATGTTTAGAAGGAAACCATCAGCACTACCACAGCAGCATCAGAGGTAAATAACGGGGTAAGGGACAAGAGTGAAGAGGAGGTATAGAGTTCCTGCTTGGTGAGGGAGTGTTTATTGGCTTTCTGTCTCTTGGGAACAAAGAAATTATCTAAAATTGAGAATGCTGATGGACTTTGGACTTTGGGCCCTCTACATGATGCCCAATGAATGCAGGTGGTTGAAGGATGCACTGACAGAAGTAGATTAGTGAATGATGGTGTATACTTATGAACGAAGGTGGGGCTGCTACAAAACGGAACACTGTCATGAGGCAGGCAACGATGTGAATGAACATGTGGGACATTTGGTGAGACAAAATAAGCCAGAAACAAAAAAACAACAACGGTATGGTCACCTTTAGAAAACGCTGATAAGAAAACAGGGACCTAGATTGTAAGCTTTTAGAGCAGACACAATAAGCCCATAGTAGTGATTATTACTTCTGGATTTTGAGAGGCTGTTTTATATATATAACCTGATATTTAGAGATAAGACCAAAGTCGAAAAGTTTGGGGTTAAAGCAATTCAGAACATAGGGGTAAGGAAGACAGTGTCTATATTTTACAGCCACACATACTCTTTGAGACCAATGGAAGAAAGGTTTATTTGATCTGGATCTGAAATTTTCTGTAGAGTATAATCTAATTCAACCTATCTGTATACCTCATTTGAACAACTGAAACACAGGGAGCACAGAATGAGAAAGAGGTCCTATAATCCTATATAGATTATTGTAATGTCTGGATATATACTGGAGTATATTAAACAGATAATCAAAAAGTATTGGCAAAGTCCCCTGAGGGAGGGGATAAAGAATATGGAACTATTAAAACTTACCATCAGGGAATCCCGATACTGTGTTAAAACTTAGGGATGTCCAAATCAATAGGCCATGCCCTCGATCATGAAGCTTACTCTTGTGAAGCTTATGTAGGCAGTGGAGAAGCTCAGACTACCTATAGGCATGCCTAAGAGTTACTTCTGGAAGACCTTTTTGTTGCTCAGATGTGGCCTCAGGCTCTCTAAGCCCAACTCTGCAAGTGAAATCATTGCCCTCCTCCCTATGTGGGACATGATATCCAGGGGGGGCACCATGGGATCAACAATTACATCCTTACCAAAAGGGGGAAAAGAAGTGTAACTAATAAAGTATCAGTGGCAGAGAGAGTTCAAATAGAGTCGAGAGGCTACTTTGGAGGTTGCTTCAGGTAGACCTTGCTACCTATCATAACTTGCCAACCCCCAAACAAGACCATTCCAGCCAATCATAAAGAACACCTAGGGCAATATATAAGATTCCACAAGGGTTCCAGGCACCAGAGTAACCTTCCAGAAACCTACAACCTCCAGATGGGTCCCTGGTCCAGATAAGTCCTGAAACCTAGCCTAGCCTCTCCAGAACATCAGATAGTTTCATCTCCCTACCCCATATTAGTGACAGACCCTTCCAATATCAAAAATTTAGAATTGCCATAGCCCAAACAACCCCAAAGAGAGGTATGAAAAGAACAAATCTGAAGGGGGAATTACACATAGAAGATAGGTCTTAACAAATGAATATGAATGCTGAATCATTAAATTGATATTTCTTTTAGGCTCCAGTATTTTGGAGGAGTTAGAAGTAAAAACCTAAAATTGTGAAATTGTAATCCATGTCAAGCTCTGAAATATGTTCTACAACTAATTGTGGTGCTGTGCTTTGAAATTTATAGCTTTTTTGTATATATGATATTGTTCACCAAAAAAAGTGGATTGTGATGATAAAAAAGTATTTAAGCCCTCTAGCCTTCTATATTTAGGAGCAGGTAGAAGGAAAAATGAGATCATATAGTGGCCCATGACAAACTCTGGGATCTATCCTGTAACCACTTTTTGAAGGGTGCTTTGAAAACTATTGCTTTTATATTTCTTTGTTTTGTATATATGTTATATATGTTGCATATAGGTTATTATTATATATATTATTACATATTATATGTATTATATATAATAATAAATTATTATGTATTATATATAATTATATATGTTGTATATATAATTTTAAAAAGTTAAAAAAAAAGCCAATCCATCTCTGGTATATTGCATTCTGGTAGCTTTAGCAAATGAAAATAGCAATATACCAGAAATGGAATAGCTTTAAAAAGAGGAATTTATTAATTTACAGTTCTAAGGCCGTGAAAACGTACAAATTAAAGCAAACCTGTAGAAATGTCCAATCCAAGGCATCCAGGGAAAGATACCTTGGTTAAAGAAGACTAATAACGTTCAGGGTTTCTCTCTCAACTGGGAAAGCATATGGCATATGCAGCAACATCTGCTAGCTTTCTCTGCAGGCTTCTTGTTTCAAGGGCATTTTCCTTCTTCATCTCCAAAGGTCTCTGGCTGTGTGGGCTCTAAGCTCTTTCCAAAATGGTTCCCTCTTAAAGGACTCCAGTAAGAAACCCCACCTTAAATCGGTGGAGACACAACTCCATGGAAGCCATCAAATCAAAAGTTAATACCACAATTGGATGGTCACATCTCCATGGGAACAATCAGATAGCTCTCATCAGCAATATTGAATGAGGATTAAAGGACTGCCTTTTCTGGTGTCCACAACAGACTCAGGACAGCACACTTTATTGTATCTCTTCTATTTGCTTTGGGGTTAGTTTGCTGTTCTTTCTTCAGTTCCTCCAGGTGAGCAGTTAAGACCTTGGTTTTTGCTCCTTCTTTTTAAATATAGGTATGTATTAGTTAGTGTTCTCTAGAGAAACAGAATCAACAGGGAACACTCGCAAATATAAAATTTATAAAAGTGTCTCATGTGACCGCGGGAACGCAGAGTCCAAAATCCGCAGAGTAGGCTGTGAAGCCGACGATTCCGATGGAGGGTCTGGACAAACTCCACAGGAGAGGCTCACCAGCCGAAACAAGAAGAGACTGTCTCTTATGAATCCTCCTTATAAGGCTTTCAGTGATTAGATTAAGCATCACTCATTGCAGAAGACATGCCCCTTTGGCTGATTACAAATGGAAACAGCTGTGGATGCAGCTGACATGATCATGATTTAATTCTATGAAATGTCCTCATCGCAACAGACAAGCCAGCACTTGCCCAACCACCAATTGGCCAAGTTGACACATGAACCTGACCATGACAAGGTATTTTGGGCAATAAATTTCCCTCTCAGCACTGCCTTTGCCACATCCCATAAGCTTTGATATGTTGTATTCTCATTTTCATTCATCTCAAGATACTTACTGATTTCTCCAGCAATTTCTTCTTGGACCCACTGATTGTTTAAAAGTGTATTATTTAACCTCCATATATTTGTGAAAGTTCAGGTTCTTTGGTGGTTATTGATTTCCAGCTTCATTCCACTGTGGTCAGAGAAAGTGCCCTGAATAATTTCAATCTTTTAAAATTTAGTAAGACCTGTTTTGTGCCCCAATATATGATATCCTGGAGAAAGTTCCATGAGCACTAGAGAAAAATGTATATCCTGATGTTTTGGGGTATAAGTTTTATAAATGTCTATTAGGTCTAATTCATTTATCACATTTTTTAAGTTCTTTCTTTCCTTTTTGATCGTTTGCCTGGTGGCTCTTTCCATAGAAGGGAGTGGTGTATTGAAGTTTCCTAGTATTATTGTTGAAATGTCTATCACTCCCTTCAGCTTGGTCAATGTTTGCCTCATGTACTTTGGAGCTGCATGATTATGTACATAAACGTTTATGATTATTATTTCTTCTTGTTGAATTGCCCTTTTATTAATATGTAGTGTCCTTCCTTGTATCTTATGACTACTTTGCAATTAAAGTCTATTTAATCTAATATTAGTATAGCTACTTCTGTTTTCTTTTGGTTACAGCTTGCATGGAATATCTTTTTCTGTCCTTTCACTGTCAGTCTATTTGTATTCTTGGGTCTAAGATGCATCTCTTGTAAGCAGCATATAGATGGATCATATTAGAACAACTACTAAATAACCAGAAACAGTACAGAACATCTCCCGGAGCCACGTCAGTGACCAAACACACAACGTACCCCAGTCTGGACCAGCTGGACCGGCTGTGAGCCTCCCCAGAACCACGAGTTCCCCAAGCCGTGGTGGCTGATGCCCAGCACCCCTCCCACACAGGCCGCTTCCCAGAGGGAAAGGAAAGAGACTAACAGCAGCAGGGGTTGAGTCCAACCAAACACCAATTGTGGCATTAATTAGCGAATTCTGACTACTAAAAATAGGCCCATAGCTCAGGTGAAACTGGTCAAGGCAGAGGTCGCTCATTGGGCTAAGTGAAAAAGAGGAAAGGGGAGGAAATGGAGGTTTTGGTGGCTGTGTTTCTACGGAGACTTGGCTGCCTCTTGATTCAGCGGCGGGACTACTCGGGCTGCAACTGCCCCAGGCATAGGCAGAAATGGACTACTTTCAGGGCTGTCTCCCACCTGTGCCTTCCCCAGGGGAGGGGTGAAGCCCAACTCAGGTGGAATCCCTTCCTCAAGGAATTCAGAACCCAGGGCATGGCAATTTGAAGCCATTAAAACCAACCTACAACCTCGCCTCTGTCTCCACTGCACCCCCAGTAGGGAGAGTCTTCCAAAGTTAAAGGTGCTGCAACATCTTTTGTTGGTGGGACTCACAGGCAGACAAGCACCACATACTGGGCAGGATAATAAAAACAGAGCCCAGAGACTTCACAGGAAAGTCTTTTAACCTGCTGGGTCTCACCTCAGGAAAAACTGATGCAAGTAACTCCTTCACCCTGATAGGAGGCCAGTTTAGTCTGGGAAAACCCAGCTGGAGTCTAAAATACCTATGTAGACCTTCCTAAGGGTGGGGAGGGAAAAGGCACCATACAAGCAGGGCAAGAAACAAGAAAACAAGAACTGAAAAATTATCCTCTGTTAAATAAAACCTAAGCTAGAGGTCCAGAAAAAGCTGAACTGAAGGTCAAAGAACAGATAGACAACAAACTCATCTAGCAAGAAAACCCTAAGTAAGATAAGTGAAAGAAATCTCCAGAATAAACTAATTAAGGTAATGAAATGCCTAGACACCAGCAAAAAATAATAAATCACACCAGGAAAATTGAAGATATGGCCCAGTCAAAGGAACAAACCAATAATTCAAATGAGATACAGGAGCTGAAACAATTAATTCAGAATGTACGAACAGACATGGAAAACCTCATCAAAAACCAAATCAATGAATTGAGGGAGGATATGTAGAAGGCAAGGAATGAACAAAAAGAAGAAATGGAAAGTCTGAAAAAACAAATAACAGAAATTATGGGAATGAAAGGTACAGTAGAAGAGATAAAAAAAAATGGAAACCTACAATGGTAGATTTCAAGAGACAGAGGTTAGGATTAGTGAACTGGAGGATGGAATATCTGAAATCCAACAAGAAACAGAAACTATAGGGGAAAAAATGGAAAAATATGAGCAGAGACTCGGGGAACTGAATGATAATATGAAGCGCACAAATATATGTGTTGTGGGTGTCCCGGAAGGAGAAGAGAATGGAAAAGGAGGAGAAAAACAAATGGAAGAAATTATTACTGAAAATTTCCCAACTGTTATGAAAGGCCTAAAATTACAGATCCAAGAAGAGCAGCGCACCCCAAAGAGAAGATCCAAATAGACGTTCTCCAAGATACTTTACTAGTCAGAATGTCAGAGGTCAAAGAGAAAGAGAGGATCTTGAAAGCAGCAAGAGAAAAGCAATCCATCACATACAAGGGAAACCCAATAAGACTATGTGCAGATTTCTCAGCAGAAACCATGGAGGCGAGAAGACAGTGGGATGATATATTTAAATTACTAAAAGAGAGAAATTGCCAACCAAGAATTCTATACCCAGCAAAATTGTCCTTCAAAAATGAGGGAGAAATTAAAACATTTTCATACAAAAAAATCACTGAGAGAATTTGTGACCAAGAGACCAGCTCTGTAAGAAATACTAAAGGGAGCACTAGAGACAGATATGAAAAGACAGAAGAGAGAGGTGTGGAGAAGAGCATAGAAAGAAGGAAAATTAGATATGACATACAAAATACAAAAGGCAAAATGGTAGAGGAAAGTACAACCCAAACAATAATAACACTAAATGTTAATGGATTGAACTCCCCCATCAAAAGACACAGACTGGCAGAATGGATTAAAAAACAGGATCCTTCTATATGCTGTCTACAGGAAACACATCTTAGACCCAAAGATAAACATAGGTTGAAAGTGAAATGTTGGGAAAAAATATTTCATGCAAATAACAACCAGAAAAGAGCAGGAGTAGTTATACTAACATCCAACAAATTAGACTTCAAATGTTAAACAGTTAAAAGAAACAAGGAAGGATACTATGTACTAATAAAAGGAACAATTCAGCATGAAGACATAACAATCATAAATATTTATGCACCGAACCAGAATGTTCCAAAATACATGAGGCAAACACTGCAAACACTGAAAAGGGAAATAGACACATCTACCATAATAGTTGGAGACTTCAATTCCCCACTCTCATCAATGGACAGAACATCTAGACAGAGGATCAATAAAGAAACAGAGAATTTGAATATTACAATAAATGAGCTAGACTTGACAGACATTTATAGGACATTACATAAAACAGTTAGAGGAAAATGTAGGGAGATATCTTATAAATCTTATAATTGGAGGTGGTTTTATAGACCTTACACCTAAAGCAAGAGCACTGAAGAAAGAAATAAATGGAAACTCCTCAGAATTAAACACTTTTGTGCATCAAAGAACTTCATCAAGAAAGTAAAAAGACAGTCTACATAATGGGAGACAATATTTGGAAATGATATATCAGATAAAGGTCTAGTATCCAGAATTTATAAAGAGATTGTTCAACTCAACAACAAAAAGACAGCCAATCCAATTACAAAATGGGAAAAAGACTTGAACAGACACTTCTCAGAAGAGGAAATACAAATGGCCAAAAGGCACATGAAGAGATGTTCAACGTCCCTGGCCATTAGAGAAATGCAAATCAAAACCACAATGACATATCATCTCACACCAACCAGAATGGCCATTATCAACAAAACAGAAAATGACAAGTGCTGGAGAGGATGTGGAGAAAGAGGCACACTTATTCACTGTTGGTGGGAATGTCAAATGGTGCAACCACTGTGGAAGGCAGTTTGGTGGTTCCTCAAAAAGCTGAATATAGAATTTCCATATGACCCAGCAATATCATTGCTAGGTATCTACTCAGAGGACATAAGGGCAAAGACACAAACGGACATTTGCACACCAATGTTTATAGCAGAATTATTTACAATTGCAAGGAGATGGAAACAGCCAAAATGTCCATCAACAGACGAGTGGCTAAATAAACTGTGGTATATACATACGATGGAATATTATGTAGCTCTTAGACAGAATAAACTTATGAAGTATGTAACAACATGGATGGACCTTGAGAACATTATGCTGAGTGAGACTAGCCAAAAACTAAAGGACAAATACTGTATGGTCTCACTGATATGAACTGACATTAGTGAATAAACTTGGAATATGTCGTTGGTAACAGAGACCATCAGGAGATATAAATAGGGTAAGATATTGGGTAATTGGAGCTGATTGGATACAGACTGTGCAATAAGACTGGATACAAAAACTCAGAAATGGACAGCACAATACTACCTAACTGTAATGTAGTTATGTTAAAACACTGAATGAAGCTGCATGTGAGAATGATAGAGGGAGGAGGGCTGGGGACATATTGAAATCAGAAAGAAAGATAGATGTTAAAGATCGAGATGATATAATCTAGGAATGCTTAGAGTGTATAATAATAGTGAAATGTACAATGTAAAAATTTTTTAAATGTTTTGGCATGAGGAAGAACAAAGGAATGTCATTACTGCAGGGTGCTGAAAATAGATGGTAATTAATACTTTAAAATGTCACCTTATGTGTAAGACTAAAGCAAAAAATGTTTATTACAAAACTTAGATTTTGACTAGAGCATTTCCTAATATAACTCATGTAGATAGTTTGATTGAATGTCATAAGTACTTGGAATCTCAGGTAGGACATGAGATTTTGTTGGTTTGTCCAGAGTGATGCCCCAATGAATCCCAGAATGATTTGATCAGTAACTGGAAAAGTATTTGCAAGCCTCTTTTGGGGAATGGTGAGAGTGGGGAGAAATTCAACTTCCCCAAGTTGAATTCTTGATATTCTCACAAGCAATTTGGACAACCAAAGCTATAGGCTGAGCCCCTAGTCTTGGGGTTTGTTCACATGAAACTTAACCCCACAAAGGATAGGTCAAGTCTACTTAAAATTTAGGCCTAAGAGTCACCCCCAAGAGAACCTCTTTTGTTGCTCAGATGTGGCCCCTCTCTCCAGCCAACATGACAAGCAGTCTCACCACCCTCCCCCTCTCTGCATGGGACATGACTCCCAGGGGTGTGGACCTTCCTGGCAATGTGGGACAGAGATCCTGGAATGAGCTGAGACTCAGCATCAAGGGATTGAGAAAAACCCTAGAATGAGCTGAGAATTAACATCAAGGGATTGAGAGAAGTTTCTCGACCAAAAGGGGGAAGAGTAAAATGAGACTAAGTGTCAATGGCTGAGAGATTCCAATCAGAGTCGAGAGGTTATCCTGGAGGTTATTCTTATGCATTAAGTAGATATCACCTTGTTGTTCAAGATGTAATGGAGAGGCTGGAGGGAATTGCCTGAAAATGTAGTGCTGTGTTCCAGTAGCCATGTTTCTTGATGATGATTGAACAATGATATAGCTTTCACAATGAGACTCTGTGAATGTAAAAACCTTATGTCTGATGCTCCTTTTAGCTACTATATCAACAGAAGAGTAGAACATATGGAATAAAAATAAATAATAGGGGGAACAAATGTTAAAATAAATTCAGTTTGAAATAGTGGTAAATGAAAGCGAGGGGTAAGGGGTATGGTATGTATAGTCTTTTTTTCTCTATTATCATTTTATTTCTTTTTCTGTTGTCTTTTCATTTCTTTTTCTAAATTCATGCAAATGTACTAAGAAATGATGAATATGCAACTATGTGATGATATTAAGAATTACTGATTGTATATGTAGAATGGAATGATATCTAAATGTTTTGTTTGTTAATTTTTTAATTAATAAAAAAAATTTTTAATAAATAAATAATGGGGGAACAAATGTTAAAATAAATTTAGTTTGAAATCCTAGTGACCAATGAAGGCAAGGAGTAAGGGGTATGATAGGTATAATCTTTTTGTTTGTTTTTTTTTTTCTTTCCTGTGTTCGTTTTATTTCTTTTTCTATTGTCTTTTTGTTTCTTTTTCTGAATTAATGCAAATGTTCTAAGAAATGATGAATATGCAACTAGGTGATGATATTGTGAATTACTGATTATGTATGTTGTTTTATTTTGTTTCTTATTTTTAATTAATAAATAAATTTTTAAAAAAACAGCATGGTACTGGCACAAAGAGAGACAAAGACCAATGAAACAGAATTAAGAGCTCAGAAATCAGCTTTTATATTTATGACCAATTGATTTTTGACAAAGGAACAAAGATCACTCAATTGGGAAAGAATAGTCTCTTCAACTAATGGTGCTGGGAAAACTGGATCACCATTTGCAAAAAAAAAAAAGAGAGAGAGAGAGAGAACCTCACCTTCACACCTTATAAAAAAATCAACTCAAAATGGATCGAAGACCTAAATATAAGAGTCAGAACTATCAAACTCCTAGAAGAAAGTGTCGGGAAACATCTTCAAGACTTTGGGTTAGGCAATGGTTTCTTAGACTTTCCACCCAAAGCACAAGCAACAAAAGAAAAAAATAGATAAATGAGACCATAAGAAAAGTAAAAAACATTTCTGCACAAAGGACCTTATCATGAAAGTGAAATGACAATCTATACAATGGAAGAAAATGTTCAGAAACCACATATCTAATAAAAATTTAATTTCCAAAATATATAAAGAAATCCTCCAACTTACAAACAAAAAGACAAACAACCCAATTTAAAAATGGACAAGGCTTGAATAGACATCTCTACAGAGAAGATATACAAATGACCAGAAAATGGCACGAAGATATGCTCAACATCATTAGCGATCAGGGAAATGCAAATCAAAACCACGAGATAGCATTTCACATCCTCTAGAATGGCTGCTATTTTAAAAAATGAAAAAAAGCAAGTGTTGGAGAAGATGCAGAGAAATAGGAACACTCATTCATTGCTGGTGGCAACGTAAAATGATGCAGGCATTGAGGAAGATAGTTCGACATTTCCTCCAAAAGCTAACTATAGAACTACCATATGACCCAGTGTTTTAGTTTGCTAAAGCTGCCAGAATGCAATACAAAAGAAACAGAACATTTTTTAAAAAGGGGGATTTATTAAGTTGCAAGTCTACAGTTTCTAAGGCCATGAAAATGTCCAAACGAAGGCATCCACGGAACAATACCTTTATTCAAGAAAAGCCAATGGATCCAGAATAACTCTTTCAGCTGGAAAGGCACATGGTGATGTCACCTAGCTTTCTCTCATGGCTTCTCATTTCATAAGGAATCCCTGGGGGGGGGGGGTTCTCCTTCTGCATCTCCAAAGATCTCTGGCTGTGTGGCTCACTTGGCTCTCAAGTTTTTTCCAAATGGTTCCCTCTTAAGGGACTCCAGTAAGCAACCCCACTTTGAAAGGGTAGAGATTCATCTCCATGGAAACCATCTAATCAAAAGTTACCACCCATGGTTGGGTGGGTCACATCTCCATGAAAACAATCAAAAGGATCCTACCCAGCAATATTGAGTGAGGATTAAAGAACTTGGCTTTTTTAGTGTACACAACAGATTCAAACTGGTACATTCAGCAATCCCACAACCAGGTATATACCCCAAAGAATTGAAAGCAGGGACTCGAACAGGTATTTTCACATTGATGCTCATAGCAGCATTATTCACAATTGTAAGATGGAAGCAACCAAAGTGTCTATCAACTGATGAATGGATTAACAAAATGTGGTATATGCATACGGTGGAATATTATTTAGCTGTAGAAAAGAATGAAGTCCTCATGAATGCAGCAACATGGATGAACCTTGAAGACATCACGTTGAGTGAAGTAAGCAGACACAAAAGGAAAAATAATGTATGATCTCATTGATTTGAAGTAATTTGAACATGTAAACTCATAGTTTCAGAATCTAGACTTTAGATTCTGAATAGGGTGGTGTTCTAGTTTGCTAGCTGCCAGAATGCAATATACCAGAAACAGAATGACTTCTTAAAAGGGGAATTTAATAAGTTGCTAGTTTAAAGCTCTAAGGCCAAGAAAATGTCCCATTAAAACAAGTCTATAGAAATGTCCAATCAAAGGCATCCAGGGAAAGATACCTTGGTTCAAGAAGGCATGAAGTTCAGGGTTTCTCTCTCAAGTGAGAAGGCACATGGCGAACACAGTCAGGGCTTCTCTCTCAGCTGGAAGGGCATGTGGTGAACATGGCATCATCTGCTAGCTTTCTCTCCTGGCTTTTGGTTTCATGAAGCTCCCCAGGAGGCATTTTCTTTCTTCATCTCCAAAGGTCACTGGTTTGTGGACTCTCTGCTTCATGGCGCTACAGCATTCTCTGATCTCTCTGAATCTCCCATTCTCCAAAACGTTTCCTCTTTTATAGGACTCCAGTAAACCAATCAAGACCCACCCAAATGGGTGGAGACATGTCGTCACCTAATCCAGCTTAGCAACCACTCTTGACTAAATCACATCAACCAGGGAGATGATCTGATTACAGTTTCAAACATGCAGTATTGAATAGCGATTATACTACCTTTATAAAACGGGATTCTGATTAAAGCATGGCTTTTCTAGGGGGCATACACCCTTTCAAACCAGTACAGGTGGGGGTAGGGAATGGGAAGTTAAGGCTTAAATGTGTAGGATTCCTATATGGAATGATGGAAATGTTTTGGTAATAGATAGTGGTGATAGTAGCACAATGTAGAGAACATAATTAATAGCATTGAATATATAACTGAATGCAATTAGAAGGGGAAATGTTAGATTGTACATATAGTAACAGAATTAAATTTTTTTAAATCCATAGAACTGTCAAAATTGAATGTTCTCAAAATATCAAGTAGAAAGTTCTTACAAATATCTGCATCGCTACAGTAATTCACAGTTTTGACAGCTCATCAAATGGCATTTAAGTCAGCATTTAATATTTAGAATTTAAGAACTTTGCTATCTGAATTGGTAGATTTTTTTCTTATTGTCATATTTTTAAATTGGTTTATGAAACTTACTGTGAAAACACAGGCTTTACAATGATTATATGGATACTTTATTTAAATATGCCATGGTTAAGCTAAGATGTCCATTTTTGGCAGTTCTAAGTGTAGTTTGTTTTCTTAAATAAAAAGATTTTTTTTTAAATTCATGGAACTACACTACACAGTGAAACGTAAGTTGTCATGGGCTACAGTTAATAGTACAATTATAAAATAATACCATCATCTATTCTCACAAGCAGTGTGGACAACCAAAGCTACAGGCTGAGCCCCCAGTCTTGGGGTTTGTTCATATAAAACTTAACCCCACAAAGGATAGGTCAAGTCTACTTAAAATTTAGGCCTAAGAGTCACCCCCAAGAGAACCTCTTTTGTTGCTCAGATGTGGCCTCTCCCTCCAGCCAACATGATGAGCAGTCTCACCACCCTCTCCCTCTCTGCATGGGACATGACTCCCAGGGGTGTGGACCTTCCTGGCAACGTGGGACAGAGATCCTGGAGTGAGCTGAGACTCAGCATCCAGGGACTGAGAAAAACCCTAGAATGAGCTGAGAATTAACATCAAGAGATTGAGAGAAACTTCTCGACCAAAAAGGGGAAGAGTGAAATGAGACTAAGTGTCAATGGCTGAGAGATTCCAAACAGAGTCGAGAGGTTATCCTGGAGGTTATTCTTACACATTAAGTAGATGTCACCTTGTTGTTCAAGATGTAGTGGAGAGGCTGGAGGGAACTGCCTGAAAATGTAGAGCTGTGTTCCAGTAGCCGTGTTTCTTGATGATGATTGAACAATGATATAGCTTTCACAATGTGACTCTGTGAATGTGAAAACCTTGTGTCTGATGCTCCTTTTAACTACCATATCAACAAAAGAGTAGAACATATGGAATAAATATAAATAATAGGGGGGAAAAATAATAATACCATCATCAACTGTAAAAAATGTTCCACACCAATGTAAAGTGTTAAAATTAGGGTGGTATATGGGAACTCCGCATTTTATGTACTTTATGCATGATCGTTCTACAGATTCACACCTTCTCTAATACAGAAAAAAAAAGATACTATTAAGAAAGTCAGAACACAACTCACAGAATGGGAGAAAACATTTGCAAATCATAAATCTGCTAAGGTACCTGTATCCAGAATATTCAAAGAAGTATAACAACTCAACAACTAAAAAGAAAACCAATTTTAAAATGACAATGGTGCCTCATCATTATAGTCAACACATTATAGCCACTAAAATGGTTATAATAAAAAAGACAATTAATAACTAGTTTGGTAAGAAAGTGGAGAAATTGGAAACATCATATACTTCTGGTGGGATGTAGAATGGGATGTAGATGCTTTGGAAAACTGGCTGGCAGTTCCTCAAAAGACTAAACATAGACTTATTACATGGCCCAGCAGTTCTACTCCTGCTTACATACCCAAGACAGTGAAAACATATGTACATGCAAAAACTCATAGCAGCATTATTCATATAGCCAAAAGGTAGGAACAAGACAAATGTCCATCAGATGATGAATGGATTAACAAAACGTAGTATATTCAAACAATGGAATATTACTATATGCTGTATTATGTATTGGTACTCTGAATGGATGAATCTTGAAAATATCACATCAGTTTTGTTCCCCTGGAGAACCCTGACTAATACGGATTTTGGTACCAACAGCGGTTCTTGAGAAACAGAATCTTAAGGATGAGATTTCTAAGTTAGTTCTGGATTTTTCTGAATGGGTTTTCTAATATGGTTAGAGGTAAAGGCCCTAGTGAATATTTCCAATGATTAGGATGGCACTGATAGTCCATGACTTGAGTTGGCAATAGAGATATGCCTACTTGAATGCTAATAAAAGGCAAAGCTCTAGGTGACAGCGTATTTGATTCCTTAGCATGTTTTAGTGAAGCTAAAAAGTATAATGAAGGTGGCTGGTTTTTCTAAATATGGATACAGATGTTGAAGAAAATAAATGTGCTCAGGGCTTCAATTCCCAGCTCAAGTGTAGGGATGGCATGAAAGTTTCTATGTGTGCTCTGGAAGAAACTCTTATTTCTTATACCACACAATTGAGATTTCTGAAAACCAAACACATCATGCATGTGGCTGAATTACATTGCAAGTTGAATTCCCAACCATAAAGGCTGTTTGCTATTAAAGTGAGGGAATTGATTGGGAAGAAATGGGATCCTGAAAATTGGAATGGGGAGGACAGAAGGGCTGATCATGATGAGTCTTCTTTGTCAGATAAATCTGTAATGGTCTTCCCTGAGGAATCAGCCCTCATACCTCTGTCTAAGGAATAGAAAACTCAAGCCTGGTTTACAGATGGTTCTATAGAATATGCAAGTACCACCCAAAATTGGACAGCAGCAGCACCATAGCCCCTTTTCAGAACATTCCTGAAGACTAGTGGGAAAAATAAATCCTCCCAATAGGAAGAACTTCAAACAGTGCACCTAATTGTTCATTTTGCTCAAAAGGGAAAATAGCCAGACGTACATTTGTATGTTAATTTATGGACTGTGGTCAACGCTTTGGCTGGGTAGTCAGAGACCTAGAAGGAACATGATTGGAAAATTGGCGACAATGAAGTCTTGGGGAGAGATATGTGGATTGGCCCTTCTAAATGGGAAAAAATATGGAGATATTTGTGTCACACGTGGATGTTCACATGCGGTTAAGATGACCTATTCTGTGGAAACCAGTCAGCTTTTTCCCTAAGCACTCTTATCTTTGCCCAGTAGACTTATGAGCAAAGTGGCCATGAGGTAGGGATGGAAATCATGCATAGGCTTAGCAATATGAACTTCTACTCACTAAGGTGGATGTCCAATCTTCTTGCAACAGAGACCAACCCTCAGTCTCTGATACAGCACCATTCCCCTATGCAATTAGCCAGTTATGTGGTGGCAGGCTGATTATGTTGGACCACTTGCATCATGGAAGGGTCAGTGATTTTTTTCTTATAGAATAGACACTCTGCATGCAAATCCATGGACTTTGTAATGCCTTATTCACCACCATGGTATTCTACAGAATATTGTTTCTGATCAAAGAACTCACTTTATAGTAAACAAAGTGTGGGAATGGGCCCATTTTCATGGAATTCACTGGACTTAATTGTGTTCTCCATCATCCTGAAGCAGCTGGATTAATAAAATGGTAGAATGACTTTTTGAAGACTCAATTACAGTACCAATTGGAAGGCAATATCTTGCAGGCTGGGGCAGTTTTTCAGGAGGCTGTATATGCCTTTAATCAGTGTCCCATCTATTATGGCATTTCTCCCATAGCCTGGAGTAACAGATCCAGGAATCACGGGGTAGAAATTGGAGTGGCATCAGTCACTATTAATCCTAGCGATCCACTAGAATTTTTTTTGCTTTCTGTCCTATGAGTTTATGCTCTGCTTGCCTCTAGGTCTTAGTTCTAAATGGAGGAGGTTCTACCAGGAAACACAACTATTATTCCACTGAACTGGAAGTTAATGCTGCCACCAGGTGATTTTGAGATCTCCATGCCTCTGAACTGACAGGCAGAGAAGACAGTTATGTACTGGCTAGGGTGATTAATCATGATTACCAAGAAGAAATTGGACTGCTACTACACAATAAAGGTAAGAAAGAGTATGTCTAAAATGCAAGCTATCCCATAGGGCATCTCTTAGTGCTACCATGCCCTCTGATTACAGTCATGTGAGTAATTTCTCTCTCTCTCTCTCTCTCTCTCTCTCTCTCTCTCTCTCTATATATATATATATATATATATATATATATATATTATGCTGTTGGTTCTATTTCTTTGGAGAACCTTGAATAATATACTGTCTTAACTATGATTTGATTTTTTGCGAAATTGTAACCCATGTCAAAGTTTGAAATATGTTCTACAACTAATTGTGGTGCTGTGCTTTGAAATTCATAGCTTTTTTGTATATATGTGATTTTTCACAAAAAAAAGGAAAAAAAAAGTCAATTATGATGATAAAAAAGTATTTAAGCAGCCCTCTAGCCTCCTATATTCTGGAGCAGCTAGAAGGGAAAATATGAGAGGATTGTATGGTAGCCTGTGGAGAGCCGCCTCCCGGGTCGGGCCTAGTGGACACGCCGCAGCCTGCCCTAGAGTTCCCCCCGCCCATCGAGTGAGCCAAGATGGCGCCCGCATCCTGCCTCCGCGTATGACGTACGCGCCCGCCTGCCCTGTCTACCAATCACCCTTGTATACGTGGCGTTAGCCCATTGGGTCTGGATTTTGTATATAAAGGCGTTACCCGGACGGGGAGGGGAATAACCCACAAGGAGCCGTACCTGACGGCCGCATAGAGGTTGTTCCCCCGTGGGGTGTCTTCCCCCGCGTGGAGCCAGTATTAGAGAAAGCTTGCTTAACCCCAGTAAAGATCTGTACTCACAACCGCTGCGTGTTCCGGACTCGTGTCTTCACCAAGGTTAGTCTGTCTGCGTCTATCTCTCTCTCTCTCTCTCTCCGGCCCGGCTCTCGCCGGTTGGGCCTCCTGGTGTGTCGGTCTGCCGAACAGCTGAGGCGTCGTGCGGTCCCGAGGCCAGTTCCTTTTCTTTCTGGGTCAGCGTTTCCTTTCGGAGCGCAGCGCCTCTACCTGTGTCCTCCGCGCGGCTCGCCGCCCTGGGGCCCATGGTGGGTCCTGCCGGACGTCTGCAGGCGGGGTCGGGCCGGAGACCCGCTGCCTGGAGCAGACTGGAGGCCGCCGGGTGGGAGGAGCGCGGCGCCTGGGCCCGTCGACCTGGGAGCTCTTCGTTGCACCAGCGAGGCAAGGCACGGGACGGCAGCCAGGCCCTGAGCTGAGTGAGAAGTCGCGGACAAGTGGTGGCCCGTACGGGGACCCTCTCTCTCCGAACTTCCGGAGTTCGCAGTGGACTTTCTGCGCCTGATCACCGCGGAAAGGTGAGTACCTATTATTAAGTGGGAGTTAAGGGCCGCGGGTTTTCAGGTAGCCCCGGTGACTCGGGAGAGCTCCCCGAGTGATTAAAAGACAGTGCCGACTGCAATCATGGGGCAGTCAGAAAGTTCGCCTCTGCTAGCTCCTTTAAGAGCAGACGGCTCCTGTAAGAGTGAGCCGCCAACTCATAAGCCGACCGAGCCCAGCAATAGTCCCGACACCTCTGACTCTGAGTCAGATAGTGATGGGACCGAAGGTGCGGATGCGCCCCCGTTAATCGACTGGGAGAGGCCCCCTGTCTCGCCCACGCAGCCCTCCGCCCCGCCAGTGGTCACTGTAGGGGCGCGGCAGTTTCCCAGTGATCCCGGCAAGAAACCTCACCGAGAGCTCCCCCTAGTGTCCGAATCTGGTAATTACGCTGGTCCGCCTTTGCGGAACCCGGAACCCCTTGCAGGCGGGCCGGGGGAGGGGCATCTACAGCTGTATCCCCCACCTGAATACTTAGGCCCTCAAGACCCCATATCATCAACAAGTGGAAGGAGGCATTTCTGGAAATGGGCCCCCTCTTTAACCTTTAGGCCTTTCGGTATACTAGGTGGGTACCAACCGCTTAAGCCAGAGCCAGCCCCAGAAATGTACCCGGTTATTATTAATCCCCAAGGTAATAATCAGTACGAAGCATATGATTACAAAGTTTTAAAGGAGTTACGACAAGCTGTCCATCAGTATGGTCCCAATGCTCCTTTCACATTAAATTTAGTTGAAAATCTTTCCGCCCTATGCCATACACCCGCAGACATATACCAACTAGCCCGTGCTTGTCTGCCTCCAGGCCGATATATAGATTGGAAAGCATGGTTTGAGGAGTTAGCTGAAGAGCAAGCCGCAAAAAACGCAGCAAGTAGACGTGGCGGTTGGAATGTAGATATGCTGCTAGGGAAAGGTGCCCACTCCCAAAATCAGACAGGGTTCCCCCCAGAAGTCTACGGACAGATCTTCCGCTGCTTCGTAGGCGCCTGGAAAAAGTTAGCAGGTCAGGGAGAAGCTCAAGCTTCACTTAGCAGCATACACCAGGGCCCCACTGAACCATTCGTAGACTTTGTAGCCAGGATGCAAACTGCAGCTGAGAGAATTTTCACAGACCCAGGAATAGCAGAGACTGTAGTTAAACAAATGATATTTGAGCAGTGCAATAAAGAGTGCAAAGTAATTCTAGTACAAAATAAGGGAAAGAGCTTGACGGACTGGGTTCGGCTGTGCAGGGACGCTGGCAGCCCGTTAACTAGTGCAGGCTTAGCTGCCATGCTGGCCAGCTCCTTACGAATAAATGCAGTGCAAACCGAAAACCCAGGAGCAAAGCCTAAAGGATGCTACCAATGTGGCCGATCGGGACACATAAAAAGAAATTGCCCTAATAAGGACCAACCAACCACCGCCCAACAATCTAATAAGCCTCATGCGACAGCCAGACTCTGTGGCCGTTGCCATAAGGGACCCCATCGCGCAGAAGACTGTAGATCAGCCTTCGATGTGCAAGGTAAGCGCCTTTCTGGCCGTCCTGAGCAAATTCCAAAAAACGGGCAGAGGGGGTCCGCCTTTCCGGTGGGCCCCCTTACTGGCAGTGTGGCGACGCAGTACCCATCCAGCTCTGCGCCTCCCATGGATCAGCAGGACTGGACCTCTGTGCCACCTCCAGGCTCGTACTGACCCCATCTATGGGAGTCCAATCAGTGAGAACCTCCTTTAAAGGGCCCTTACCGCCAGGTACAGTGGGGCTCCTTTTAGGGAGAGCATCTACAGCCCTGAAGGGACTAACAGTGATACCAGGTATTGTGGACCCAGAGTCCACAGATGACACCCGGATTATGATACAATCTCAGCAAGGCACCTTAGTTATTGAAGAGGGTGATAGGATAGCACAGCTTCTACTCCTACCCAGCTTGCATGCACTCCTTCCAAGCAGAAACAAGCAGAGAAAAGATAAGGGAGTTAGGTTTACTGAAGGAGTTTTTGAGGGCCTTCATATGTCCTTAGAGAATCGACCCATGTTGACTCTTAAAGTGCAAGGCCGACCCTTCTTAGGCCTGCTAGATACCGGGGCCGATCGGTCGATTATAAGACAGCAAGAATGGCCCCCTGCCTGGCCGACGTGCAAGGCGGAAGAAACCATTAGAGGAATAGGCCATGTCTCAGCACCCATGCTGAGTGCAACTGCCCTTCATTGGGCAGATGAAGAGGGACATCAAGGTAACTTTAAACCCTATGTACTAGCCTTGCCCGTGTCCCTATGGGGAAGAGATATTCTAGCAAAAATGGACGTTACCTTGACCAGTAACTGTTCTCCAACTTCAAAAAGTCTGTTAAAAGGAATGGGATACGTCCCTGGCAAAGGATTGGGAGTCTCATTGCAAGGGCATACAGCGTCCATACAGGCTGCCCCCAATTCTGATAGACGAGGCCTGGGTTTTTCCTAGGGGCCACTGAGGGGAGACTCCCACCCACACCTATAAAACTAAAGTGGAAGACCAGTACCCCGGTGTGGGTGCCTCAGTGGCCCTTACCAAAAGAAAAGCTGTCAGCATTGCATACTCTAGTGTCTATACAGCTAAAAGAGAGCCATATCATTCCCTCCACATCGCCTTGGAACACTCCCGTATTTGTCATAAAAAAGAAATCAGGTAAATGGAGACTGTTGCATGATTTAAGAGCCATCAACAACTGCATGGAGTCCTTAGGACCTGTTCAAATGGGGTTGCCACTCCTCTCGGCCCTGCCAAAACACTGGCCTGTTTTTATCTTAGATCTTAAGGACTGTTTCTTCTCCATTCCACTTCATCCCGAAGACACTCCAAAATTTGCGTTTACTGTGCCCTCTCTTAACCATGAGGAGCCATGCCACCGTGTCGAGTGGACAGTCCTGCCCCAGGGCATGACTAATAGTCCCACCATGTGCCAGCTATATGTTGCTGCAAAGCTGGCCAACACTCGACAACAGTTCCCCCAAGTAAAAATCATCCATTATATGGATGACATTCTCTTAGCCCATAAAGACACAGATCTTCTTAAAACAGCTTTATCACATTTAGTCCTTAGTCTTAGAGAAGCCAACCTGGAAGTGGCCCCTGAAAAAATCCAGATGACAGAGATTACCACCTTCCTGGGGGCAAAAATCATGCCTCAGCATGTTTCCCCCCAAAAAGTGTCTCTCAGAGTAGATGACATACATACCCTTAATGATCTGCAAAAACTTATGGGAGATATCAATTGGGTTCGTCCGTACTTAAAGATCACCAATGCCAAATTAACACCTTTGTTTGATTTGCTAAAAGGAGATTCAGACCTACACTCGCCCCGGTGTCTCACCCCAGAGGCGAGGCAAGCACTACGTCAAGTAGAACAGGCGCTCAGTAGTGCTGCTTTAAAAAGAATAGACCCCCAAAAGCCATTCGAAGCCTGCTTACTGCCAACAAAACTACAGCCCACGGCAGTGCTATGGCAACAGGGACCATTACTCTGGGTCCACCCTGGAATTTCCCCTAAGAAAAGTTTAGAGCATTTTCCTACAGCGATTGCAGAGTTGGCATTGGAGGCCATCAAGAAGGCCATACAGCATTTTGGCCAACAGCCTAAGTACCTCAGAGTACCTTACTCTTCTCAGCAACTTGAGATACTTACTGGATGTATAGATCAGTGGGCCATTCTCCGATGTACCTTTTCAGGAAATATTGATAACCAATACCCAAAAGATCCCCTCTTACAATTCGTTACCCGACACCCAGTGATCTTTCCTAAGGTGACTTCATCTAAACCACTAGTGAACGCACTCACCGTGTACACAGATGGTTCCAGCTCCGGTTCAGGAGCATACTGTACAGAAGGGGGTACTCCCAAAACAGTACTCTACCAACCACAAAGACCTCAATGGGTAGAATTACAAGTCATTATTACAGTCCTAGAGGAATATACCAATCCGCTAAATATTGTATCCGATTCCCTTTATGTTGTGAACTCTGTTGCAGTTTTAGAAACGGTAGGCATCATAAGGCATTCCTCTTCAGTTAGACCATTCTTTGCCAAACTTCAGGAAATAATATATGCCAGACAAAATCCTTTTTACATAACTCACATTAGAGCCCACACAGGCCTGCCAGGCCCCATGGCACAGGGAAATCACGTAGTGGATGTGGCCACTCGACAGCCACATATCTTCCCTGCGCTGACACCGTATCAACAGGCCCAAGAGTTTCATACTAAATTTCATGTCAATGCAAGCACCTTAGCCAGACGGTTTCACATACCGCGTGCAGCTGCCAGAGATATAGTCAGAGCCTGCAATAATTGTGCAGAACAGAGGGTAGTCCCTTCAGTTGGAGTTAACCCCAAGGGCCTCATCCCGGGGGACATTTGGCAGATGGATGTCACTCATCATCCAGAGTATGGCAAAGCCAAATATCTACATGTGTCAGTAGACACATGTTCTCAAATTATATTCGCATCTGCTGAAACAGGAGAGAAAGTCCACCAGGTTATTGCTCATTGCCTCGCCGCTTGGGCGGCTTGGGGCAAGCCAAAAATATTAAAGACAGATAATGGACCTGCTTACACCAGCAAAGCCTTCCAAAGATTTTGTGCAAATATGGAAGTGCAATTAAAACATGGTATCCCCTACAACCCTCAAGGGCAAGGAATCATTGAAAGAGCACACAGGTCTCTTAAAGACTTGCTCAAAAAACAGAAAGGGGGAATAGGCCATGGCCTGTCCCCGAAGGCTCAACTGTCTGTAGCCTTATTTACATATAATTTTCTAAATGAAAACTCACAAGGAATGACACCTGCTCTTCAGCACACTACTCCGAGTCCTCCACATAGAGGTCTAGTCCGTTGGAAGGATGTCCTGTCAGGACAATGGCAAGGCCCTGACCCAGTGCTCAGCTGGGCCAGAGGCTCTGTTTGTGTTTTTCCCCAGGAACCAGGACGTCAACCTGTGTGGGTTCCGGAAAGACTGGTGAGAACCGTGACGTCGCCCGAGGACGCCAAGGAACTGTTGCCCAGAAAATTGATAAGCCTCCAACCAGAGCCACCGGATCCGGTCTCCAACTCTGCTGATGATGGCGACGACCGAAAAGATGACAACAACAGTGCAAGTGACCCTCCGACCGAGTAGAAGAGAGACTAACTTTAACCCCACTTTTCCCACTACGAGCTACTGTGGGACCAAGTCACCTCATGGTTCTCTTGGCCCAGGTTGACCACTTGGATTCTTTTAGCAGTGGGACTCTTAGTAACTCTGCTCATTGTTAAATGTTTGTTAGAACGCTTGTTCCAGACGCAGCAACAGCTACGCGTCACCACTATGTTGGCTATGTCACTCGCCCCTGATATTCCTGGCAACGACCGTCCCGCTACCCAGTCCTTCCCCTCACTGTATGACCCGTCCCGGCCACTCAGGGCGGGGCGCTCGAAAACAGGATCTGCTGCAAAGCCCATGGCCGTGTCCCGGGTGTAAAAGGCGGCACCAGAAGTCATAATTTTTGTCTAAAGGATGATCTCTACGGCGGAGTCACGGTCCTGGCCAGACTAGACTCCGGCCATTGCACAGAGACACCTAATGACGCTCTCGGCTCTGGTTGCCGCTCTCCTGCCCCCCTACATAACCCAGTTGCGAGGCGAAGCACTGCAGGGAGAGTCACGTGGTTTCCAGCTCACGGGCTCTCCGGTCTCTATATGAGGTGAGCATTCTGGTCGGTGCCAGAGGTTCAGCCGCAAGATGGCTGGAGCCTAGTCCAGATTCCCCAAAGCACCAAATCATGTAGTGGGCCTCTCAGGCTCATGGGAGCACACTCATCAATGGAGACACTGGGTCAAAATGAATAAAAAAGGGGGAGATGTGGAGAGCCGCCTCCCGGGTCGGGCCTAGTGGACACGCCGCAGCCTGCCCTAGAGTTCCCCCCGCCCATCGAGTGAGCCAAGATGGCGCCCGCATCCTGCCTCCGCGTATGACGTACGCGCCCGCCTGCCCTGTCTACCAATCACCCTTGTATACGTGGCGTTAGCCCATTGGGTCTGGATTTTGTATATAAAGGCATTACCCGGACGGGGAGGGGAATAACCCACAAGGAGCCGTACCTGACGGCCGCATAGAGGTTGTTCCCCCGTGGGGTGTCTTCCCCCGCGTGGAGCCAGTATTAGAGAAAGCTTGCTTAACCCCAGTAAAGATCTGTACTCACAACCGCTGCGTGTTCCGGACTCGTGTCTTCACCAAGGTTAGTCTGTCTGCGTCTATCTCTCTCTCTCTCTCTCTCCGGCCCGGCTCTCGCCGGTTGGGCCTCCTGGTGTGTCGGTCTGCCGAACAGCTGAGGCGTCGTGCGGTCCCGAGGCCAGTTCCTTTTCTTTCTGGGTCAGCGTTTCCTTTCGGAGCGCAGCGCCTCTACCTGTGTCCTCCGCGCGGCTCGCCGCCCTGGGGCCCATGGTGGGTCCTGCCAGACGTCTGCAGGCGGGGTCGGGCCGGAGACCCGCTGCCTGGAGCGGACTGGAGGCCGCCGGGCGGGAGGAGCGCGGCGCCTGGGCCCGTCGACCCGGGAGCTCTTCGTTGCACCAGCGAGGCAAGGCACGGGACGGCAGCCAGGCCCTGAGCTGAGTGAGAAGTCGCGGACAGTAGCCCATGACAAACTCTGGGATTTGTCCTGTAACCACTTGTCAAGAAGACTTTGAAAACTATTGCTTTTTTATTTCTCTGCTTTGTATATATGTTATACTATACAATAAAAAAGTTTAAAAAATAAATAAAATATTATTTGATTTTTAAAATTTAAATGTATTATACTTTCAGATCTTATCTATTATAAGTTCATCATGGAAACAAACTCACCTCATAAATAGTAATATCCACACCTGCATATGGTATGACAGCCAGTAAATTAGGAACGAGACCTTTGTAAAAGCCTCTAACCCTCTCATGCTTCCAAATTTTCCTGGCACAATCCAACATCCCAGAGTACTGACCTGTTCTACTTATGGCCAATTTGGTCTTTAAAACCTAAATGTGGAAGAAAATGGTATTAGGTCATTGATTTCCAAACCACAGATTTCTATAATATATGAGTTACAGAGTTAATCCATTATTATAGAATATTAGAGAATGAAATCTTAGATCAGACACTATTTCCAGTGTTTTCCTACTTCTTGATTACCAGTAAGAAACTAGACTGCTACTACATAATATTTTAATTTTTTCATGGTTGTATTTTACGAAATGCAGTGCTTAAGTGCTTTTGCCAAATTTCTAAATTTAACTGTGTAGGATGATAGTGTCTGAATTCAGCTCTGTCTTCTTTTTGTTCAAATTACACAAGAATATGGCTACAGATATTTTACTGTCACTCAAACAAGGAATCCACAAGAAAAGGAAAACACTTATAACCCTCATCCTCAATCTTAGTATTCTAATAAACTGAGTTTAGAATTTCACACACACACACACACACATGCACACCCTCTATGAATAGGTACAGATATACGGATGTTTTTTAAAAAATACTTGCCATATAAGTCAATAAACATTTTGTTTGATTGTATTGTGTCTGTCAAAAATTCATGTCCATCTGGAACTTGTGACTTTATTTGGAAATAGGGTCTTTGCAGGTGTAATCAGGTTTAGTTGAGATCATACTAGGTTAGGGTGAGCACTAAATCCAGTGGCTGTTGTCCATAAAAGCAGGGGAAGAGTTGGAGTTACACACACAAAAAGGGAAGAGGCCATGTGATGAGAGAGGTGGAGACTGGAGTGATGCAGCAAGCAAAGAATGCCAAGGATTGTGACAAACACCAGAAGCTAAGAAGAAGCAATGAAGAATTCTTCCCTAGAGCCTTCAGAGATAGCAAGACCCTGTTGAAAACTTGATTTCAGACTTCTCGTCTACAGAACTGTAAGAAAATAAGTTTCTGTTATTTTAAGCTATACATGGCAATCCTAGGAAACTAGTACAATGATCAAGATGTACAAGCCTGAACTCTTGATTTCCTTCCCAACCTGCTCCACCTGTACCCTTCCCATCTCAACTGAGTGCCCCGTCATCCTATCCCTGGTCAAGAAGAAAAACCTGGAGCCATTCTTGACTCCTGTTTTTCTTACACCCTATGTCTAATACTGTTTCCTAATCAGGAATTCCTATTAGCTCTGCCTTCAAATTATACCCAGAATCTCACCAACCTTGTTATCATTACCATGGTTTAAACCACAAAAATCTTTCTTCTGGATCAATTCAATCATTTTCTGATTTCTACCCTTACCATTTACAGTCTATTCACAATATAGAAGCCAGAGTGATAATTTTAAAAAGAAAGATCATTCATACCAAACCCTACAATGGCTCCCTTTATCATCAGAGTAAGAGTAAAGGTTTACTCTGACTTGTTTCACCCATTACCTCTCTGACCTCATCTTCTACAACTCCCTCCCCCATTCACTTTGTACCAGTCACATCAGCCTTTACTGTCTTGATAGCCAGACAGAAGCAGACCTCTGCTCTGTTCCTTCTGCCTGCAGTGCTCATCCTTCAGGCATCACACTATGTAACTCCCTAACCTCCTTCCAATTCTTTGCTCCAAAGTCACCCTCTCAATGAGCCTACCCATCCTCTTTAAAATAGCTACCTTACCCTGGACATTTCTACTTCTTCATACACTGTTCTAATTTTTCTTTTTCTCTGGCACTTATCACTGTAGACCATACTTATCATCTTCTAAAACACTATATAATTTACTTATTTCTTATATTTGTAAATTGTCTGCCTCTCCCTGTTAGAATATTTTCTCAAGTGCTTCAAATATGCCTGACAAGTAATAAATACTCAGTAAGAATTTGCTGAATAAATTAATCAAGGTCTTGTTTTAATTTCCTAGGCTTTTCAAGCAAATACCATGAAATGGGTTGACTTAAACAGTGGGAATTTATTCACTCATGGTTTGAGGTTGGGTAAAAATCCAAATCATCAAGGCAATGCTTTCTCCCTGAAGACTACACCCAAGGGCTGACTGCTGGTTATCTTTGGTTCCTGTCACATTGCAGTGCACATGGTAGCATCTCCTGGCCTTTCCCTTCTCTTCTGAGTTATGTTTCAGCTTTTGTGGTTATATATATATATATATATATATTCATACCCTTTATAAAAGGCTCAAGTAAGAGGATTAAGACCCATCCTGATTGAGGTGGGCTGCACATTAATCTAAGTAACCTCATCAAAATGTCCTATTTACAATGAGTGCAAACCCAGAGGAATGGATAAAATTTAAGAACATATTTTTCTGGATCTTAAAACCACCACAGTACTATAATTCTTTTAAGAAGACAAAGATTCCTTGACAAAAGCTTGAATACTCCAGTCTACTCTCTTTACAATTGGCATGACTTTCTTTTTTCAGGTCAAAAGTAATAATTCTCTTTGTTGTTATCGTTGCTTTCTAATATGAGACTAAAAGAACTGTTCCAGATTAAAAGATACTAAAGAGACCTGATAACTAAATGCAATAGATGATCCCAGATTAGATCTTGAACCGGATTAGATCCAAAACCTTACTGGGACAATTAAAAATTACTGTTATTTGAATAAGGACTGTGGATTAGACAATGTCATATCACTTTAAATTTCCTGATCTTGATAATAGATAAAATAAAGTTCTTGTTCATAGGAAATCCACACTAAGTTATTTAAGGGTAAAGAGGCTCAATGCTTCCAACTTACTCTTAAGTTACTTATTTAAAAATTCATATACATGCAAATACACACAAAAAAAAGAGATAGAAAGCAAATGAGGCAAAATGTAAACATGTGGTGCATTTGCATAAAAGATATACCGGATTTCCTTGTGTTATTCTGTAAATTTAGTTTGAAATCATATCAGAATAAAAATTTATCTCCTCCCCCACTAAAAAACAGAAATGAACCCCCACCCTATACTGAAAAGCTTCCTTTAACATTTTTGTCCTTTGCCTTTGCTAAACTGAATCTTCTTCCTAATCCTGGCAAGTACAAAAGCTGATATAGCATTTGTAACAGGAGTCTGGAGCCCCAGAGAAGGTGATAGAAGAAAACAGAGAGCTAAGAGGAACAGACACAAGTCAGAAAGGATGACATACAGAAAACCCTGCTTGTTCTGGTTTGAGAGAATTAGATTATCTCCACGGACATGTGACTCACCCAATTGTGGGTATTAACTTTTGATTACAGGGAGATGTGACTCCACCCATTCTAGGGGTGTCTTAATTAGTTTACATGAATCCTTTAAAAGAAGAAACATTTTAGAAAGAGCCACGAGAACCACCAGAGCCCAGGCAGCCAAAGACCTCTGGAGATGAAGAACTGAAAATGCCCCTGGGGAAGCTTCATGAAACACGAAGCCAGGAGAGCAAGCTAGTTTACATCACCATGTTCATCACATGTCTTTGCAGTTGAGAGAAACCTTGAATGCCATCGGCCTTCTTGAACCAAGTTATCGTTCCCTGATGCTTTAGATTGGACATTTTTATAGCCTTGCTTTAACTGGGACATTTTCATGGGCTTAAAACTGGAAACTTGCAACTTATTAAATTCCCCCTTTTAAAAAGTCATTCCATTTCTGGTATATCTCATTCTGGCAGCTTGCAGACTAGAACACTGATGATGCTGAAATGCTAAAATTCATTACAAGAGGAAGGTTATAGCTCTTTCCAGGTAAGTGGCCCTCAATTTTATGCTGTCTATTCCTCCTTCATTGAGAGATACTATAATAAAAATGTATATGCAGGACTCTCCTTATCTTTACTAAATCAATGGCTTTATTACTGTACAAATGTGAGGCTACGTAATCTGAAGAAAGTACTATTTATCCTAGGTAACACTTTCGCACAAACATATAGATCAGTTTAGACCTTGAGTGAAAAAGTCTTAAAATTAAAAAAAAGATGCAAAATCTATACTGGTTTTAAAAATTGGATGAATCATCCTTGTGACTACACAGAACTAAAGAATTAACATTACAGGTGTGCTGGTTTGAAATGATGTATGTACCCTAGAAAAGCCATGTTTTAATCTTAATTCCATTTTGTAAAGGCAGCCATTTCTTCTAATCCCTATTCAGTACTGTGTGCTTGAAACTGCAATTAGATCATCTCCCTGGATATGTGATTTAATCAAGAGTGGTTGTTAAACTGGATTAGGTGATGAAATGTCTCCACCCCTTTGGGTGGGTCTTGATAAGTTTCTGGAGTCCTATAAAAGAGGAAACATTTTGGAGAATGAAGGAGATTCAGAGAGAGCAGAGCAGAATGACATAGCCACGAGAAGCAGAGTCCAACAGCCAATGACCTTTGGAGATGAAGAAGGAAAATGCCTCCCGGGGAGCTTCATAACAGGAAGCCAGGAGAGAAAGCTAGCAGATGACGCCACATTCACCATGTGCCCTTCCAGCCGAGAGAGAAACCCTGACTGCGTTCACCATGTGCCTTCTCATTTGAAAGAGAGAAACCCTGAACTTCATTGGCCTTCTTGAACCAAGGTGTCTTTCCCTGGATGCCTTTGATGGGACATTTCTATAGAATTTTAATTCTAATTTAATTTAATTTTAATTAAACTAATTTTTAATTAAATTACGTTTAATTTCTATAGAATTTTAATTTTTGTTTTAATTGGGACATTTTCTTGGCCTTAGAACTGTAAACTAACAACTTATTAAATTCCTCTTTTTAAAAGCCATTCTGTTTCTGGTATATTGCATTCTAGCAACTAGCAATCTAGAACAACAGGAAAAAAAACAACTATTCAAAACATATTTAAATTACACACAGCTCCTCTGGGTAATTTAAAATTAATTACTTTAAAATTAATTACTTTGATGTTTAATCCAGGGTCCCTGTTTCCTTAGACATTAATTTGTAGTTTATACAAAGAAGAAGAACAGAAGTAACAGAAAAAGTGAAAAAGAATTTAAGATAAATATAATTACAATGCTTTTATTATATTATATTATATTATATGCAATTATTATACTGATGGAACAGTATATTGCATCAAAATTTAAAAAAACCTGGAAACATTATAAATTAAGATTTTCATCATTGAAAAAATTCAATGGACAGGCTGAAGAGCACCATGGAAACAGTTAAGGAGTAAAGTCATGACTGGCATATATCAAGCCAATAAATTCTCCTAGGATATTATTCAAAAAGAGCAAAGGAAGGGAAAATCTCATGGGCTCTTGGGTGTTATCATCAGGACTCCAATATCCATAAAATAAGAGTTCCAGAAGCAGAGAATGGAAAGTTTTTTTTTTAAATACCCAAAATTGAATAGAAGAAAATTTCACAAGGCCAGAAAAATACAGGCATTTTCACTGAAGAAAAGGCCCACAATTAATTGAGTAAGATGAGTGAAAACAGGTCCAAACTTAGATATTTCATGGTAAAATTTCCAAAAGGCAAGAACTGAGAGAAAATCTTAAGCTTCCAGACTGTTAGAATTAGTAAAGTAATATAGGATAGCTGGATACCAATTAAACATAAAAATTCAAGAGTTTACATATATAACAATAAACATTACAAAATGTAATGGAATACATTAATAGCAACAAATATCCTAAAGTATTTAGTAATATAAAAGAGTCAAAATCTACAAGATCTATATAAAGAATATTCTAGGGCAGTGCAATGGTGGCTCAGTGGTAGAATTCTCACCTGCCATGCCAGAGACCCAGGTTCTTTTCCTGGAGCCTGTCCATGTTAAAAAAAAAAAAAAAAGGAAAAGAACATTCTAAAACTCCTGAAAAATACAGCAAAAGATCTAAATAGAAAGAGACATTTGTCGCTCCTGAATGAAAATATCTAATAGTGTAATTGTCATTTCTTCCCAAAATTCATCCATTTTTTTTTGAAAAGAAACTTGACAAGCCAATTCTAAAATTCATATGGAAGAGAAAATGCAAAATAATAGTAACAGAAATGCTAGCTTAGCTGTCACGGCTTCAATGATATTGTCTTAGCAATAGATTTGCCCTATCAGGTATAATTATTACTAATGATATAAAGATTATGGCTCATTTGAAAAAAATTCAAACATTGCTTCATTAAAGATAGCAATTAAATTATATTTTTTCAACAGTACTTACCTCTAAGGGGTAAATGAAGGTCTGGGCAGTAGCACCAGCCAAAGCACCAGAAGTAAATTTCTCAGTAGCTTCTAATCTGGCTTCTTCAGAAGAAGTAAAAACCTTCTTATACTGTGTAGACAGGGGTTTAAAGGAACATCAGTACTCAGAAGACCCAGAGGGAATACAGCTTATTCAATATTAATGGGCATTTAGTCTAGTTAAAATTTAGTTTAAAACTATAATACACATCACTCAATACCTAAATATAGTCATTCACATTATATAGGAAACCCCAAACTTAACAGTAGAGTCTTCATTTTGCACCTCTTTTTGCCTAGAATAAAATCTGATCTATATCAGACATTCAGTAAATGTTGATTATAATTAGGAAAAAAGCAAAGAGTAGGGAAACCATTGTGATGGAAACTATCAAGAATCTTATGCAATAAATTCTGGTGGGTGTCAAATTTTAATGAAGCAATATAAAATGACAAATCTAGGTTTAATCTTGACTTGGTCACTTACTGAGAGATCCAGGACAACTTACTTAACTTCTATATAATTCAGTTTCTACATCTGGAAGATGAAGTCAAGGGTCTTATTTATGCTGGTCACTATTATATCTGCAGCTCTGACTTTGCAGAACTGTTGTGGAGATTAAATATAATAAAGCAGATATATAATGTGCTTGCCATATAAAACGAATAAATGATTTTTATTATAATTGCATATCTGAATGATAATGATACATTTTTCCTTACAGAATTAAATTTTCAGAAAAAACACCTCCTTGGCTTCTGGTTATTTATTTTAGGTTCTTCATTGTTCCAAGTCAATTAGTACATCCTATCATTCTTGCCATAGTGATGGTTTCAAAGATGGATATACATACACAATCTGGATGAATGAGACCCAAGAAAATGTTTTGGAAGAGGACTCAAAAGAAGCGTCCTTGCTTTTCTGAGAGAACCAAAAGGAAGGACAGCTTTCTTCCTTTTACACAGGAACAGAGAAGCATGAACCCCTCGAAGCTTCTGGACGTCATCTTTCAAGGAGAGCAAGTTTAAGAATAAAGCAGTCAATGGAAGACAGAGAGAAGAGATGGGGCAAATGGGATCTTCAGTAAAAGGGGTAAGCTGATAAATGAATTCTCACTGGAAGTCCATCCTATCTCCAGACTTTTCAGGTTATGTGAGAAAATAAATTTCCTTTATTCTGTAAGCCAGTTTGAGTCATTTTCTTTTACTTATGACCTACATATTCCTAACTGATATTGGCACCTCAAGATCAAGATGCCCCAAAACTGAAGGCACAAAATTCCCCTCCCCCTCCCCCAAATCCTGGATCTTCCTAAGGGACAGATGCCATTTACAAATATATACATTTGTGTATATTCACAACATTGTGAATGGTGTACCTGGGGAAGTGTGACATGGCAGTCCTGCCAAGGTCTTCCCTATCACAATAAATGGCCCCAGTTGAACAGCCTGGAGACCTTGGTATCATCCTTGACAACTCCTTATCTTTTACTCTCCACAAAGAACTACTAATAAAATCTTATCTACTCTACTTCCTAAATATATTTGGAATCTGCCCACTTATCTTTCTCCACAGACATAATTCTCTTCTCCCCTAGATGACTGCACACTGTTCTAAAGGGTCTACCCACCTACAACTTTTGCCCCTTCCTCATCTTACCTGCCTACCCCTTCAGTCTCATCTTTATCCATTCTCTCCACTCAAGCCAGGCTGAGTGAGTGCTCTTACCTCCAGGGCTTTAAACATGCTGTTCCCTCTGCTTGGTTCTCTGACACTTGACTGGAAATTTTCCACTTTCTCTTTGAGTTTCAACTTAAACATTACTTTCTCAGGGAGGACTTCTCTAACCCATCACCAAGTTTGGGCCCTTCTGTATCATCTTCCCACAGTGTCTTGCATTTTGCTTTATATGATACTGCACACTATTTATTGAGTGCTTACTATGTACCAGGCTACTTATCAGATAGCTATTACTGTCCACATTTTATGGATGAGAAAACTGAAATTCAGAGACATTATAGAAATATTCCCAAATCCACAGCTGAAGTTCAAACTAATCTCTAAAGCCCTGCTCTACCCATTGCCTCATTTTGTCTCCCTTGAGTCAATCATACTCCTGTTAGAATTCAGTTGACCTAGTATGCTGTCGTGAGGTTTCCACATGGAAGCACAATGGATTTATCTAAAGGACCCTTTATTGAAGAAATATGGAGACCAAAAAATGGAATTTCTTTTAAAAAAACAGTATAAAAACAAAATAATAGCATTATTGTTATAACGATAAAATATAACATCATAATAAAGTTCCAATATGGGCACTGATGACTGTTTCTCTCTGTCTTATATAACAATCTAAAGCAGTTTTTAAAAACAAATTTTAGCTTTTCCTTGTTGATAAATGTCTTGGGCAATAAGACTTTACCTGTTCAAGTGAGCAGAACTTAACAGCTGTTTCAGCAGCAATCTTGAGAACATTCACACCATTTCCTCTCCACGAAGAAATTACTCCACCTTCTTTCACCACCTCCAATAAATGGCTCATTAACTTCACTTTCTTTGGTTCTGAAATCTGAGCCTTACAAGGAAAGGAAGAACTTGGAAAATCACATTATGATTTGGTAGGCAGGAAAGAGTTAAAGGTCCACAAATGCTGAAAGTTTCTCCTGTTGGAGAACCAGTCTCTATCTGGATGATCAGAGAGCTTCGGAAGCATGTTTATTTTGTTTCCTGCACTGTAGCTGAAGGAAGAGGAAACCGTAAATATGATACACAAGTATACATGCTATAGAAATGGTTGCTTTGTTTCCTACTCTTCAAGGGGATGGAGAATGGCTCTAGCAAGATGAAAGTGAATCAGGTATAAATTTGAACAGAAGAATTATCATGAAGCAATATTCCTAAAAAGTTAAGGCCACTAAAACTAAGAGCATTTATTGCAAACAAGTGGCTGTGAGGCCTCTAACAAGAATGACCAATACAGTTAGAACTAGCAGATAAAAAGATGGAATCCGAGAGATCTGAGACTTTCTGTAGAGAGTGTTGGTTGGAAAGAGGTGTTCAGTTTAGCCTTGAAGCAACATCGAAGACTGTGCTGTCCCTGCACATCGAATACACTGAGCATTGCCGAAGGAAGATTAAACCCAGAGCAATGTGACTCAGCAACGGAGTGAAGACAGCAGAAAAAGAACAGATGAGCTCCATGAGTATAATCCAGAAAGGGAAGATACAAGAGTGGTATAAAAATTAAATGTATTAAGGAGATAGTTATTTTTAGGGACCTAGGCAGGCAAACTTGTGTGACAGCTGGATATTTACTAAGTGTGAAAGGGATTAGCAGATTCCCCGAAATACATATAGGAAGAGAAAAGTAGGAAAAGCTGACAAAAAAAACAAAAGGACAAAACAAAGCAAAACCCAAGAACAAGAATGAGGACAATCATGCAGTCAGCTGCAGCTGACAAGTACCAACTCCCTAATGAAGAGAAAAGGGCATTTAAACTCAAATAATAGCTGGGTTGTACAAATACAATAATAGAGATACTTACTTAAGGCGACACAGCAGAGCTAATAGCTGATATGCAAAATGAGGAAAAACTTATGGATAGGCTGGTAAAGGGTGATTGAGCTAAACCCTTGCATACTGATTCCCTAAAGCACCAGCCACTCTGGCTCCAGGGAGTCCCAGGTGGGCTCCACATTGAAAAGGTGCCTAATCAGGTATCCACTAGCTCGCCCACATACCTGGCTTCAGGGCATATCCAGACTAAGACAGTGCCCCAAAGAAGGCAGAGTCTGGATGCCACCCAGATACTTGAAGAGGTTGGGGTAGAGAACAAAGTGGTCTCCCTAGTGCTTGAATACATTTGAATGCTCACCCCAGTATTTAGAGAGAATAGAAAAACAACTGCGAGATTAACCTATCATTTTGGTGACTTCACATGGTTAAGAAAGAACAAAAGATAAAGCCCAGAGCCCACCAAATGCGGGGATCTCTGATAAACAACCTCCCTTTTAAATTGGGGCTGTGGAGGGCTATACCCTAATAGCAAAGGTGAACAGGGAGAACCAGCCTCTGAAAAGACTTGCAGCATGGCTTTGTATTCCTTGGGTGCTCTAGGGAACTTCAAGACTTGAGTTTGGATTAACATGACCCCAGACTGGCAGTGCTCCCAGGCGCCAGAGGGAAACAAAAAAAAATACTGTCTGAAAGTGGATGTCATCATCTCAGTCCTCATATTATTGTTACAAGCAAAATGATTTTAAGGCGGGCCGCGGTGGCTCAGCGGGCAAAGTGCTTGCCTGCCATGCCGGAGGACCTCGGTTCGATTCCTGGCCCCAGCCCATGTAAAAAACAAACAAACAAACAAAATACAATAAAACAAGAAAATGTTTAAAGATGTTTCCCTTTCTTCCTCCCTTCCTTCCTTCCATCCTTCCTTCCTTCTCTCTGTCTTTCCTTCCCTTCCTCCCTCTCTCTTAAAAAAAAAAAAAAAAAAATGATTTTAAAAAAAAATACTACAAAGGAAGGCAAGAAAAGTGAACATAAGAAACTTTGAACAGGCAATGTAATAAAAAGCATAAAATGCGATGATAGATTTAAACAAAAATACCAATATGTACATCAATCTGTATAGAATAAATGTCAGTTAAAAAAAAATAACAAAATCCCATCACATGGTATCTGCAACAGACTTCTCTAAAACATAAAAATACAGAAAGTTTGAAACTGGATGGCAATGGATAAATCATGCAAATCCCAACCAGAAGAGGGTATGGTTATATTAATATCAGACAAGATAGAACTAAAAGCATTTGTAGAGATAGAGACTCACATCACAACGATACAAGGCTCAATTCATCAAGACTTCAACATTCTTGCCTCAAGATGTCTAAGAAAAAACCTGATAGAAGTACCCGGGTAAAACAAGGTTTCAGAGGGTTCCTACAACCTGATCCTGGTGTCTCAACCTAGAGAAAGGCTGAGAGAGTGTGGCAGAGTGCAGAAGCTTAAGCCTACCATGCAGAGAAGGAAAGAGAAGCCAGCAAAGAAAACAAGGAGGCTAAAAGAAGCTTGTGGAGTTTTAAAAAAACTGATTCGTAGGAAATTTAGTTCTTGTGAGCTTTCCTTATTTCCCTTCGTAACTGGAAGAGAATGCAAATAAACAGCTTGTGTAAATTATTTGATAACAAAAATTCCGTGGGAGAAACATAGCTAGAAAGCACAACTAAATGTAGAGGAAATCTGTGCCCACTACTCAAAATACCCAGTCTTTCATTTGAATATGAAAAGATAAATAAATAAATAAATAAAAGAACACATTTATACTGGGAGGAGGGAGGGAGAGGAGTAAAGAAAGGGAAACATAGAAATCTAAAACTAAGATAAACAAAATTAGAATAACTAATGCCAAAAAAATAATGGCATTTCTGGACACAAGTTATCTAAAACTAAACAACATAAAGTATCCCCTAACATCCTCAGAAAGATCCAAAATGATACTGAATAAAGAAAAAAATACTAAATGAGATTCTTTTTTTCTATGAAAATGAAAGGGATAAAAAGGGCTCTTTAATATTAAAAATGTGATTGCTGCAATAAAAAGCTCAATGGAAGGGTTCGAAGATTTGATTGAAGAAATTTCCTAGAATGTTGAATAAAAACATACTGATAGAAATGTGAATATATAATATATATCAATCAAAAATTTAAAAATTATAAAAAGACGTTTAGAGGGTCAATCCGAGAGGTACAATATCTAACTATAAGAATTCCAGAGAGAAGAAAATTAAGGAAGAAATAATAGAATGCCCCAATGCCGAGGAAAGACACAAATCTATAGTTAGGAAGAGCCCACAAAATGTCAAACACAATGAATAAAGAAAAAAAATGAACCTTCCTAAATGCATAGCATACATTTTCAGAACATCCAAGGTAGAGGCATGACAAATCTAGAAAGGAAAAATAGGTCACCCTTGAAGAATCAGAGTGGTATAGGACTTCTTAGAAAACTGGATGTAAGAAAATAATAGGACAGTACCTTAAAAGTTCTGAAAGAAAGTGCTTTTCACCCTAATGTCCAACCTGGGCCAAACTGCCATTGAGTGTAAAAGCAAAATAAAATAATTTTTAGACACGCAAGAAATCGATTTTCAGTAAAAATGTCGGGTTAGTCATACATGTTTCTTCCTTCTTCCTTCCCAAAAACCACACAAAGACAAAAGTAAAGTCATAAAGAAGGCAGGAACTAGGATTGCCATTCATCTGGTTTGCCCATGGATTGTCCCGCCATGATTATTAAGTTCCCTCTTTCAATACTGTCTTTGTTCAAACAAAAAAGTATATGGTCACCGGAATATGAATCTGCCAAAAAGTATACTAGAGATTTCAATAAGTTTGGGAGAAATAGAAAGCAAACGGAAAAAAGAAAATTGATTTTGCAGAGTAAAAGTTACAACCTAAGTCTGTAGAGCAGAATGCCTATGCAAATTGGTTTGCCCTTAAAAGCCCCTGGGGCTTCATTTTCTAGAGAAAGTGAAGAAAGTTCTTGATTCAGGAATATGGAATTCAGTGAGGCATAGGACTGAAATCAGGTGGATTAAGTGAAAAAATATGTGCAATGGACAGCAGGTGGGCCCTCTGCTGCTTTCTCCTGCTTTGAACCCAGAAAACCAGCAGCCTGGCATGCCTGCTTGGTTTTTATGTTTCAATAAAAATCATAGAGAAATATGCACCTTGGTAACCCAAAAAAGGTAAAAGGGGACTTGACTCAACATCATCACAGACCCCTTATCTCTGCCTTAAATAGAACAGTGAAAAGCATGGAAACTCCTTTCTTCCTTGTTACAATTACGCAAACATATCCCTGAAGACTGGGCTGTAATGGCTCAGGCAATCTCTCCAGCGCATGCCCCATCTTCAAAGGGACTTCAACAGCTCTAGGGCTCAAACTCTTTCAGACAATTGAATAATTCCACCTACAGAGAGCTATATATGATGAGAAATAAGGAATGCAACTCTCTGACAAGTCTCTCTCTTGGAGTCTCCCAATTTCTATCTCACAGAGGTCAAATGAAGGTCAAAAGAGTTAGAGCATGAGCTAACCCAAACCCCTTCCCCACCACCAACAAAAAAGAAGGTTTTCCTAATTTTGGCCCACCATAGAACACAAGTGCTAGATTATTAAACTGTTTTTCCATAACTAAACTCCAAAATTCATATGGATGAGAATAGCTTATTAATTGTTCTTTGTACCACAAGGTTGAGTTCAATGCCTGACGCTTGTTAAATAAATGAGTGTAGGAGATGGTTGGCAATGAAGTAATTTGCACATGAGAATACCAAGGGATAGAGTTAAGACCTCTGAAATGCTTCTTTTGAAAATTGACATTATTCACATTTCTCAAAAGCATACATGTGAACTGTGCAACACACCTGCATTAGGATTTTCAGACGATCTAATGGTGCTGTGCATGTTCGAACACAAGTACCAGCTATGCCTCCAGCTAACAGGTATTTCTAGAACTGGCCAGATTTTCTTTCTTTATCAGGGAAATCATCTGGAAAATGCCACCTGTCTCCCACATCAATTCCCTATTAGAACAATAACAAAACAGTAATATAATTAGATGATCTCAAATGCAAATTTTATCTCCTTATTAAGATCTAAAAAATTTGTATACATTTCAACTCCACAATAAATTAACATCAGCCTTTCCTAGCATACTGTGCTTTACCAGTTGTTATAATTTTAAACAACTCATAAATCTGCTTGAAATACTGTCAATAGTTAATTAATAGTAACTAGTTTATCGTGTTGGCAATACCTTTCCATTTCCCATTTAAAAATCTATATCATGTTCAACTGAAAATGATTTGTCTAAGATTGAATAAAAAAGAACAATCTATTAAGTTCTAATAAATACGTTGAGATTACACAAACTACTAGTGAGGTAGTAGCTACTTCATTGGCAATAATGTAAAAGTATCTTCAGTTTTCATGATCTAGTAGATCCCTATGTTATCTTCAAACTCTTCACGTCTAACAAAACAAATATAAAATATATAACATACATTTAGAAGGTTTCCTTTTATATTTTTATTATTATTATTTCTTTGTATACTGTATGGCAGGGTCACATTTCATTATTTTTCCATGTAAGTATCCATGGAAAATATTCACATTTGCAGCACCAGTTGTTGAATTTTTGTTGTTTGCTTCTTTGTTTGGGAAGTGAATGGGCTGGGAATCAAACCTGGGTCTCCCACATAGCAGGTAAGAGTTACCACAGAACTACCCTCACACCCCTCCTTTTATATTTTTATCTACAGCAGAACTGACACATGTCTGGGCCTTCCCATGTAGTATTCAAAAGCAGATAATAAGCTCTGCTCTGTCTATAACTAGGGGGTTTTTGAGGGTCTAGAAAGTCTACTTAGGGGCCTGGGTTTAAGAGTAGTATGGATTTAAATCCCAGCTTCTCTAATTCTTTGTTGTATCATCTCTCTGGTCTCAGTTTCCTGTAATGCAAAGAGAAGGCAATACCACTAAAAATCACTCGGTGAATGTTAGTTACTGATATTATTGGTTATAAAATGCAAGTTATCTGGTGAAAATTTAGGCTTCTAAGTGTGTAGGCTATACTATTAGCGATAATGTGACTAGGAAATAGCTCAATTAATATCTGTTCAATAAATAAAAGTTAGCATTTACTGAACAGAGTTAGAATTACATTAAAATTACATGTCATTCTTAATTTTCATGATAACCCTAAGAGTTGTAAGTATTGTTATCCCAATTTTACATTTAAGAAAACTGAAGCCCAGAGAGATTAAATAATTTAGCCCAATTCTCCCAGATAGTAAGCAACAGAGTTAGGATTTGAACCAGTCTAAATTCAGCAACTGCACACTGTATCCAACCTGTAAAACTGGCTGCTTTCTACCTTTGTGCTGTGCAGCTATACTGCCAAGCATATTTGTTTCTTGTGAAATTACTGTAAGTCAAACAGTGTACAATCTCCTAGAACAAATGAAGCACCCAATCAGCACTATAGCCAAAAGGCAATTTAAGTTCTATTTATATTACTTTATTAGGTTATCACAGGTACAATGTCATTTAATCTTCAAAATAGCCATTTTCTATGTCTTGCTTGCCCTTTATCTTCAGTACAAAATAGAAAACTTATCCTATAGTAGGCATAAGTGTTCATTACTGAAATTTTCTTTAATCATCTTTAAAAGGAAGCATACAGCATAAACCCACTGAAATGTTACAATCTTTCACTAATAATAGCTATTTTTTATTAAAGGAATGTTGGTAACTAAAGAACTCACAAACATGATGCTAAGAGTTAAGAAGGCACACTGCTGAAGCTCAGCCTACAGTGGAATGTCTTCAGTTTTTGTACCTGTCATAGGATTGTGATCCTACTGGTCACCTCCCTAGGTCAGAGGACTCTTTTAGGGATACCCAAAAAGCTACCGAGCCTCATGCAAAACTCCATTTCACTTAGTTCAACTTCCTCAGAAGACATTTAAAGGCAGTTAGGTGAGGCTCAGCTTTTGAATACTTGGTTTTGGTATCCTGAGTTGGGAGGTTATGGGAGAGAGGATGGGACAGATTGCTCTTCCTTGTAAGTTTTTCTTAAACATTTAGCCTATTAAAAGGAAGTTCGGGAGGTGCAAGGGTACTTTAGTGATAGAATTCTCACGTGTCACGCGAGAGATCTGGGTTCGATTCCTGGTTCATGTGCTTCACCATGCCCACACCAAAAAAAAAGCAATCAAAAAAAGTAAACAAAAATTCAACAAACGGTGCTGCAACAACAGGATACTCACATGGAAAAATAATGAAATGTGACCCTGCCATACAGCACACAAAAAAAAAAGAAAAAAAGAAAGTCTAGATATTAAAGAAAAATGAAAGAAACACACAGATTTTGCAAAGAAACAATATGCCACAAACTTTGAAATACAAGTTTCAGGTCAAAGTCCTTTGTTTTTTTATCAGTAATAATAACAGCTAACACCTACGGTGCTTATCATGTGCCACATGCTGTTGTAAGTGCTTTATACACATTAATAGCTAATGGATTATTAATGTTATAATAATAACTTAATAACTATTATTATAGTTATAATAATAACTATAATTAATAATCCTTGCAACAACCTAATGAATAGATACTGTTCTCAGCTTCATTTTATACATTGGGAAACCGAGGAAGAGAAAGGTCACACAGCTTGGAAGGCTGGAGCTAGGATCTGGTCCCAGGCAGAACAGCTCCAAAGTCCTTGTTCTTCACCATCTATTGGCATGCATCAATGACCCCCTGTTTGCTAGGCATTGTGCTGGGTATTTCACATGGATTGTCCATCAGCCCTCACATCGACCCTGTGCAATAGATTACATTATCATCCCTCCTCAATAGCTGAAAAAAATGAGGCTTAGAAAGTTTGAATGATGTCCCCAACATCAAGAGCTATAAGGAGGAACACTAAGAAGCATATTCAGGTAGTATGATTCCAGAACTCATTACCTTAAATGTTGCGCTAGATTCCTTAGCTTACGCCAATTACTGAACTTCTCTCTGCCTCAAGTTTTCTTGTCTATAAAGTAGGAATAATAATCCTTACCTCAAAGAGTAGTGAAGGAAAAGATATACAACACTTGCACACACACACACATGTTGGCATGAAAATAGAACAGTGAAGGTTATCCTTTGGAGTTACGAAGAAAAAAATTTAAGAAATAGTTCCTTGCTAACTATGAAGCATAGAGCAAAAAGTGTACTGGGAGACAAGAAATATGCAGACTATAGGGATATAGATAGATAGATATGACCATGAAAAAAAACCTAGAACTTGGGCACTCTTGCAGGAGAATTCTGGTTATGGTTTATTCATTCACCCAACAAACAGTAATTGTGTAAGCACCATTTAACAGCAATGAGCAATTTATAGTCCCTACTTTCAAGCACATAAATAGGCACCTATAATAAAGAATGATAATATTGAGGAAGAGAAATCAATTCTTAAGCAGTGTAGTTATTCTCAACAAATGGGTACTTTTTACAGGTTGAAACTTTGGTTGAAGAAAACATTCTACGGCCAATTCAGATTTTTAGCATTATATAAATTTCTGAGGAAACAGTATACTAGAGCACCCCTTGCTTAATCAGGAAGAATTCACCAGCCAGTGAGGTAATAAAGCATTTAATTTTCTGGCCCCAATAATTTGCTAACAGTTCATAATACATTACATTTTATGCCTATGATTCATGGCATAAATTATACAAATGGTAAAAAAAAAAATTAAAAAAAGACCACTTACAGTAAAACGGTGCCAATAATGGGCAATTTCTTCAACATTTCCTGCAGGTTTAAATAAAAAATACTTTCTCCATTCTTCCCAGTCCATTGTCATTGACCTATCAGTATCCATTCTGAATATTAAAAAAGAGAATATGCTTAAATATAAATGATGATTCATAAATAAAACATGCATTAAGGAAGCATTCTATTTTTAAAGTCAGAAAATCTGGGTTACAGTTGGAGCTATGCATGTTGCTACTTCTGCGATGGGAGAGAGCTCACCTAACATCTCTAATCTTCAGTTTTGATTAGAATAATTCCTTCAACAGAGTGCTACTAGAGTATTAAATGAGATTCTGTGTACACGGGCCTTGCAAATTATAAAGGACTACAAAAAGGAAAGACATCTTACTGCATTCCAATCTTCTAGTATTTCTTCTTAAACATTTCCCTTCCTTTCTGTCTTGCAACCTCTTCCTATTACCTCCTACTACTTCTCTTGCAATGATAATGGATCATAGAAGGATAATGGATTACCCCTTTTTGGTTATGGATCGTAAACACAATTCCCATTTTCTACGGATACTAAATTATTTCCATTAATATGTAATAATAGTATTCAAGCCAATTTTAAGGATTCTATACCATTGGGGAATTTCTCAAATACCTGAGTGAAATTAGGAATTTAAAGAAAGGCAGTGGGATCCAATGCTTGCTAAATATGAGCTTCCCAAAATTTCCAGTTCTTATCTGCCAACTTCCTTTCCCATTTTCCTCAGTGACTATTGCAAACCTTCATGCATCATCTCAAACTACCTAACCAATTTCTGACACTCTTAGGCCATGTTACTCCCCATTTCTCCCCAAAATATGAGTGCTTCAGCACTTTCATCTTTAAAAAAAAGAAATCCCTTGACCCAACTTCCCCAACCTTCACCATTTTACTCTCCTTGCTTTTATAGAAAAACTCTTCAAAGAATTGTCTATCATCTACCTCCAATGACTCTCTTCTCATTCTCTCTTGAATCCATTTTCCATCAGCCTCACTGACAGCCACCACAGTGCCAAATCCAGAGATTCATTCTCAGTCCTCATATTATTTGGCCTATTAGCAGACTTATACAGAGATAATTCTCTCTTCCTTGAAACATTTCCTTCATTCGGCTTCTAGGACAACAAACCCTCCTGGGTTTCCTCCTTTCTCTATGGCTGCTGCTTCTCAGTCTCCTTTACTGGTTTCTCCTCAAGCCCCCTGTCTGTCAGCACTAGAGAATACCAAGCAGGGCTCAGTGTACCGTACACTTACTCATCATCTCTTCCAATCTCATGGCTTTAAATGCCACCTATAAGCCCTTGATTCCCAAAATGTCTATCTCTAGCCTGAATGTACCTCTGAACTCCAAACTCCTATTTCACGTTGCCTACTTGACATCTCCACTTGGATGTCTGAAAGCATCTGAACCTTAACAAGAACAAAACTGGACTTTGGTATGTTCCCCATCCCAAACCTGCTTTTCTCACAGTCTTATCCGTCTCAATACATGGTAACTGCATTATACTAGATGCTTAGGCCAAAAATCCTGACATTGTCCTTGATTAGTCTCTTTCACAATCCCCACATGACCCAGAAGTGAATCCTGTCAATCTGTCAAAACATATCCAGAATCTAATCACTCATACCTTCTCTGCTGCTTCCATTCTGGTACAAGCCAATCTTAGGTTTTGTCTGAATTATTGCAAAACTTTCCTAATTAGTTTTCCTGCTTTCACCCTTGCCCTCTACAAACTATCCTCAACACACCAGCCAAAATAAGGCTGTTAAATTCTATGTTAGATCATGCACATTTCTGTTTAAAACCATCCAATAACTTAGAGAAAAAGCCAAAATCCTTACAATTGTCCCTAAGGCCATATGTAATCTGTCCGCCTGATATCTCTTAGATATCATCTCCTGAGACCCTCTCCCTCAATCACTCTATCCCAAACACACCAGCCTCCTCCCACATGTCCCCACATGCTGCTATTTCTTTTGCCTGGAAGGCTTTTCCCTAAGAGATCTTCATGGCTCCCTCTTACCTCCTTCAGATCTACTAAATGCTACTTCTAAGGCCTTTCCTAGACACTATATCTAAAATTGTAGCTGCCACACTCCCCCCGCCCCCTCACATACAAATATTGTTTCCTTTCCCTGCTTTATCCCCAGCCCCCCAGCACTTCTCACCATCTAACATAGTTTAAGTATTTACCTAGTTTATTGTTTTCCTCCTCTTCTTACTGTGAGCTAAGAGAGCAGGAATTTTTGCCTACTTCCTTCACTACTGTATCCCCAGCACCTAGATGGAAGCCTGGCACATAGCAGACACTCAATAAATATTTGCTGAGTGAGTGAACAAACTTCTCTTTTCCCATGTGCACCCTTATCTTTGGTACTTTAGACTCAGGATGAAACATTGCCTCCTTCTACTCAACAACTCTCTCGAGCTGTTAGTCCCATTCCCTCCTATTTTTTTCTGAGACATTGTTCAACCAGTTATCTCCTCTTTCTGTAATATATCCAACATCTCCCTCTCTGATGACTACTTCTCCTCAGTCTCTCCTATCTTAAAAGAATGATAAAAATACAATTTAAAAAGACTTGCTTAGCTGTCCTCTCCTTCTTATCCACATTTTCCATATCAGCAAACCACCTTCAGAGGCCCCACATCTTCATCTCCCATTCACTCAACAGTCCTATGCAATCTGACAATCTTTTATCACTCCACTGAAACTGCTTCCGCTGAGCTCCCCAGTAATTTCCTAAATGCCAGATCCAATGAATATTTTTCAAAGCTTACATGATTCGTCATTGCTGTTAAATTTGACATTTTCCTCCCTGGGCTTTTGGGCACCACTAAATCATTCAGAATATATTTATGGAGGTGTTAGGATGTACCAGGCACACTACTGGGTACTGACTATAGCCACAGTATACCTTGGTCCCTGTCTTCATGAATGGTGGGGTGGGGGGTTGAAGGTGACAACAAATAAATGAGCCCTCTGTAAAAGCAAATACCAGCAAGGTTTTTAAAAAGCTTTAGAGGTGAAGGAGCATCTACACTGAGACCTAAAAATAGAATTAACTCCATTAAAGAGGCTGGGAGGGGCCTTCCAAGCAGAGAGAACATGGCCTGGAGGAAAGACACACCATGATCTCTCAAAGAACTGAAAGAGCACAGAGTACAAGGAGAGACGTGGTGAGGAGGAGGCTAGAGAGGTGGACAGGGGCCAGACCACGCAGAGCCTTTTGGACCATGGAAGAGATGTCCTATTCTACCTTAACCCTCAGTATATTATCACTTATTAATATGGATGCAAAGATTCTAAATAAAATGATATAAAATCAAAAGTATTTATTTTAATCCAGGAATTATTAAAAGTGTAAAAAATATCACAACCATAAAAACCATGTTTCTATGAATATATCCAACAAAAGCTGTATAAGACCTTTATAAGTAATACATAAAACTTTATTAAAAGATATAAAACAGGATTCAGGAGAGCACGGATAGTTCGATGGTAGAATTCTCACCTGCCAAGGGAGATATCCGGGTTCGATTCCTGGCCCAGGCACCACCCCCCCCAAAACAAACAAAAACGTTCTGAACAAAATTCCCTAAGATATACAAATCACATCATCTGACTCTGTGTGTTTATATAGAAATACATATTTGTAGAGAGAAACATGAAAAAAAAGATCAAATAAATGAAGGTGTATATAATGTTCATGGAATAAAATATTTAACTTTATAAATATATCGGTTCTCCCTCCCAATAAATCTATAAAATCAATGAAATTGTGATCAAAATTTCAAAAACTGCATGTGCATGTGTGTATAACTAAACAAGCTGATTCTAAATTCATACAGGAAAGAAAAGGACTGAGTATAACCCTGATAATAAAGATGAAGAAAATGAGACCAGATATCACAATGTATTAAAAAGTGAGAGTAATTAAGATGTGATATTGATGCATAATAGACAACAACCAATGTAACTGAATAAAGAGCCCAGAAACACACGCTTACGTAGATGGAAATTTGGTATATGAAAGAAGAAAGTATTTCAAATCTGTGGGGAAAAGATGGGACCAGTAAGTAGACAGTGAAAGAACAACCAACTCTATAAGAAAAAACTAAAACTGGACTTTTACTTTATGCCATACATATATATCAGTTACAGATGAATTAAACAACTAAATATGAAGTGCAAAATTTTTAATGAGATATAAGTGAATATCTTTAAGTTCATGGGTAAAGAAGAATTTCTCAAGACACTAAAAGAATAACTATGAGAGGAAAAGGTAGATAAATATGACATTCAAATTAAAAACTTCTGCACAATAAAAACACCTTTAAAAGATCTTAAGCTTTTTAGAGAACCACGAGAGTCTACACAGCCAGAGATCTTTGGAGATGAAGAAGGGAAGCACCCCTTGGGGAGCTCCATGAAGCCTGGAGAGAAAGCTAGTACATGTCGCCATGTTCACCACGTGCCTTTCCAATTAAGAGAGAAACCCTGAACTTCGTCAGCTTTTCCTAAGGGAAGGTAACCTCTTGTTGATACCTTAATCTGGACATTTTTAGAGACTCGCTTTAATTGGGACAATTCCATGGCCTTAGAACTATGAACTTGCAACTTATTAAATTCCCCTCTTTAAAAAGCCAAAAAAAAACAACATAAAAATAAGCCACAAACTTAGAAAAGAAATTTGCAACACATATATTCAACATAAGACTAATAGCCAGAATTTTTAAAGAACACCTACAACAAAGAACCCGTCCAGTTGAAAAAACAGACCAAAGACATAAATATGTAATTCACAGAAAAAAAAAAAAACCAAATGGACAGGAAACATAGGAAAAGAACTGACCCTCACTAGAAATGAGGTAAATGAAAATTAAAACAAAACTTCTACTCAAGAGTTTGGAAAATATTAAAATATTAGAAAACTAGAGTGTCAAGTTTTGGAAAAAGATTCTAAATTGGCAGAACCACTCTGGAGAGCAATTTGAAATATCTAAAGTTAAGAGTGTACCAGCCCTACAACAAAGCAATTTCACTGAGGGTGTACAATAACACTCATTGCAGCATCTTTTTTGTATGAGCAACACAACAAAACAAAAAAACCCTAAATGACTGTCATCAGAAGAATCCATTAATGAAGTGAGTTGGGCTCATTAAATGGAACACCACACAGTGGCTAACATGACTGAACTAGAGCTACAAACATTGACATCAATAACTCTCAAAGACAGAAGGTTTAGAGAAAGCTTAAGTCACAAAAGGATACATGCAATATGCTACCACTAAAAGTCTTGAAGTGAGAAAGAATATCATGCATTTTAAGAGTACATACATATCTAGTAAAAAATATATATATGTATATTCTGCACGGGAGTGATAAATTCAGGACAGTGATTACTTCTAGAAGGGAGGAAATGGTTTTAGAGAGAAATACACTGAGAACTTCAGCTGTCTGTAATATTTTATTTATTTTTAAATTTCTAAAGCAAACATGGTAGAATGTTAAATATGACAAATTCAGCGAAGGGCATGGATGGTTGATGTAGCATTCTTTTTTTTTTCTCTGTATGTTTTCCTATAAATATTCATAACAAGTTGGCCTTTCCCAGGAATGCTTAATATCAGAAAGTCTACTAATATAATTCATTGGATAAATAAGTCAGAGGAGAAAAGCTGTATGATTTGAGAATAGCTGTTCTGATTTGCTAGCTGCCGGAATGCAATATACCAGAAACGAAATGGCTTTTAACAAGGGGAATTTAATAAGTTGCTAGTTTACAGTTCTAAGGCCGAGAAAATGTCCCAACTAAAGCAAGTCTATAGAAATGTCCAATTTAAGGCATCGGGTAAAGATACCTTGGTTCAAGAAGGTCGACGACATTCAACGTTTCTCTCTCAACTGGAAGGGCACATGGCGAACATGGCGGCGTCTGCTGGCTTTCTCGTGGCTCTAACAAAAAGGGAATCTCTGCAAAATGGCAAAATGTTTCCTCTTTTAAAGGATTCCAGCAACTCCACCTTCACTGGGTGAAGACACACCTTCATGGAAAGTATCTAATCAAAAGTTACCACCCACAATTGGGTGGGTCACATCTTCATGGAAACAATCAAAATGCTTCCACCCAGCAATATTGAATGAGAATCAAAGGGCTTAGCCTTTCTGGGGTCCACCACAGATTCAGACCGGCACAAAAGTCAACACTCTTTTCCTGTTAAAAGACACCTTTCTATGTTGCTCTCCATATTTTCCTATCATGGCTGCTGCTACATTGCAACTGCCTGCTCACTGTTTGCCTATCCCGCTGGACTGTTACCTCTGCAAAGGCAGGTAGGTGCCAGGATTGTCCAGTTTCCCATCCTCAGTAGCTAGTACATGCCTGGCACAAAGGAAAAAACGCAACCAATATTCGATTGATGTATAACTTTGATTGGCTGATCATTCAGTAATACAAAATTATATGATCTTACAAAGAGCAATAAGAATATGCACAAATGGGTTAACGTTTGGGTAGCAGATTATATGGTGACTTTGGGTAAATTGCTTAGCATCATTATTGAACATTTTACTCATCTGGGAAATGAGATAATCATAGAAGTTGCCCCTGAAGTCGTGTGAAGACTAAATGAGGTAATATACGTGAAGCTCCTAGAAGAGTACTAGCAAACAAATGCTCGATAATTGTAAGCTATTCTTCACCCTTTCTAAAGTTGCCATGGTTGTCACTTTCATAACGAAAAAGGTTTTAAAGTAAGTTAAAACAATGTCTGACATGCATATACATATATAAGGGCTGACCTTTGAAGAATCTTCATTGCTTCTTTTTCAGAAATGTTTACACCTATTAATTTGAGAGCAAGGGCAACTTCTGAAGCATCAACCACTCCTTTAAAGGAATAGAGAAAAGAGGATCAACTAGAAGGCTCAAAAAGATATGAAGGCAAAAAGTATTACATGCATTATTGCAAACATTCCATAAAAGATCAACATCCCAATTATTTCTCCTACTTGCAAAAATAAAAATAAGAGACTGGAGAGCCCATATGACATTTCCTGTCTCAATAAATAATGTCACCACCCTCCACATTGCTTAAAACAATCAGCTTTGTCCCTTCCACTCACTCACCTAATCATCAAATGTGGTATAGTCTATCCCTAGATATCGCTCAAATATCTCTAAAATCACATCAACATAACCACAGTTCCATCCTAGCACAGATTCCCAATCCTTCCTCCACACAAAACAAAGCAACACAAATAATGAAACCCTGCAGTGGCTTCCCATTTTATTACCCTTTGAGATCATGTCCAGAGACTTTCAAGGCCTCAAGATTCTACATGACCTTGACTTTACCTGACCCTTTAGCTTCATCTTTCACTACACCTCTACTTGCTCTCGGCTTCAGCCTCAGTGAGCTTTCTCCAGTTTCTCATACATGGCATGCTCTCCTGGGGTGACCAGAGCCTTCACATAAGCTATTTCTCTGCCTGGAACACTCATACTCACTCTTCACTCATCTTTTACTCATCTTTCAAGACTCAGCTTCACCACCACTGCCACATGAAGCTTTGTTCGTGTGAAAAACTTATCAAAATATTATAAACATCCCACAGATCTTTAGCTAAAAAGCACAGTGTCTTAAAAGGCACAGGCTTTTATATTGGTGGGTTTTATTTCTAACAGATCGTATGTAAATAAAAACAACAATATTTAAAACTATTTATTGGAAAGAATGCCAGCAAAACAAATGGCAGAAAAAATAAATGAATTGTTTATAACCTCTCAAGGAAGCCAAATATCTAATAATAAACCTTTACTAAAAAGCATATTGTATTGTTGTATCTATACATTTGCTAACTGTATAAAACAAACCATCATTATTTGTGTCCAAGCTCTTAAAAGCCAACTTCATTTTTTTCTCATGGTCTTTAAGGTACTGCATAAATGTACCAAGGTTCAGCAAGTTATGCCTGTCAGTATCAGCAGATTTTAAAATTATCTATAAAGAAAGGAAAGGTATATTAAAAATGATAGTGTTTAAACATTTGTATATGTATCTTACATAAATTAAATATTCTGCCATTGATTATCAATATCTTAATTTTTAGAGTAAAAGTTCTAATACCAAAAACATAAAATCCTTGAACATTTTAATTTTAAAGAACTTTAAAGATTGACTAAACTGCCTTACCTTAAACAGCACTCCATTTATTCGTTCACTCAGTAAATAGGTGGGAACTCCTCTAAGTGCTTGAGAAACAGAAATGACTCAGCCATAGTTCCTGCCCTCAAGAAGCTTACAGGCTAATGGGGAGGACAGACACATATGTAAATTCGTAAGCAAGTAAGTATAATAATGTGCTGCAGTCACTATAATAGAAAATGTTCAAAGTTCAGTGAGAAACAGAGATGTGAGTGGTAAGCACTGAGGGAAGAACAGGGATGAGGGAAATCATCATAGAAGTGTTGGCTCATGTTGAATATTCAAAAATCAATAGCAAGGGTAGGCCATGGTGGCTCAGCAGGCAGAGTTTTCACCTGCCATGCCAGGGACCCAGGTTTGATTCCCAGTGCCTGCCCAGGCAAAAAAATGAATAGCAAAACATGGACAAACAAAGGGACAGGAGGTGAGATGTATGTGATAGAAACTACCAACTGTATATCAAAATTCCTTCTCACCTTCTTTGGATACATGGCTCGATTACATTACCCAGACTCCTTTGCAGCTTAGCATGGTCCACCAAAGTTCCACCAATGAAATATAAGTGAAAGTAATGTGTACCACTTCTATGCCTGGCCAGTGTAAATCTCCCACACCTATTCCTCCTTGCTCATTCCAGCTTCAACTAAATGCAGATGAGGATGGTATTCTTGAGGATGGCAAGATGGCAGAAGCCTGAATAACTATAAAATGCAGAACTGCCCCACCAAACTCAGCAACCACCAAGAAATCATGAAGAGCTTATAAACCATGCAAAGGGGCCTGGACTTTTCCCACTGAAATTGTCAAGCCCCCGAAGAATTTTAAGTAGGGACATGAAATAATCAGGATGGGCTGGGTAGAGGAAAGAATGGCAAGAAGTAAAGGCAGAGAGACTGTTTTTGACTGTTCCAGTAATTTAGGCTCTCACATAATGGTGGGGGACCTAGAGTAGTGGGTAGAGAGAGGAAGGGAACTGGCTATGAAATATATTAAGGAAATACCCAGGCCCCTGGGATTAACTGGATGTTGGATTCCAGACTCACTGGGTGGTGGAACACTTCACCAAGACTATAATCATAGGTGGAAAAGCAGGAGAAACTCAGAAGCCAGATATAGCTGTCAGTATGTGAGTTACCCACACTGAGCCTTGTGAAGTAATTTTGGGGTGTCCCCACATTGGAGGGTGAACCATAAAAAGAGGCAGCAACATGATGAGAGAGCCAAGACATAATGGAGGAATCAAGAAGGGAGTCATCATCAGTGTTCCGTGCTGCAGAAAGTAATGAAAAAGTAGAAAGAGGTCACTGGGTGCAACAAGGCAGAAGTCTTTAGTGAACTTTCACAGCACAGGGGGGTAATGGAGGCAGAGAACTCGCAACAGACCGCTGAAGAGAGAGAAGTCAGCAAGCACAGATTGCTCTGTCAAACACCTCCACAGTGAAGGGAAAGACAAAATCTAAACAGAGGACTCACTGCTAGGGGAGGAAGGCTTTAAAAATACAGCGTGAAAAAAGAGGATAACAGAAGAAGGCTCGCAGTTGGGATGAATCTGGGTTTCTTAAACTCAATACTACTCACATTTGGGACCAGATATTTCTTTGTTGTCCTGAGCATTATACGATGTTTAGCAGCATCTCTGGCCTCTACTCACTAGATGTCAGTATCATATCTCTCTAGTATGCACTTTATAAACCCCAAGAAATAAGGACGTAACACTAAATGTTATATTATGCTGTTTGTTTTTCTGAAGCCAAAGGTTTTTGCCATCACCTCCATTTTTTAACTCAAGCCTACCAGTAGGAACCTATTAAAGAATATTTTTTTCTTACTGAATTTAATTCAATTTCTCACAAGAAAAAGATTTCTACAACTGGTGTCCCCTTCCCCTTTTCAAACAAATACACACACACCTTAAAGTAAAACTTTAGTTTTAGTAAAGCTTAATGTAAGAGAAGGACTGATTTTTTTTTAATCCCAGTGGGTCAACTGGTTAAATGTACAGGGGTTGAAATGAGGAGCCTCTGCAAATACAACAGTGTCTAAAGGATTTATATAGTTATTGTTAAGCTTAACGAAAATTCTGTTCCATCGACTGGCACTACTTCTAGTGTTCGATGAAACTGAGAATGTGTTGTTGTACATTAGTATTTTAGCTGATCCCATGACAATGCTCAGAGCATGCCTTCTCCCAGCGTTAGGGGGGAGTAGCCCAGAAGGGTGCACTGCAGCTCTGTGGCACTTCCCAGCTACCTGAAGCACTGGATGAGCTATCACCGACCCCTAAGGGAACCCATAGGGGTCTCCAAAACCGGCCCATATCTACATAAAGGCCATTGGTAATTGGCTTCCTTGGGTTTTCATTAATGTTGCAAAAACTCAACAAGCCTTTTAGGTGTTAATCACCTGGGCCTCACTTAAGCAAGGTGTTAAAGTTTTGCAATATGTTCCACTGTAGCAGCTCATTATAGGAAAATAGGAAACAAATCAACACCCACCCCTGGTTAATTCTGGCTGAGCCAAGGTGGATGTATATAAGCCTTTGTGTGGTCTTCCTAGGCCTTCTGTCTCCTCCTCCTACTGGGCACGCCATCATCCCCTATTTCCATGGGGCAACTGAAATCCAAACACAGGGTAACTGTGAATGAAGCACCTCTCATGGAAAAACCACCTGACCCAAGAGGCGAGCACTGGAAGGTCTGTGAGGTAATACTCCCTGCGCCCTGATGCCACTGGCCCATCTCCTCGTCCTTGCCCAGGTGGACACCCAGGGCTTCCAGTCCTTCCTGCAGTTCGGTGATGTCCACCATCCCGTCTCCATTGTGGTCCAGTTTCTGGAAGAGCTCTTCAAAAAGGCGGTCGGATTCGTATTCCTCGCCAACCACAGTGGGCGACAGGAAGCCCCATACATGGTGCAGCATGGTCCACAGAGCGCCAGGGACCCTAAAAACTGGGAAAGCCACACCCACAGGCGAGCTATAGTCACTGAGTACCCAGCAAGTCCAGGGGGTCTCGGGCAGGGGTGGCTGCCTGTAGCCTAGCAACCGTCCCTGCAACGCGCAAGTTTGGAAGCCTGGGGTTCGAAGCCAGAAGGAGGGCGAGGGTGTCAGCTGGCAAGGTGCAAGCACTTGTTCTGGAATTGCTTCTGCCAAGTATGGCTGAGAACTTAGCTTGGGGCACCAATTCTCAACATCCATCCCTGGTTAATTTTGGGTGAGCCAAGGTGGATGTATATAAGCCTTTGTGTGGTCTTCCTAGGCCTTCTGTCTCCTCCTCTTACTGGGCAAGCCATCATCCCCTATTCCCATGGGGCAATTGAAATCCAAAACCTTAGTAACCAAAGACAGACAAAATTAGGTCTTCTTTTTATAGTTATAAAGGTAAGGGGGGAAGTTAACGTTCTAATATTCGACATGAATTAATCGCATATATATATATAACATTTAAAAATAAATGTACACAAATTGAGGGAAAGTAAACAAAAAATTTTGGAATCCATTGCTTTTAAGACGCAGGAGTGGATCACCTGGCCAGTGGGCTAGTTGGAAGATGTGAGAAATTGGGGGTTCCATAATCAGGGGAGTCAAGGAGAAGGAACAGAAATCACTGCTCAAGCCAAGAGAACAGACCAGCCACAGACATAGGCAAGGGAGGCCAGCACTGAGGGTATAGGTAAGGGACCAGCTGCGGCCAATCAGTAGCAATCATGGATCTGCACAGGAGGTTAGTGTCTTCCCGGCAACACCACACAAGTCACAGGTAAATCATATCCCTACTCAAAAAGCCTTCATACTCTCTAAGGGAGAAAATTAATGAACAAACAAGCTTTATCTGAGAGGGAGTAAATATTATCTAAAAGGGTTACTTCAGTAATCTGAGCTTTAAGGCAAATTTTGTAGTTGGTTAACATTTTTCCCCCTTACCTAACAGGTGGGGCTCAGGCAAAAGACAAATTTGGACAAATAAAGAAAATTTTCTGCATATATCTGAATTGTTGTATGAGCTGATAGTTGGAAGCCTTTATCCCATTGGTATTATTCTGGGTTCATGTTTTTAAATCCACACTCTGTGAACTTTAATGCTGAACATCTCCTTATGATCTCTACCGGTGTTAGGGCAACAAGACTGAAGCTGAAAACCAAGCCCTAAAGATGGTAGAAGAATGGAAAGAACCTGAGTTTTTTTTGTTTTGGTTTGGTTTTTTGGGGTTTTTTTAAATTAATTTTTAATTTTTTTTTAATACCAAAAAACACGAAACAAGTGCAAGCATTCATAACTTTTGATCATTCCGGAAAGAACCTGAGTTTTTGATGGCATTGCTGAGCCAGTAAATCAATCCTAGAACCTGCATCCACTGAACTTCTTTGGATGGGAGAAAAATTAAACCGCTTTAAGTTAAGCAATTTTTCATTTGGTACTCTGTCACTTGCAGCTGAAAGCATCATAATTCATAGAAAAATAAATTTATAAACTGAAATCAGTGCTATGAAGGAAAATCGCCAGGTGTGATGAGAACATAACTGGGAGCCTGATACAAACTGGGAAGTAAGGGAAGATTCACTCTGAAGTTTAGGTTATATTTAAGCTAACACCTAAAAGTAAAGGTTGGCTAGTGAAGAGGGAGGAAAATAGCATTCCTTGCACTTTGACATTCTTGCATGACTTGGATAATTCGAAGAACAAAAGGAAGGCCCCTGTGACTGGAGAATAATAAACAACAGGAAGAGTAGCGCAAACTGAAGATGGAAACACAGGCAGGGCTCAGCTCATGCAAACCATGTTAAAGATCCTGGCTTTTATCCCAAGAGCAATAAGAAGCTGTATCAGTCAGGATAAACTAAGTTATGCTGTGATAACAAACAACCCCTAAATCTCTGTGGTCTACAACAAAAGCCACAAGAAAATTTCTCATTTCATTCACATGCTCATTGTAAATCATCAGGGGACTCTGCCCCTGGCATGTCGTCCTTACTCTGGAACTGAGGCAACCACTGTCTAGGAACATTATTGATAGCGACAGCAGAGGGAAAAGAGAGCATGGAGAGGTGTGTCAAGGCTCTTAAAACTTCTTCCTATAGGTGACATAAACATCTGTATATATGTCATCAGCCAAAGCAAGTGACAAGTCCTTATTTCAAGTCCTTCTGCAGGTAAGGATACTGAATATTGGTCAATAGGAATACAATCTATCCAGAAACCATTTAAGAGTTTGGGGCAGGAAAATAATATTATTTAATTCACAATGTAAAAGATCCCTTCATTGCTGTGAGGAGACTAAGGGAAACAGTAGGCAGTAAACAATTCAGGGAGGTCAGTTAGGAGATTTTTAGTATAGTCAGCTTGAAATAAGGTGGTGGCAGTGAAGACAGAGAGAAGCAGACAGATTCATGATATGGTTTAGAGGTAAAATTGAAAGAGTTTTGTGAAGTTCTGCATGAAAGCTGTGAGGGGGGAAAGTGGTACCAAGAATAATGTACGCGTATCAGGCATGAGATACCATGAAGATGGAGCTGCCATTCTCTGTGATGGAAGAGACTGGGGATAATATCAAGAATTGAGTTTTAGACATGTTAAGTCTGAAATGCCTGTGAGTCATGCAAGTTGCAAAATTGCATGTACAGTTCAAGAGGTGTGGATTGAAGATATAAATTTGCAAGTCACTAGCATATAGAAGGCTTTTAAAGCTATAGCCAAGGAAAAAGATCTCTTAGAGACTACAGAGAGGGTCCTAGACCTAACTCTGAAAACTTCAAAGGTGTAGATATCAGATTGAGGCAACAAAGCCAGCATAACATAGAGGTTAGGAGCTCAGGTTCAAATTCAAGTTGCCTGGATTTGAATAATCTTGGGTAAATTGCATAATTTTTCTGAGCCTCGGTTTCCTCTTCAGTTTCAGTTCTGTCTCAAAGGTCTGTTGTAAAGATGAAGTGAAAAGAAATGCTTAACACAGGGCCTGGCACATAGAAGGAACTTCATAAAATGATAGGCATTATTATTCCTATTCTTATTAAAAGAGACTGAGAAAGAGCTTCAGAGAAATAGGAGGAAAGAACTGACAAGTGTGTCAAATGTTACTAAAAGATTGAGTAAAGTAGAAAATGAAGAGCAAGGACTTAGAAGCGTTTTTTTCAATTTGGCTAGAAATGCATGAACATTTTGGTAAATTGGTGGTGCAAAAAACAGATTGGGGAGGTTTAAAGACTGAAGGGATCCCTACCCTATACAGAGTATAGGTGTAGTTAAGACCCAAATATAAAGGGTGATGGCTTCAAACATTATGAAAAAGATCCAGGAGAATACCTTTTGACCTGAGTATAGAAAGTGTAGAAAAGGAGTTCTAAAACAAGACATAAAAAGCATAAACCATAGGGTAGTGCAATGGTGGCTCAACTGCAGAATTCTTGCCTGCCATGTCAGAGACCCGGTTTTGATTCCCGGTGCCTGCCCATGCCAGAAAAAAAAAAAAAAGTATAGACATAAAGTAAAAATGGAATAAAATTGAAACATCTATGTACTGAAATACATCATTTAAAAAGCAAAAAAGAAAAGCGACAGGAAAAAAATAAATAAATGAGAAAAGGAAAAGCCACAGACAGAAAAATGCAAACCCTACAACCAACAAAAGATAGTATTCAGAATAGATAAGGAATTCTGTTGTCAATAAGAAAAAAAGATAAATGACCTAATAAATAGACAAAGAATATGAACAGGGGTCCACTAGGACCTATAGTCTATTGATATTTCCACCTTATCAGTGTCATCACCCCACTGTCCTTTCTCTCTTTGTTCCACTTAGATTCCATGATCATCATCTTAATCAGTACCTTGAATATCTCTTTACTCCCTTGCTCTCTCTTTCTTAGTCTTATCTACTTGGGAGAACCACAAACTTCAATAAATCCAACTCTCTATCTTCCTTGCAATGTCCCTCCTGTGGCTGACTGCACTTATCGACACCCTTCTACCATTGCAACTGAAGACAGATGGGAATTCTATCGAGTTTGTAAATATGATGTGGAAAGATGAAGGTGCCAACCATTGGCTTCTATTTCTTCAGTGAAGAATGAGTCACCGCAGTGAAAATGAGGATGTGAAAATGTGAGGGAGAGAAGATCAGAAAGAGACAATATGAAAGCCAGAATTTTGAGGAAACTGGAGAAGGCATAGAATAGCTATTGTGGAGAAGGAATACGCCTTGCTACAAGAGAAAGCTAGAAAATTGGGGGGCAGGTGCATGGGTGCTTCAGTGGTAGAATGTTCACCTTTCGTACAAGGAGACCCGGGTTCAATTCGTGGACCATGCACCCCCCCAAAAAAAACTGGGGAGCAATTTTTAGTACCAACCTCTGGTTATGGATATATAGAATACCAATTTGTGAAAGCTACAGGACAGCATGTAGCTCAGAAGTAGGCACCCCAATCTTATATAACTGTAATGGGCCCAAACCACTACCTCAGCACCTTCTGTCAGAATGACCGATAGAACAATCTCCACTCTGCTATCTTATGGAGTCAACTCTAGTCTACTCTCCTAAAGGCTCTGCACCAATTTTTTCTACTTAGTAAAGATAGCTTATACATGACAGAGAAATAAGACAGGAGCTGGGACCCTGTTGACTATGAAGACTTCATGTCAGCCCTTGACTTTGTGTTTTTGTGAGAGAGAAAGTTGGGCCTTACGCCACCATTATTTCAGGTTGCTGTCACTCGCCGATTAATCTAATTCTGACAAATAAAAATCCCCTAATTAATAACCTACAACTCTTCAGAATAACAGAATCCAAAAAAATGCCCATGTCTAAAATGCTATCAAAATGATTATGAGAGTAGAGTTTCAAACTGTTAATTATGTTGAAAGTAATATAACTTTAGCATTTTATATGAAAGTGATGTGTTGGAAATAACTATTTTATTAATTTTATATAAATTCATATTGTAATGATAATTATGAAATAATTTTATAACATATGGATAAGTTAATTGTGAAAGTTGCCTCAACATTTCATTTATCCAACATTTATTAAGGATATATATTGTGCTAAGCAGTACACTGGCTGCTAGGGGATATGAGGATAAACCAAAGTCTCCAGCTTCCACTGGGGAGTTCTGCATTCTGCACTAATGGTACAAAGAGACATAAACAGATAAATTTTCAATCTTCTCATTTTCAATATATTTTTATTCATGAACAGATTTTGTAGATTTAGCTATTTATACAAATTTTAGCCTTTTGAAAAGAAATCAACTTTGGGGGAGGGTGCCAAATGTAATTTGGCTCACTGATCAGTAGAGGGTGTTACAGCACCAGATTGACAAGGATGCCTCTGTGAACCATGTTTTAGGCATTTTCTATAGATAGACATAATTCATTTGAATTAATATTCTTCCCCAAACTCACTGATAAATTTAGCTAGGGATATACAACATATGTAAATCCATTCTGAATAAAATCCAATCATGACTTAGAAAAAGATAGTGAAAAAATAATTTTCACACTTTCCTTTTTTCATTCTTTTTTTACATTTTTTTCCTCCGTGTCCAACAATATCATGAAAATTCATCAACCTAGGAAATTCATTGCATCAGGTTTTTTTCTCATAAGTACTCCAAATAGAGTCACTCTGTCCTATCAGCATCTTACCAACAGTGGTAAACTTAAAGAAACCTAATGTGATGGGCACACTGAGATGGCTGTAGAAGAAGAATGATAGAATTTTTATAATATCCATGGGGAACAACTCTTAGAAACATGAAATTTGATCCTCCTCATTTACGTCAGCTTCTTGCCTATAATTCATAGATGTAATCAACACATGCAAGAAGGCCACCTGGCACCACTGCAGGACTGTGGGAAGATACAGAGCAGAACACTCCGGGATTCAGTCCTTCCACCAGGAAACTATTAAACGGGCAGGAACTGTCCAAAACAGTATTTCAAAACTCCAGAGCCCAAATGCATTTGGCATGATGGAGGAGCCAATGGGAGGCAGTGTGACTGAACCAGTGGGAAAGGAAGTGTGGCTCATGATGAGGTCACAAGTAAGCAGTTGACAAATCATTCTGGCCTTTGTAGGCGATGGCAACAAAGTGTGGCTTTAGTCCAAGGGCCATGGAAACCATTACTGAGTTTTAAGCTAGAAGGTGACATAATCTAATTTGTATTGTCCTAAAAGATCATTCTATTACGGGGATATATGCACAACTATGTGATGAAACTATGAGCCAGTGACTATACACTCCGGATGGTCTTATGGTAAATGAATATATCTCAATAACACTGCATTAAAACAGGAAAAAAAAAAAAATCCAGAGCCCAGCAGAACACTGCACAGAATCCAAGGAAGAGCAAGAGGAAGAGGCTAATAAATTATGGGAAAGACTATTAAATTGCTCTCTCCACGCAGCAGGTACTGGCACCCATCCACCATTCTTGTGGCAGGGACCATGAGGTGCGCCCCCTAGCTAGCTTATTGGTAACAGAAAGAACATAAAAATCCTCTTCCCCAAGACCAGGGGTAGGTAGGCACAGTAGATCACCAATCAGGACTTTTATTAGCCACTTCAGATCACTGGGGGCCAGGCTCTGAGTTCCCACCCACCATGAATAAACGTCACAACAGAAGAGACTTAAAGATGCTTCCTCATGGGTGGGCCATGGTGGCTTGCCAGAGGACCCAGGTTTGATTCCTGGTGCCTGCCCATGTAAAAAAAAAAAAAAAAGAAAAAAAAAGATGCTTCCTCAGGACTGCAGGGAACACTGAGATGAAGGACTGCATTTCCTGGGCAGGTCAAGAAAGTTCAGCTTTGTTAAACAGTAGGGTGTAGCAAATGAATATGATTGCTGAATCATTACATTGATATTTCTTTTAGTCTCAACTATCTTAAAGCAGCTAGAAGTAAAAATCTAAAATTATTGAATTGTAACCCATACCAAACTCTGAAATCTGTTCTACAACTGATTGTTGCAATGTGCTCTGAAATTTACTGCTTTTTTGTGTATGTTATTTTTCACAAAAAAATTTTAAATTCAATCATGATGATAAATGCACAACCCTATGATGATATTGTGAACCATTGATTGTACATTTCTGACGATTACATGGTTTTGTGACTATATAATATATATCAATAAAAATTTTTGGTAAACAAAAGAAAGCTCAGCCTTGTGGAGCAATGGAAGAAACTCCTGGCAACATTACAGATCCCCTCCCCAAGGCAATTTGAGGTCAGTCTGCATTCCCTTCCAGGTTCCCTGGCCCTGCTTTGGCTGGGAACGATTGACTTTGGAAACTCCTGTTCTGTATACCCCTTCCTGCAGAACTTACCTCCAGGTGACCACAGCCTAAGACAATAAAAGGAATGCAGGAAACTGTGGAGGCTGAGCGCCTGGAGCAAAGACATGTCTGCTTTAAACAATCTGGAGAGGGAGGTCAGTCTCAGGGAAATAGATAGGGCAGTCAAACTCCTGTAAGCAGGGGAACTCAAAACAACTACCGAGCACAAGTACAGCAAAGGACACAGGCCCGGAAAACACAGGGAGAACACTGCACTTTCCATTCACCTTAGACAGGTCAGTCTTTTTGAGAGGACTAACACTCTAGAAAATTTCTGTCTTATCACCAGCTGTTCACAAAATCAGGAAGCAGATGCCTGGGGAATAAATCCTAGAGTTAACATTTTGTAATGGTAAAATATACAGTGTGCAACAAAAAAATACAAGATAAACAAAGAAACAGGAAATGATGGGCCCATCCAAAGTGAAAGGATAAAAATCCAGAAAACACCAACAAAGAAGACCAAAATGTTGACATCATTTTTTTTTTAATGATCCTAAAAATGCTCAAGGAGATGAATGAAAATACTGAGAAAGAAAAAGGATATCAGGGAAACAAAGAATGTGCAATGTGAGATTCTTAGTAAAGAGACAGAAATTTTAACAAGGAAACAAACAGAACTACTGAAGTTAAAGGCCACAAAAACAGAAACAGAAAATTCCCAGGAGGGTTCCAATTGCAGTTGGAGCTGGCAGAAGAAGGAAACAAAAAACTTGAGGATAAGACAATTGAAAAAAGTCAGTCTGCGGATCAGAGAGAAAAAAGAATTATAAAAAGGAAAATAGCCTAAGAGACCTTTGGGACATCAACAAGCATACAAATATACACATTGTGGCAGCCCCAGAAGGAGAAGAAAGAAAGGGGCAGAAGGAATATTCAAAGAAATAATGACAGAAAACTTCCCAAACTTAGCACAACATGCAAACATGCACATTCAAGAAACTCAGAGAACACCAAACAGCATAAACATACATAAAGAAAATACCCCATCCCATATTGATCATACTGTCAAATGCAAAGGAAAAGGAGAGAGTTCTAAAGGCTGCAAGAGAAAAGCAATGTGTTAAGTACAAGAGAGTTCAAATTAGATTGAGTGTTTATTTCTCATTAGAAACCATGGAAGCACAAAGTCACTGGGGAAGTGATGTCATCAACACAGTGACATAATACATCCCCTGATAAAACCCCAACCCTCCTCGCTGCACAAGGTTTAAAGAATAAAAGGATAAATCCTACTTACATGGAACACTGGGGTACAGTAGTGACTGGAAAAAGACTACAAAAATGGAGTCAAAGAAACAGAAGAATGTCAGGTAGGAGAATTCCATCCTAGATGCCAGTCAGTTCCCTTTTCTCTACCACTCATGGGGTCCCTTGCAGCTTTGGAATCACACAGAGGCAGCAAAGCCAAGCTCTCTCCCACTGCAGACAGAGATCATAGACAGACTCACAACAGCAAGTTAGAACTCCACACACATCCAGGTGCAGTGACCTAAGTCCACAGAGACCCAGGGCAGAACACAAAATACAAAAGGGACCCTGGGTGGGGGGAAGCGAGAGAGAGACCGTGATAGAAAAACTGGCAAGAACTGCCCTGGCTCAATCCAGTCTGCATTGACTGGACAACCTAAAGGCAAAACAGACTATTCTGAAGTAACCAACCTTTCTAGATTGGCCCCATATGGCCCTCCAGGGTAGGGTACCCTAATGGGAAAGAAACTGGAAGCAGAAAAGCCTCACATGGAAAGAAAAAAAGTTAAGGGGTTAAACTGAAGTGCTGTAAGACAGGATAGGTTCCAGAATTGAAGTGTAAGGAAAACAGGGCAATGAGTGAGGGAGAGAAGTTAAACACATCACAGGAGCTGGGAAGAAAATCTGCACAAAAACAAACAGAAAAGATCAAAATTCCTGTAGAAGGAGCAGAGGAAAGGAAACTCCAGCCTGGAGTTGAAACAGTTACACAAAAAGTGCAATCTTAAAAATTGCACTGCATATCCAGGCAAGAATCAGATGAAGAAGAGCTAAGAAAATCTGAACCACTAAACACAAGCTATTCTAAAGGTCTAGAATGAGTTAGATCAAGTGTTAAAGAAGAGCCTTAACACAAAGCCAATCAATCAACAACAAAACCTTACACAAGAGGGAGAAACAATTATCAAGGTTAACTCATCAAGATAATTAGATGCCCAGACATTAGCAAAAAATTACAAATCATACTAAGAAACAGGAAGTAGATTATTTGTTCAATCAAAGGAACAAATTAAAACTCTAGAGGAGACTCAGAATTTGGAACAATTAATTTGAGAAGTTCAAACAAATCTCCCTAATCAATTCAAGGAGATGGTAAAAAATATGTGTAAATAGATAAAGGATATTAAGAAGACAATTGTGAGCCTGAAGAAGAATTTCAGAACATAAAAAGAAACATAAAAACTATGGGGATGAAAGGCACAATAGTAGAGATTAAAATATGCTAGAGGCTTACAACAGAAGATTTGATTGGGCAGAAGAAAGAATCAGTGAACTAGAATAAAAATCTTACAGACAGAAGAACAGATAGAGAAAAGAATGGAAAAAATTGAAGCAGTGTCTCAGAGATTTGAAAGAAGCACACAAACATATGTATCATAGGTATCCCAGAAGGAAAAAAAGGGGGTAAGGGGGCAGAAAAAATAATGGCTGAAAATGTCCCAACTCTTATGAAAGAAATATACATGTCCAAGAAGTGCAATTTACTGCAAACAAAATAAACCCTGTTGAATTGGCCCCTATTAATAAACTTGCATGGTATATTTTCTTCTCTCCTTTCATCCTCAACCTACTTGTGTCTTTGAATTTAATGTGCATCTCTTGTAGACAGCATATAATTGGGTCATGCTTGTTATCCATTCTGCCAATCTCTGCCTTCTGACTGGAGAGTTTAATCCATTTACATTTAAAGCTACTACTGATAATACAGGGCTTTCTTTTGCCATTTTGCTATTTAGCTTTTATAAGTCTATAAACCTTGTGCCTTTTTTGTCCCTCACTTCTATTAATGCCTACTTTTATATTGATTTCTTTTTTGTGTTGGACCATATTGAGCATTTTCTTTTTTCTATCTGGAATAATTTTTCATCTATATTACTTATATTTACCATCAGGTTAAAATTTAACATCCTAAATGTATAATAATCATGTTTGATCTAATACCAACTTAACTTCAATAGCATGCACATATACTTTTCCTATACTCCACTGTCCCACTACCATTTTTTATACTTGTTACTAATTGCATCTTTGTATATTGCATATATCCAACAATACTGGAATTATTAATCACCCAAATGGTTATCTTTACCACAGGTCTTTATTTATGCTGCTTTGAACCACTGTTTAGTATCCTTTCCCTTCAGTCTGAAGAACTCCCTTTAGCGTTACTTATAGGAAAGGTCTCATGGTGATGAACTTCCTCAGCTTTCATTTAACTGAGACTATCGTAATCTCACCCTCATTTTTGAAAGAAAGTCTTGCTGGATATAATATTCTTGACTGGAAGTTGTTTTCTTTCAGAACGCTAAGTATTTTAACCCACTCCCTTCTTGCTTCCTTGGTTTCTATAGAGAAACTGGCACTCCATCTAATTGTGACTCCCTTGTAAATAATCCCTTACTTTTCTCCTGCAGCTTTCAGTAGTCTGAAATGTCCTTTGCATTCAGTAGTATAATCAATATATGACAGGGTGTATTTTCCCTTATATTTATCCTATTTAGTGTTGTCTGAGTTTCTTGGATGTGCATATTCTCCGTATTTTGCTAAGTTGAGGAAGTTATCTGCCATTATTTCTTTGAATGTCCCTTCTGCCCCTTTCTCTTTTTTTCTCCTTCTGGGGCTCCCACAAGCATATATGGGTGTGCTTGTTGGTGTCCCATAGATATCTTCAGCTATTCTCACTTTTAATATTCCTTTCTGCTCCTCAGACTGACTCATTTCAAGTGTCCTGTCTTCAAGTTCACTGATTCTTTTTTCTCCCCACTTTAATCTGCTCATGAAACCCTCCTGGGCATTTTTCATTTCAGTAATTGTGATCTACTTCAGAGTTCTGTTTGGTTTCTTTTTAAAAATTTCTATCTCTTTAATTCAGATTCTCATATTGCTTATTCTTTGTTTTCCTGATATCCTTTGGTTCTTTCTCTGTGCTTTCCTTCATCTCCTTGACATTTTCTTAGATCATTTTTTGAAGTCTTGGGTTTGGTATGCCCACATTCAGGTCTTTGTTGGTGTTTTCTGGATTTTTAGCCCTATGAGTCATCATTTCCTATTTATTTGTCTTGTAATCTTGTTGCATATGGTACATTTTAATATTTTAAAATGTTAACTCTGGGATTTATTCCCTGAGATGTTTTTTCTTGGTTTTGTAACAAACTGGGGATGAGACAGTGATTTAATTGAGCTTTACTCATCATTTCAAGAAGGTCTGCCCAAGGAGAATGCAGTGTGTGGGTTTTCTCTGTTTTTCTGAGCCTGTCTTGTTCTGGGCTTTTGCTTTTTAGTTGTTTTTGAGTTTCCCTCCTTAAAGTTGTTAATTTGTCCCCTCTGTTTCCCAGGAGACATACCTCACTCTACTGGGTGTTAGAAACTGACAGGTATTTGTCCCAGACTGTCTGCCTCTATAGGGGGTTATACCCTTTCCTTGTCTCAAGTTGTCTTTGACTAGAGGGAAAATTCTGGGAGGAGGATTACCTTAAGAAGACTTTCTCAAGTCAGGCATTCCCAGCCAACACACGGCCTTCACACTGGCTACTAAGTGCCTGAGGAGAGGAGATATAAAGGCACAAAAAGCTTCTTTGACACCTCCCCAAAGCTGAGCTTCCCTGGCCTGCTCAGCAAATACAGCCCTTCAACCCACTGTCCCCCACACACCTGAGAAACTACTGCATCTTTAAATTACCACCAGCTCCACCCTGTCTGGGGAGGGTTGAAACAGTGGCTGCCACTATCTTTCTCTAAGTTAAATTGAAACAATAGCTGCCCTCAGAGCTAGGCCACCAGAAATCCTAATCAAAACCCATGATGAGCAATCAACAGTGCCCACATCACTCTTAGAGAAGAGAATTTTTATATCCCTTTCAGGCACCTGTGAGCTATCCAGGAACTGGATTCCAAAGTGACTTGCCATGACAGTCGGGTGGGCACCTCTAACCCCTACATGGAGAGAACAGTTTACTTTCCTTTACCAGATTCTATCAGTTTCTTCCTCCTGCTCTTCCCTGGATGTTACACAATGTTCTTCTGGCCTCTGGACTTTCAAAGTAGTTGTTTCTGAGAGTTCCTGCCTATTTAATAGTTGTTTTGTTGGAAGGACCCGGTCCTGGAGCTCCTTACTTTGCTATTGTCCCTGAAAACCTCAGTAGTTACCTCAAGTGTAAATAGGTTAAGCTCTCAGTCAAAAAGCAGATATTGGTAGAATGCATAAAAAAAGTATGAACCAACTGTATGCTGTCTGTAAGAGACTCACCTTAAATTCAAAGACAAAAATGGGTGAAAGTGAAAGGATAGAAAAAATATACTATGCAAGTGTTACCAAAAGGGAGCTTGGGTGGCTAAACTAATATCTGATAAAACAGATTTTGTGCTGGTTTTGAAAGGATGTATGCCCCCTAGAAAAGCCATGTTTTAATCAAAACCCCATTTCATAAAGGTAGAATAATCCCTCTTCAATACTGTATGTTTGAAACTGTAATCAGATCATCTCCATGGATGATGTGATTTAATCAAGAGTGGTTGTTAAACTGGATTAGGTGACAACATGTCTCCACCCATTTGGGTGGGTCTTTATTGGTTTACTGGAGTCCTATAAAAGAGGAACATTTTGGAGAATGAGAGATTCAGAGAGAGCAGAGAACGCTGCAGCACCACGATGCAGAGAGTCCACCAGCCAGCGACCTTTGGAGATGAAGAAGGAAAATGCCTCCCGAGGAGTTTCATGAAACCGGAAACCAGGAGAGAAAGCTAGCAGATGACGCTGTGTTCGCCATGTGCCTTTCCAGCTGAGAGAGTCCTGACTGTGTTCACCATGTGCCTTCTTACTTGACAGAGAAACCCTGAACTTCATCGACCTTCTTGAACCAAGGTATCTTACCCTGGATGGATGCCTTAGATTGGACATTTCTATAGACTTGTTTTAATTGGGACATTTTCTCAGCCTTAGAACTGTAAACTAGCAACTCATTAAATTCCCCCTTTTAAAAGCCATTCCGTTTCTGGTATATTGCATTCCGGCAGCTAGCAAACTAGAACAGGTTTTACATCGAAAACAGTCCCAAGGCACAAAGATGGTCATAATATACTGATTAAGGAGCATTCAATAAGAAGATATAATAATTACAAATATATATGCACCTAACAGCAGAGTGCAAAAATTTTTTAATCAAATACTGATGGATTTGAAGGGAGAAGTTGGATAGTTTAACATTAATAGTAGGAGATTTTAATATACCACTTTCAATCAGGGACAGAACATCAGGTAAGAAGAGCAATAAGGAAATGCAAGACTGAATGATACTCTAAACCCAAGTAGACCTACCAGACATATATGGGACATGGGACCCAAACAGCAAGATACACATTATTCTCAAGTGCACACGATCATGCTGCAGGATAGACTACATCCTGGGTCCCAAAACAAGTAATTTAGAAAGACTGAAATCATACAAAGCATCTTCTCTGACTAAAATGGAATGAAACAGGTGGTTCAGTGGTAGAATGATTGCCTTCCATGTGGGAGACTTGGGTTTGAATTTCCATGACCATGCACCGCACCACCCCTCCCCAAAAAAGGAATGAAGCTAGAAATCAATAACAGGCAGAAATTTGGAAAACACACAAATATATGGAAGTTATATAACATCCTTTCAAACAATTACTGTATCAAAGAAGAAATTGCAAGGGAAATCAGTAAATTTCTTGAGACAAATGAAAACGAGAACACAACATATCAAAATTTATGGGATGCAGCAAAGGCAGAGTTGAGAGAGAAATCTATAGCCATAAACACATTTTTTTAAAAAAGAAAGAGCTAAAGTTAAAGAACTAACTGCACACCTGGAGGAACTAGAAAAAGAACAGTACTCTAACCCCAAGGCAGGCAGTAGGAAATAACAAAAATTAGAGCATAAATACATGAAATTGAGGTTTAAAAAAGAGAAAATTAACATAACAAAAAGTTTGTTCTTTGAAAAGATAAATAAAATTGACAAACCTTTAGTTAGACTGATGAAGAAAAAAAAGAGAGAAGTGCAAATAAAATCTGAACTCTGAGGGAGAACATTGCTATGACCCCACAAAAATAAAAATGATAAGGGGATAGTATGGACAATTGTATGAAAATAAATTAAATAATCTAGATGGACTTGAGAAATTGTTAGAAACATGCAAACTATTTACACTAACTGAACAATAAATAGAAGACTACAGCAGACCAATTACAAGCAAAGAGATTGAATCAGTCATCAAGAAGCTCAAACAAAGAAAAGCCCAGGGCCAGATGGCTTCATAGGCAAATTTTACCAAACATTCCAAGAAGAATTGGCATCACTCCTGCGCAAACTCTTCTCAAAAAAAAAAAAAAAAATGGAAAGGAGGAATAGTCCTTAACTCATTCTATGAGGCCAATATTCCCCTAGTACCAAAGCCAGACAAAAAGATCAAAAAGCTAGAAAATTATAAACCAATATTTCTTATGAATATGGATGCAAAAATCCTTAACAAAATGTTAGCAAATTGAATCCAACAGCATATCACAAGAATTATGCACCATGGATCACGTGGTATTTATCCCTGGTATGCAAGGGTGGTTCAACACAAGAAAATCAGTGAACATAACACACCACATGAACATAATGAAGGGACATGGTCATGCCTGGATGCAGAAAGAACATTTGACAAAATCCACCATCATTTTTTGATAAAAACACATAGAAAATCAGGAATGGAAGGAAATTTCCTCCACATGATAAAGGGCATATATGAAGCACCCACAGATAACATCCTACTCAGTGGTGAAAGACTGAAAACTTTCCATTTAAGATCAGGCATGAGACAAGAATATCCACTGCCACCATTGTTATTTAGCATCAAACTTATCCTAACTGTAAATGAAGAGGTAAAACCTTCCCTCTTTGCAGATCACATGATCTTATGCACAGAAAATCCTGAAAAATCAACAGCAGAACTACTAGGGCTCATAAACTAATTCAGCAGCATGAGGGTTACAACATCAACACCCAAAAACAGTAGTGTTTTATATGCAAGGAAAGAACAATCAGAAGAAGAAATCAATAAAAAATTCCAATCACAATAGCAACTAAAAGAATCAAATATCTAATAATAAATTTAACCAAATATGTAAATGACTTATAGGCAGAAATCTAAAAAATGTTGCTAAAAAAATCAAAGACGACCTAAATAGATGGAAGGACATTCCATGTCCATGCATTGAAAGACTTAATATTGTTACAATGTCAATTCTACCCAAAGTCATTTAGAGATTCAATGCAATTCCAGTCAGCTTCTTTGGAGAACTGGAAAAGCTAATCATTAAATTTATGTGGAAAGGTAAGGGGCCCTGAATAGTTAAAACTATCTTGGAAAAGAAGAATGAAATTAGAGGGCACATACTTCCCAATCTTAAAACTTATTACAAAACCACAGCAGTAAAAACAGCATGGTACTGGCACAAGGAAAGGCATATAAACCAATGGAACTGAATGGAGAGCTCAGAAGTCAACCCTCACATTTATGGCTAACTGATTTTTAGCAAGAGGACAAAGGTCTTTTGGGGAAGAATTAGGAAAACTGGATCTCTAATTGCAAAAGAAAAGAGGAACCTTTCTTTACACCTTCCACAAAAATCTACCCAAAATGGATGAAAGACCTAAATAAAAGAGCCAGTACTATCAAACTCCTAGAAGAAAATATAGAAAAGCATCTTCAGGATCTGTGTTAAGCAACGGTTTCACAGACTTTATACCCACAGCAGAAAAAAATCAATAAATAGGACCTCATCAAAATAAAAAACTTTCATTCCTCAAAGACTTTATCATGAAAGTAAAATGACAACATACATAACGGGAGAAAATATTTGATCTGATAAGATTTACGATCCACAATACATGTAAGAAACCCTTCACCTTAACAAAAAAAAAAGACATGCAATCCAATTAAAAATGGGTAAAATATTTGAATAGACATCTCTCCAAAGAAGATGTACAAAGGGTCAAAAAGCAAATGAAAAGATGTTCAACATCATTAGCAATCAGGAAAATGCAAATCGAAACCGCAATGAGCTAGCATTTCATACCCAACAGAACAACTACTGTTTTTTAAAAAAGGAAAATTAAAAGTGTCAGAGAGGATGTAGATTATGCCAGTTTGAAACTATTTTATGTACCCCAGAAGAGCCATGTTACAATCCTGATTCAATCTTGTAGGGGCAGCCATTTATTTTAATCCTGATTCGATACTGTAGGGCAGAAACTTTCTTTCTTTCTTTTTTTTTTGGCATGGGCAGGCACTGGGAATCAAACCCGGGTCTCCAGCATGACAGGTGAGAACTCTGACTGCTGAGCCACCATGGCCTGTCCAGGGCAGAAACTTTTGATTGAATTAGCTCCATGGAGACGTGGTGCAACCAATTGTGGGTGTGGCCTTTTGATTAGCTGGAAATGTGACTCCACCCATTCCAGGTGGGCTTGATTAGTTTACTGGAATCCTTTAAAAGAAGAAACATTTTGGAGAGAGCTCAGAGTTGACACAGATGCAGACACTTGACGAACAGTTGCTACAGAGCCAACACGAGACCTAGATGTTTGGAGATAACAGAACATAAGATGTTATCATGTGCCTTTCCATGAGATGCTAACCAAGCAAGAATCCAGAGTTGCATCCCAGAGGAGCTAAGTGAAGGCCCACAGATGCAAGTTAGGAACCCTCACAAGAAACAGAAACTGAAAGTAATGGAGTCCAGTAGCAAGGCACCAGCAGATGCCAGTCACATGCCTTCCCAGATCAGCCTTCCTTGGGCCAAAGTATCTCTGGATGCCTTGGTTAGGACATATTTATGGCCTTATAACTGTAAATTATAACTTATTAAGTTCCCTTTTTAAAAGCCATTCCATTTCTGATATATTGCATTCTGGCCCTTAATAAACTAATACATGGATAAATGGGAACACTAATTCATTGTTGGTGGTAAGGCAAATGAAGCGGCCACTGTGAAGACAGTTTTGTGGTTCATCAGAAAGTCAAGTATAGAATGGTCATATGATCTGATGATCCTATTGGTAGGCATATACTCAAAAGAATTGAAAGCAGGGACCTGAACAAATATTTGCACACCAGTGTTCATAGCTGCATTACTCACAATTGTCCAAAGATGGAAGCAACCTAAGTATCCATCAACCAAGGAGTGGATACACAAAATGTGGGTATGTACATAGAATGGAATAGCATTCAACCATAAAAAAGAAACTGAATTCTGATACATGCAACAACATGGATGGACCTGGGCAACACCATGTTGAGTGAAATAAGCCAGATACAAAAGGATGGATATTGTATGCCCTCACAAATATAAAATAATTAGGTCAGAAAAACTCAAGAATCTAGAATATAGGTTTCCAGGAGATGGGGTAAGGATAGAGAATAGGAAGTTAAGGCTTAAAATGTACACAGTTCCTGTATGGAAGGATGAAAATGTTTTGGTAATGGATGGTGGTGATGTTAGGCAACACTGAATGTAATTATCAGCAGTGGAATGTATATATTGGAATGTGGTTAAAAGAGAAAATGTTAGGATGTTGTGCTGGATTGAAACTGTAATGTACCCCAGAAAAGCCATGTTATTTTAATCTTAATCCAACCTTGTGGAGGAAGACCTATTGTTTAGGGTGGAAACTTTGATCAGGTTGTTTCCATGGAAATGTGACATACTCAATTGTGAGTGTTATCCTTTGACTAGATTACTTCCATGGAGGTGTGACCCTGCTGATTTAAGGTGGGTCTTAATTAGTTCACTAGAGTCCTATAAAAGGGGAAACATTTTGGAGAAAGCTCAGGTGCAGATGTTTGGAGACGCAAAGAAAAACTCCAGAAAGACCCATGGGATCTGCGAGAGCCTTCTGAAACCAGAAACCAGAAACCAGGAGAGGAGCCCAGTAAACATTGCCATGTGCTTTCTCAGAAGATGCTAAGCAAGCCAGAACCCAGAGTTTTGACCTGGAGAAGCTAAATGAGGACCCACAGATGCCTAGAGAGGAAGTCACTGGAATCAGAAGCACAGGTGCCACTCAGCCTTTCTTTGGAGTCAAGGTATCTTCCTCTGGATGCCTTAGTTTGGACATTTTTAAGACCTTAGAACTGTAAACTTGTAACTTAATAAATCCCCTTATAAAAACCATTCCATTTCTAGTATCTTGCATTCCGCTAGCATAAGCAAACTAAAACAGACAGTATATATGATAACAGTTTATATGATAATAGAAAAAAATTTTTTTAGTGAAATCCATGGAACTGCACTACACAAACAGTGAACCCTAAGTTAAACTATGGACAATAGTTGATAGTACAAGTATAAAATGGGCCATAGTAATAGTACAAGTATTAAAAAGTGCTTTCCTCAATTGTAACAAATGTACCACACCAATGCAAGGTGTTAATAATAAGGTGGTAGGTGGGAATCCTATATTTTATGCATGATCTTTCTGTAAATCCACAACCTTTCTAAGAAAAAGGAAAGAAAGAAAGCCACCTGCCGATAGGGAGAATTCACATTGGCCTATGACACAGATAAGAAACAAATACCTACCATCTTAAGCCATTAAAACTTAGAGGTTTATTTGGGAGAGCAAATAGCATTATCCCTTCTATATACACAGAGTTCCCACTATTAGAAGATATCCCTCAGGAAAAATTGACCAATATATATAGCAGCAAGAAACTCCTAATGGCTACTTAGAACAGCACTCCATTAAAAAATATAATGGACAGATAAAGATCACAGGAAAGAAAACAAGTGACATAACAGAGAAAGACCAAGATAAGCAGCACTGCCTCTGGGGAAAGAATAGAGAATATCCATAGGATACAATAAAACTTCTAAAAAATTTAGTGTTCTCACAGAAATTTGAAAAGATACTGCATCCACAAAATTAGAGCTGAATACTCTTATCCCTTAACCTGTACTACCACCACACACACACACTAAAATAGAAATCAGAAGAATGTATTTTTGGAAATTAAGCATATGATTGCTGAAATTTTAATAATCAGAAAAGAGTTGAAAGATAAAATGTAGGAGGTCTCCTAGAACATAAAGGAAAAGATAGAAAGACTGATAACTTTAGAGAAAAGATAAACAGAATAAATCCAGGAGGTCAAATATCCAACAAAAAGAAGTTCAAATTATAACTATTCTCCAGAGTTAAAGGAAGACATAAGTATTCCCAGTAAGGGGGAATAAATGAGTCCCAAGTATCATCAATGAAAAAAAAATTCTGCATCTAGATTCCACATCATGGAATTTTAGAATACCAAGTGTTTTGGTATATTATAGCTGTTGGAATGCACTATACCAGAAATTGGGTTGACTCTTACACTTGGGATTTATTAATTTACAATTTACAGTTCTTAGGCCATGAAAACATCCAACTCAAGGCATCAACAGGATGATACCTAGACTCCAAATACAAGCTGCTGGCATCTGGGACACTTCTGTCACATAGGAAGACACATGGCCAGTGTCTGCTGTCCTCCTTTCCCAGGTTTTGTTGCTTTTAGTTCTGATCTTCAGTGGCTTCCTCACTGCTCTAGTTTGCTAGCTGCTGGAATGCAATATACCAGAAACAGAATGGCTTTTTTTTTAAGTTACAAGTTTACAGTTCTAAGGCCGTGAAAAATCTCTAAATTAAAGCAAGTCTATAAAAATATCCACACCAAGACACCATCAAGAGGTTACCTTTGCTCAAGAAAAGCCGATGAGTTCAACGTTTTTCTTTCAACTGGGAAGGCACGTGGTGAATATGGCGACAGTCTGCTAGCTTTCTCTCCTGGCTTCCTACTTCATGAAACTCCCTGGGAGGCATTTTCCTTTTTCATCTCCCAAAGTCTCTCTGCTTCGTGGTTCTGCAGCATTCTGAAACTTTCTCCAAAATACTTCTTCCTTAGGATTCCAATCATGACCCACATAGAATGGGTGGAGACATGTCTCCGTCAAATCAAGTTTAATACCAACAATTGATTGAGTCAGGTCTCGTGGAGATAACCTAATCACGTTTCCAAACCATAGTGCTGAATAGCAATTAGAAGAAACCATTGCTCCCACAGGATTGATTAGGATTAAAACATGGCTTTTCTAGGGTATAAAAATCTTTTCAAACCAGCACACACTCTTAGCTCTTCTGGGGTTTTATTCTGTGAGTTTCTCTTAATTTTATCTCTTAGCTTCTCTGTGGCTTTTATCCTCTTATATAGGACTTATTAGGAGGATGAAGACCCACCTTGAATGGGGTAGGCCTCAACTGAAATAACCTAATCCAAAGGTTACCATCTACAGTAGGTCTGCAACCACAGGAATGGATTAAAAGAACATGACTTTTTCTGGGCTACATAACAGCTCCAAACCACAATATCAAGTATAAAGAGATTTTTTAAAGCCTCTAAAGAAAGGAAGGAAAAAAAGGTCTCCTACCAAGGAACAATAATAAAATTATCAGTAATACTCTGTTCTAGAAGAGTGAAACAATGCCTTCACAATTCTGAAAAAGAAAAAAATGTTTGAATGTAGAACTCTGTTTTCCACCAAACTGTATGTTAACGTGAAAGCACACAAGACATTTACAGACTTGTAAATACTAAAGACATTTTATCTCCCATCTGTTTGTTCTGATGAAGATATATTTGGATATATTCCAGAGAAATACGGTACAAACCAAGGAAGATGTGAAATATGAGAAAGAGTTGAACTAACTCAGGAGTCTAATAAAAACAATTCCAGATAGGCTGCTGTGCATGAATTTACAAAACAATATAAATCAGTAATGGGGGGTGGGACATGGTGGCTCAGCAGGCAGAATTCTCACCTGCCATGCCGGAGACCTGAGTTGATTCTTGGTGCCTGCCCATGCAAAAATAATAATAATAATAAAATAAAATAAAATCAGTATAGAAAGACAGTAGTAACCAAGTAGAATGCCTTCAAGAAGAAAAATGAAATGGAGCTTGTGCAAAAGATAGAATGACTACAGAAATGGATGATATCAGCATCCCATGGTGAAGAAAATATGTGTTCTTTCTCTTAATAAGATAAAGACAAGCAGAAATTCCAGGGAAAAAAAACACAAAAATTAAATAAGAATGTTATGATCCAAATATGAAGCCAGCTAAATAGCAGCATGCTTTTAAGCAATTTCTGAAATTACAAAGAATAATCTATTCAATTTGGATACTAGAACACTCTTCAAGCAGCCCAGAGGTCATAATCTCGGACCTTTATAAAAGTAAATGTAATTTTTACATTATTTGACTATACAATAAACAATAATTAAACAGCCATAATAATATACATTCTGTAGGAGCTGATCATTAAAGAAAGGTTGAAATAAAGAATGAATTTGGCATTAACCTTGAAAATGTGAAAACAAAAATATAGTAGACAGAATATGGTAGGTAGAAGGGTAAAAGGTAGAAGAAAGGAGAAAAGAGCTAAGAGCCTTATCAAAGTATATCCAGAATAGAACTACATCTCACCACCTCCCTTCCACCAATGCCTTCCTGCAGTTATTCTCAGCATGCAAACTAGAAAAATTCTTCTAAATACAAGTAAAACCATGCCATTCCTCTGCTCATAATCTTGCAATTTTCCCATTGCACCCAGAGTAAAAGCATAAGTCTTTATATTGGTCCATAACTCTACATCATCTAGTGCTCTATTATCTCTGTCATCTCACTGTCCATCACTTTGTTCCTTGCTCACTCCATTCCAGCCATATTGGCTTCCTTGCCAGTCCTTGAAAATGCCAGGCACACGCATGCCTTGAGTTCTTGCACCAACTGTCCTCTCTGCCTAGAATTCGTTTCCCTAAGATATGCATGGGTAACTCCCTTCCTGTCTTTAAGTCTTTGCCCAAATGTCATCTTCTCAATGAGGCCAAATCTGACCACTCAATTTAAAGTCATTACTCCAACCTCTCTGATTCCTGATTTCTCTTACTCTCCTCTACCTTTTATTTTTCCATTGAACTTATCAAAATCTGCTATATTATTAATTTGTCTGAATAGCTCTCCTTCCACTAGAATGTAAGTGCCATGGAGGCTGGGATATTTGTTTTGTTCATCAGCACTGAGAACAGTGCCTATTACCATAGCAGATGCTCAGTGACTAACTGTTGAGTGAATAAATATAGCTCACGAATCAAATATTATATAAGACCAATGGGACAAAACCTAGAAATTTTAGTATATTATTAGAAATACATAAGCAAACAAGAATAATACTATAATAATTTATCAAAAACTGGGAGGGGGTAGCAGAATCCTTATTTTTGTTGTAGATGGAATAAATGATGTCTTTTAAATTGAGATATCAATAAATGGCAGCTAAATCATATAATTGAAATTTTGGGAGGTAATTACTAGAATATTAAAAAGGAAAAAGTATTTTTTAAAAAACCTATTATCTCCATGTGCATGAAAATGTTTATTGTAAGCATATGAACAAAGTCTGGATGAATACACATAAGTGCAGTGGCAGCTTCTCTGGAGGTGATGTAAGGAATAAGGCTTAAAAATCAGTGTCATGGTCAGGTTCATGTGTCAACTTAGCCAAGCTGTGGTACCTGTTTGTCTGGTTGGGTAAGTGCTGGCCCGTTTGTTGCGATGAGGACATTTCATAGAATTAAATCATGATCATGTCAGCTGCATCCAAAGCTGATTCCATTTGTAATCAGCCAAAGGGGAGTGTCTTCTGCAATGAGTGATGCTTAATCTGATCACTGGAAGCCTTTTAAGGAGGATTCAGAAGAGACAGACTCTACCTGTCTCGGCTGGTGAACCTCTCCTGTGGAGTTCGTCCAGATCCTCCATCGGAATCGTCGGCTTCACAGCCTGCCCTGCGGATTTTGGAATCTGTGTTCCCGCGGTGACCTGAGATACTTTTGTAGGTTTTGTATTTGCGAGTGTTCCCTGTTGATTCTGTTTCTCTAGAGAACCCTAATACAATCAGTAATTATAGAATATGGTTTTAAGCTTTTTATCAACAAAAGGGAGGGTCGTACATAAAGTGAGATGAAATAACATTAACATTGGGTTTTGAGCACTTCACTTCCTGATATATACCTGTATGGATTTCAAAATGTTCCTCTATTACTTAAAAAAAAAAAGTTTCTCTTCGAAAGCAAAGGCCTCCTCTCCTATCTACCTGTTAGCTGCTTGGGAATTAGTCTAGTATTTTAGCATATGACCTTCTTTTCTCCTTTCTGGATTATGAGGGTTGGCCTTGACATTTCATGAGTTTGCCAAAAGCAAAAGTAACATGCCAAACCAAACATCCATCACTTAAACAGTGGGAGATTTATTACTTTTACCTAAAAGTGTTTGTTGCAACAGGAATACTATTGTTATTAAACTAAGATAAGATCCCAACCCTGGTGGATGGTAGACATCAAGGTCTCAGGGAACACCCTACTTTTTCCACAATATTCCATCAAGTGGGAGGTCCTAGCCTCTGCTCCTGGAGTGCTGTCACGAAAGAGAACTCAGAGAAAGGCATCGGAGGATGACAGGTTATGCATCTGTGTAAAGGGATCTTTAGACATTTTTATAGTTTCTACAAAACTCAAAGGCTGGACCTAAAAAGGGCTCTTAGCCACCTATTCATTGGTTGGTCCTAACATCCGATACAATTGCTCATCCAATCCCCAGCAAGCAGGTGGGGTGATAAAGTCAGATTTGGGCGAGACCTCGGGCAAAAGAAAAATCCTGGTTCTTGACCCTAATTGTGTCACATGTGGGCAGGGAAAAAAACAGGGAGGTAGCAATACCAAAAAACCAAAGGACTCCTTTATCTCCACCATTCCTCTTAAGGATGCAGGGCAAACTGTTATCCGGGTTACAAAGGCCAACTTAATTACAACAAAGGCTTGGACCTACAAGCCATTGAAGACATCTGAAATGACAAATGACCAACTGTGAATGCTTTTGTAAAAAGCACTCTATATTTCAGCACCCCCACCACCACCACCACTGGGAAAATTAATTATGTCATTTATTAAGTTTATTAGACATACTGCAATTAAATTTCTGAAGGCATCTATTGACAATTTGTAATTTAGAAAAATTAGTATTATGCCATTTTTCTGGCAATGTTTATTATGCCAGGATTCATTGTCCATTGTTCTTGGTTCTTAAAAGGAAAATCATTTTATCACATATTTACCTACTCTTCTTCCCAGTCTTATAAACACTGGGGCAAAAGGTCACAAAACAACATTGTTTTATATCACTTTAAACTTCAAAAAACCATTCCTGTGATGCCCAAAACTTTCTATGCCGTTAAATTACAGAAGCTTTTTAAAGCGTCAATTATCAGGCATCTCTATTAAGCCTATATATAATTCCTGTCCACCTCATTCTCAATAATCTTCCATCCAGATGTTTGAACCAAAAACCTGTAAGCAATGCTTGCCTTCTACTTAATTCCCACATCCAAACATTTCCTACAAAATCTTATAGACTATAATTGTAAAATCCATCATGGATCTCTTTACACTCTCTAGGTGAAGAAACTTAAAGTCACCACTGTCTCTCGTTTGGACTGATACAATAATTTAAACAATAAAATGGCAACTAGCAACTCATAATGCTCACTAAGGGCTAGGAACTCCTTTAAGTACTATATATATATATATATTAGTGCATTTATTCCTCTCAACCGCCCTATAAGGCATTCTAGTACATCACCACTTTTAGATGAGGGAAATGATACACAGAGAAGTGACTTGCCCAAAGTCATGCAACTAGTAAGCAGCAAGCCGGCCTTCACCTCCTCACAGACCGTCTTCATTCCACACAGCAGTCAGTGCAGTGGTTTAAAACAAGTCACTGTCACACTAAACAGAAACTCTCTTCAGGTAAGACAGAAAACAATGCCACTCTTTCCTTCCCAACAGCCTGATCAAACCAGTTCTGCATGGCAAGTTCTTTCCTAGTGGCTAAGAAAAGTCCCTTGACTTTTTGGTACTCTCAATTAATAAAAATTCACCCTTTTAATCACAAGGGTAGTTTTATTTCAATAATAAAAACATCCAATCCAATGTGTTGATCAAAATTTGGAACGTCCCTGAAGACAACAACCCTTCCTTTCCACCACCCACTAAAACCTGCTTGGGCCTAGAGGCCTTAGTGGGGAGAGTTCCTCCTTTTACTCCTCCTCACACTCTCAGCTGGTCTTTGGCCAAACCAGAATAGAAAGGGCCGGGGAAGGAGAAGAGATAACAGGCAGGAAAGTTGTTGTTTGATAGGCACAGATACTCTGGCCATGACAGATGTTTAGAGTCACCCTTGTTCTCATGGTGGCTTTTAAGAACACCTTGGATATTCCCCTGTGGGTTCCCCTGACTGTAACTCCCTTGAAGAGGGCAAAGACCCTTCTTTTAGCTGGATACTTGCACTCCACCCAGCCCCACCGTCAGCTTTTGAATCTGACTGCACATCTCCAGCCTCTTTCTGCTAACGTTGTCTGGGTTAGGCAGAAGGCCTCCTGGGAATGATCACTTTTTTTGGGGGGGGGGGGGCAAGGAGGTACATGGTGCAGGAATTGAACCCGGGTTTCCTGCATAGAAGGCGAGCATTCTACCACTGAACCACCCATGCATCCTATGATCCCTTTTTAAATGACCCAGGCATATATTCCTACTAAGGGTTTGATACCTTTGAGTGGCCAATGAAAGGATTACAATTATTTCCAAGTGAAATCCCTTATTTTGATGCCAGTTGCATTAGTTAGGGTTCCCTAGAGAAACAGAATCAGCAGGGAACACTTGCAAATATAAAATTTATAAAAGTGTCTCACGTAACTGCGGGAATGCAGAGTCCAAAATCCGCAGGGCAGGCTGTGAAGCCGACAACTCTGGGGGAGGGTCTGGATGAACTCCACAGGAGAGGCTCACCAGCCAAAGCAGGAATAGAACCTGTCTCCTCTGAATCCTTCTTAAAAGGCTTCCTGTGATTAGATTAAGCATCACTCATTGTAGAAGACACTCCCCTTTAGCTGATTACAAATAGAATCAGCTGTGGATGCAGCTGCCGTGATCATGATCTAATTCTATGAAATGTCCTCATTGCAACAGACAGGCCAGCACTTGCCCAACCAGATAAACTGGTATCACAACTTGGCCAAGTTGACACATGTCCCTGACCATGACACCAGTAAACTTTTTTTCCCAAGTATCTCTGTGACCCATGGAATCTAGAGGATTCAAGTCAAACTCTCTATGTAGTGGTCTTAAAACTTCCCTCGCTAGGCCAGAAGGGAGATAAGAACACCTGTCCCACCTGTGTCTCATAGGGTGGTGGGGAAGACTCACAGAGCAAGGAGGATTTTCTCAAAGGTATCCAATCTCAAGTAGCTTTTCAGTTTCTTCAATTTTAACACTTATATAGCCTTGAGATGGGTGGAGGGGAATAAGGATCCACAGAATTGGTTTTTAGCACCTCTTTTGTAATTCTGCCACTGATGATCTGACTCTAATATACTTTAAAATGTAGTGTAATTGGCCTCAGTTGAAACTGCGCAAGAGGTCAATTTTAACCTCCTCTCAGAGACACTGTTATCTCGTTTCATTGCTTTTAGAATTAAATGCAAACTCCTCAGTATATTACATGCATGTGACCTTTGCCTACTGTGTTGGTTTGCTAATGTTGACAGAATGCAATGTATTAGAAATAGAACAGGTTTTAAAAACGGAATTTAAGTTACAAGTTTACAGTTCTAAGGTCATAAATATATCTAAACTAAGGTATCCAGAGAAAGATACCTTGACTGCAGAAAGGCAAATGGTGTCCAAACCCCTCTGTCAACTGGGAAAGTCTGATTTCAAAAAACTTCCCCAGGGACGTTTTCTTTCTACATCTCAAATCTCTCTGTCTGTGTCAGGTTTGAATCAACTGTTCTCCAAGCATCTGAGCTTCCTCCAAAATGTTTCCCCTTTTAAAGAACTCCAGGAAACAAATCAAGCTCCACCTTGGATGGGTGGAGTCACATCGCCCTCTAATCAAAAGGCACACCCACAACTGGGTGTGTCTTATCTCCATGGAAACAATCTAATCAAAGTTTCCTACCCTAAACAATAGATCTGACCCCAGAAGATTGGATCTGTATTAAAACATAGCTTTTCTGGGGTATATAATAGCTTCAGACCAGCATACCTACCTCTTCAGCTTTGTCTCATGCCACTGCTTCCTGGGCTCAATCATACTGGTCTTTTGCAGGTCCTTGGACACTCTAAGCTCTTTCCTACCTCAGGACTGTGATATATACCTAGAATGTTCCTTCTCTCACCAGTCTTTGCCTTCTCATTGACTAGGTCTCAGCTTAATTTTTTCACAAAGGTCTTTCCTTAATAGCTCTCCCCAACCCCCCTATTCCCACTTATACACACTATTTTACTTTATGGCATTTATCAAAAATTATTATTGAATAATTGTGTGTTTACTGGTTTCTGTCATATGGTTAACTATTTACCAAAGCATTTCCATTTTCCTCCTGGGTACACAATCAAACTACATTTCCTAGTCTCCCTTGCAGTAAGATGCAGCCACGTGACTGAGTTCTAGCCAGTGGAATATAGGCAGGAAAAAACCACCTCCAAGTGTATCATGTAAAATCTTACCACAAGTGTTCCTCCATTCTCTTTTCCAGTCACCAGCCAAATAGAAAAAATCCAAAGACCCAGAGGAGCTTAAAGTCACAAAGAAAAATAACCTGAGTAGGTGCTTATAGAAGAGAGTCCAACATAGTCTTGAGCAAGAAAGAAGCTTTTATTGGGTTAAGCATTGAAATTTTGGAGTAGTTTATTTCAGCAGCTAGTCTACTCTGACTGATACATCTCTGAAGTAGCTGCTTTCATAAAATAAAATTTAAAAATCTAAAATATAGGGCATTGCCTTACTAATCAAGTGGTTGACAATGCAGAAACTGCTATCAAAGGCAAAAAAGTTGGCAATCCATGTCATGCAGTGGCAAAACATTGCTGATGGAATGCAAAATCATACAGCATTTGCAGAGGGGACTTTGGCACTATCTAGCCAAAATGTAAATGCATTTACCTTTGACCCAGAAATTCCACTTCTAAGATTTTATACCAAAGGTGTCACTGGTCAAAATACAAAAGAACATATGCACAAAACTATTCATTACAGCACAGTTTATAACAGCCAAAGACTGGACTAATCCAAATACCCATCAATAAGGGAACTGAATGAATAAAGTATAGTAAATCAACTCAATGGTGTGTCATAGAGCTATAAAAAAGAATGAGGAATATCTCTCTATATTGCTGAGGGAAGATCTCTATGATATACCATTAAGTGAAAGAAAAAAATCAAGGTGGAGAAATATTTATATAACATGCTACCTTTTAAGAAAGAGTACAAAGTACAAAGATATATACATATTTGTTTATATTTTTTTAAATGGAAGGATGGACTATAATGTCGTAAAAAAATGTTAAAAGGGGGTTGAGGGTACAAGGAGAGGAGACAAGTATATACTCTGATTGTAACTTGTACTGTAGGTTTTACTTTGAAACCTTGTAGATATTTTGCATAAATTAAAAATAAACATAAGGAGAAAAATTAAACAAACCCCATTAGCTATCAAGGGACAAAATAGCTACACAGAGAAGAAATATTTCAAATGACTTTAAACTCAGAATATAGATGCTTATACATCACTAATGGAATATAACCTAAAGACAAAAAAAAAGCTCTTTTTAGCAATCATATTTTGGGGGGTAAGGTTAGGATTGTTTTGAGACTACAGTATGTATATTGAAGAATAAGGTAAATAAGGAATTATGTCGGTGTCATTGAGAATTCCAATTCTTGACATGGGAGAAAAATTATTCAGATGTAAAATTGAGGATGTTAAGAACATATCATGTAGTCTTTAATTCAAATTAAAGTAACATTATGACCCACAAATTAATTTCTATTTTATAATATCTATTTCTTAGTTTCATCTACTACAGAATCCTAGAAACAGTCCCAGTAACAGTAAGTATTCCTGGGACCCAGGTCTCTAATACCATTCCTCTCTAAAAGAAAATACACTCCTTAGAGAAATGGCTGAGTCCATGTCTAAAGCAGGAAATGTATATGAGCCTGGGACAACTTGTCACTGCACATAGCAAAAGAGCAATTAAAAACTAGAGGGATCATGTCAAAAGGACGCCCCAACTGAAATGATTCTCTCTGGCCAAAGATGGCAAAATTGAGCTCAAAAGAGTAATAATATCAAATATCTTCAAATCCATAATATAATAATAAATCATAATAACTGATATAAATACACACATGCACACGTTATTGGTCACCTTTGTATGGACTAGGGAACCAGCTTAATATTTTAGAAAGTTGATTAAAAAAATGGAAAGAATCAAGCATTTATCCTCCCTTTCCTATATAGTTACCCTATACTTCAGGCAAACCAAATAGCTAACTAGCGGAAATTTCTCTTTGTAGAAGCAATGAGGCTAATAAGTGAAGAAACAATGACAGAATTAGATTATCACCATTTTAAGTCCTAATGAATTCATTAATCTAGGCAATGATCATCAATGCTATTATTTGTGAAGTGAAGAGGAGACTGAAAACACTCATGAAATATTAAGAGTACTTCATTGAAACACTTGTAAGAGAAAGTCCCCTCGTATCATTTCTTACCCCTTCTTCCTGCTTTGAATGCAGACCTGGTACTTGCAGCTGTAAGCAACCACCACACAAACACGAGGTGAGGGGGATAAGGGTAGCAGAATAGATCAAAAGAAAAAAACCTAGTTCTTCAATGACATTATTGTGTGCTGCCAGAACCTACTGTGAGGCCACTTACCTCTGGATTATCCTTATGTAAAAGAAAAAAGAAAGCATATTTCATTGAATTCTATGCTCTCTTTTCTAATTACATTCACCTCCAGATGATCACATCCAGTCCCAGAGTTTTGTTTTGTTTTGTTTGTAGGATGGGGGATGGGAGAACTCATGGTCTGGGAATTGAACTTGGGTCTCCCACATGGAAGGGGAGCATTCTAACATTGAACCACCTGTGCACCCAAGTCCTAGGATTTTTAATGCATTATACATTGATGACTTGGGAGAGTTGCTTAATCTTCATCTGCAAAACGAGAATAATAATAGCATCTACTTCACCAAGCATTGAGGTTTAAATAAGTGAATATATAGACATACTTAGAACAATGCCTAGTACATAGGAACTGCTCAATAAATGTTTGCTGTTAATATAGAAATTCAAATTTGAAAGGCTTAAATTGAGACAGTAGAGGAAAGGGCCATTGTTTACATTAAAAAGAAATTAAAAAATCATAACCAATAAACGTGTGTTATGATTTACAAGGAGGCCTTAACTATATGAGGGCTTAGAAGTGGTTTCAAATTAAAGTCTTAGAAGCCTTTGCAAATTAAAGATTAATTGGACATGAAGATAAAGGAATTCTGAAAATATAATGTAGCCATTTGATTAACATTAGATTTGATGAACAACAACAAAATCAGTCTATACATAACATTTCAGGAAAGTGTCTACAGTGTAAGTCAAAGCACATCTGTATTCTTCAATGCCAAACGTCACTCTATTCAGCAGAGACAGGTGGGCCACCTTCCTTCTGTTCTTGACCCTTCTATACTCTATGACCATTTATATCTGCCTTTTACTAACGTCTATCTTGGATGTAGCAATATCACTCTTGCTCTAGCCCAGGCTTATCATAATAGTACAAGGCCAATATATTTGGCCCAAAAAGAGGCTTCACAGCTGAGATGTATGGTAAAAAAGAAAGCAAGTCTGCACTAAAAATAATGCCAAAAAATCGAAGTGAAACACTAGGTAATGTTTATGAAGCTTGCTTTCCACTCAGTCATTTGTGCATTTACCTCTGTTTCTTTTCTTAAATGTCACTGGAAATTTTCTTTCTCTTTTTTTCCATCTATATTACTGTTCTTTTTTTTTCTTTTCTGCTTTATATTAAAACCAGCCATGTGAGATTCTGCTATAATCTTCCTTGGCCAAATTAACTTGCCAAGCATGTAGCAGTCTTTTTGCCCCTACAGAGCAATCACTAATCTTTCCTTGATATTATTTTTAGACCCACCAAAGAAAGGAAATGATATTGGGTATCTCAATTTACCTAAAAAAAAAAACTCCTGCCTCTAAAACAAAAAAGAATAGCTTTTCATAAAGATAGGTGCTAAGATTAAGAGAATTAAAAATGAGTAAAGCTAAATAAGGCATTTAAAACTTTTAAAGTATCAGACTAAACAGGCCTACAGTATATTCCTAATACAATTCTTTTCAGATTGAAGAAGAAAAAAATCATACATATGGAGTAAGGTACTACTTAAGATATTTCCTGTTGTAAATAGACATAGCATCAATACTAGATTTTTCCCTATCCCACCTATCTAGAAAGTACTCTAATAAAACAACTTTTAAACCCTTTAAAATTTTCCTTTATCTTAACCAATTTTATTGACACCTGAATCTTCTTTCTTAGAAAGATTGTATATGTAAAGATTATGCTTTCCAACTGGGAAATTAGGTTTGATTGCATTAGTCATAATAGCGACAATAATTGTCTATGGGCTATTTATTTTAAATACATAAACCACATGTGAATTAATCTAGAAAACCCTTAATTTAAGTATTTAGAGAACATGTAAGCTAAAAATTTTAAGTCAAGTCCATCCATGGATAGCACTTTTTCTGTTGTTGTTAAAGATTAAGATCTTTTGTGCTATTTTAAGAATCCCCTTGGCTAAAGGTTTTGAGTGCAATAAGAAATCTATATACCTCAGGCACTTGGCTAACCAAGAAGGTCAAGTTAAGGTTGCTGGAGGCATTTCTCCAATTAATCAATCTGAGATAATAAATATACTTAAGTACTAAAGGAAACAATATTGAAATATAAGTAATCTGGACACTTAGATTATCACAGTGCAAAAATTCAAGACGACCCACAGTGCACTTCACATTTTCATTGCTTAATTTGTTTCTCTTCTTGCATTCCTTAAGTTTGCTTGAAATACCACCATGCTGTCTGTCATGGAGGTTTATAATTTGGGTGTCATTTTTAGTCTCTTCTACCCCTATTCCATCATCATATGCAATAGGTTGCCAGTTTTAGATTCTAATTTTACGGTAATGTCTCATAAACCCTCTCCTCCCTAATCCTCCTGCTAGGACCCTAATTCAGGCCTTCATTAACTATTGCCAGTATTACAGTAATAACCAGCTTTCTAACCAGCCCCTGCATGTAGCCTCTTCCTAGCCCAATGTATCTTAAATATTCCTGCCAGATTAATTTTCCCAAGGAACAACTCTGATTTTGTCATTCTTTTGCTCAAATGCCTCACAATCTAAAATAAAGTCCACAGTCCACAGCCTAGCATTTAAAAGCTGGATTTTGCCACAATTTAGATTTTCAACCTGGTTTTCCTCTACAGTTAGCACAGCTATTGTTTCCTTTGTGTCAATTCAGACTCTTCTTCCCCCTGATGTTATGCTTTCCCGACTCTTTGCTTTTTCTCAAGTCGGAAATGGCCTTTCCTTCCTTCTCTGCATTTGCAGCTCCTACACTTCCTTCCAGGCTCAAAGCCTAGCTCAATACCACATCCACCACAAAACCTTCTCTTAAGGTCTCATCTGGAAGTAATTGCTTCCTTGTCTGAAGTACCCTGGCAGTTATGTAAATACTGCTTCTCAACTTTCTTCTTACCTTTTCTTCCTTTTTACCCTATCATCAACTCCTTGAGAAGATCCAAGTCTTACTTGCTTTTCTATACTCTAACTGAATAGCACAGTGCTATCTGCATACTGGTCAACTAAATAAATAATACTTGAAGAAATAAATATATTCATATCCAATAAATAAAAGGCAACTTCATAACAGTTTTATGTAACAGAAGAGATCTAGTGCATAGAAAAATATTGGACTTGATACTTCAGCTAGCTAGACACCAGCAAAAATTTAAAAGTACATTGGGAAAGAAAAATTTATATCTTGATAACAATATAAAAGAATCTTTTCTAAGAAATTTCTCCTCAAAGCACTGATTTTGACATATTCCAATGTAAAAGTGATGAGTTTTAATGCCTAATTCCTTCATTTTCATTTTATTATTATTATTATTTATTATTATTATTATTACTAGTCAAAGTTGCTATTAGGGTACTAAATAGTCAAAATACCATCAATTCTAAATATGGTCAAAGTGAATCCATCACCTAGTAATTCACTTCCTGAAAAATAAAGTCAAAGTCTGTTTTTGTTTCACTATGAACTTTTGGGATTACTTATGAAACATCATCAAGTCCATTTTTTTCATGTTTAGCAAAGTGCTTGAAACATAGGGAAATAAGAAATAGGAAATTACTCACCAAATATTGAGTAAATGAATGGATGAATGAATGAATGAATCTAAAAATGGAGAGTGCTGATAATACCTATCATCTACCATGTGTGAGGGATAATGCTGTACTAAGAAGCAGAGCTGATAATGAGCTAGACAGAGAATAGGTCCTCAGTAAATATTTGTTGCTTGATTCATACAATTTTAGGCAGGACCTTAGAAATGATACATCTTCTTTCTGGTGATTGCTCTTTCCTTTATGTGCACATGGCCCTTTGTACAAAGTTTACTGAAATATGTAAATTATATTAGAAGGTAATTATTTAGTTTTTCTCCATGTTAATTCATTGAGGGCAAAGACATGGTGATGACCCTCCCCTTCTTACTTAGTCTGATATTTGGCAAATTGTAGACACTTGAATGTTTTCTGAGTGTGTGAGAGTGAGTCTAGACCTGTGTTATCCAATAGGGTCAATATTAGCCACATGCAGCTATTTAAATTTAAATTATTAAAATTAATTAAAACTTAAAATTTAGTTCCTCAGTCACACTCGCCACATTCCAGGTGGTGGCCACGTTGGACAGAACAGAGAACATTTCTATTATTGCAGAAAGCGCTGTTGGACCACACTGGTCTGAACTACTTCCCTCAATTTGTAGAGCAGACTAAGCTCAGGGAAGTTGACACTTGCTCAAAATCAAACCATCAGAAGCAGAACTGGGATTAAGACTCAGAACTCCTACAACAATATCCACTACTGTAAGTCATATATCTGATTTATTTCAGAATTACAATGATATGCAGTCCTAACTTAGAGCTCTAGTGCTATTAGGAGAGGTGCAAGGTCTTTGTCTTAAGATTGCCCCAGTGATCAATTTGCATGTCTTATAAACAACAAAAATATACAATAGGCAAAAAATGTAACTGGAAATTCCATACTCAAGAAAATAATGCTAATTTAAAAAATGTTTTCCAGGTGCCCAGCTAAACAAAATATTATAGAATTCTGGTCTGGTGTCTATTCGATTAGAAAATGCATAGAATAGGTTCTGGTTTTGTAAGTGGCTTTTTTTGTTTTGTTTTCTTTAAAGCATTCCTGTTTAGTTTACTAATTTGCAAAAATTATTGGGATCTAAATTCAAAAATCAATGAGATTTGTTCAGATTGGGGAGTCAAGGTTTAGTTTGGTTTGAATTCTTAAAAGATTTCTCATTGGTATTTTCTGAAATGCTGTTAGAGAAACAGCCTTATTTTTCTCAATGGCCATAATGTATTCATTCATGAAATTAGTATTTAGTGTTCCCAGGAAAGAGAAAGCCAGTTCTGCCTGACAGGACAGGATTAAAGGGGTGAGGAAGTAATTATTCTCATGGCTACTCCTAACATTTGACTATGAAGGAAAGATCAAATTGGAGCTTAAGGGTCTCCCAAATGCTATCAGTCTAGAGTCACTTACTGCTCAACTAAGCAACCCTTCCTCATCCACTATAGATGTGCCCTCAGTGGAAAGAAACTTTTGAACAAACATTATGACTTCTGGTAGAAAAGCATATCAACCATATTTCCATAGAAATTTGAAAATAGGTAACAAGAACTAGTGATAAGAGAGATCAAATTTTAGAATTAAAAGAGGTACCTCAGCAGATAATTTGTATCTTTCCTTTCCTTGAATGCCTTTATTCTTCCATCAGGCAGACCAGCATTCAAGACAATTGAATGTCAGAACTTCGATTATCAATAATGCCCTTTTACCTTTTAGCCACAGGTCTAAAGAAAGAGGATATGTTTTTACTGCCATATTTCCTTTGCAATGAGATAAAAAAAAACAACTTTTACTTGACTGGGAATGTTGTAATTCAAACGCCTTTGTCACTCTTTTATAATCATTCCTCAATAATTTCATGTCTAGTTTGGTTTTAGGCAAAAAAAAATTAAGGAAAGTGTATGATTTAATTTTCTTAGAATGCATGCTTTTCCAAACAACCCAGTATAGGGATGTTTACCAAAATTGAATGATGTATAGAAAAAAATGTCATGGATTCCTGATGTTGATTTAAATTATTGTAATTATAACATTTCCTAAATGAGTAGTAGATATCTTTTCACTTCCCAAGCCTGCCCATGCCAAAAAAAAAAGTAGTAAAAAATTAGATATCTTGTAACTTTTATATAACTGTAAAACAATATAAATTTATAAATTAAATACAACATAATATCACAAAGAAGTGCTTTAAATTAGCAACAATAATTGAATGCTCATTCATTCAACACCTATGGATATCAACATCCAGCCATCAGATAGGGAAAGAATGAGAGAATCACATGCAAAAGGTTTTTATGGCCCAGGCCTCGAAATGACATATATTCCACAGCCTGTAACTCAGCCCTACAGCAACACCTAACTGTAAGAAGGGCTGGAAAATTTAGTTTGTGTGCCTGGGAAAAAGAGAAAACAGATTGGGTGATGACCTAGTATTCTGTACCAGAGTCCATCCATTTTGTCCCCAAATAAATATTTCACCTATCTTCCCAAACAAATAACACACTTACACCTCCTCAATGGAAATCACCTAAAGTCCCACCCTGTGATTGCATTGATTTCAAAATCCAGGATCTAGATAATGCACAGGCTTCTCCATCAAGTCCAGATATACTTCCTCATCATCTGTGACCAATGATTCTGAACTGGGATTGATTTTGTTCCCTAAGGCACATTTGGCAATATCTGGAGACATTTTTGATCATCACTACTGAGGGATTGCTGCTGGTATCTAATAGGTAGAGGCCAAAGACACTTTAAACATCCTACAATGCAAAGGATATCCCCCCATAACAAAAAATTGTATTGTCCAAAATGTCTGGGCTAAGACTGAGAAACCCTACTGTGACCTACGAACTCATAAGACATCTCCTCCAACTCATATCCAATATATACTGATGGAGCAAATACACTGAAGTAAATACTGCCATATGGGAAAGGTGAGAAAGAGAGGCACTGGCCCACCACAACCATGAAATTTTGCCTTGAGGCTTCATATTGGCCCTGAGCTGGCAGTGGGGGAAGTTACTTGGCAAGACCTGTTTCTATTCTCTGGAAGAAAACGCCTTTGTCCATTAATCCTCTGTGGTTACTAGTTCTGTTGTCTGGAAATTATTTTCTCTATATCCAACATTCGAAGTTAGTGATGGGAAAATTGACCTCTGTAATGAGATACATTATTACATGAATCATGTAATAATACAGATTCACGATTTCTTTAGCAATACAGTCCCTCAAAAGTCGAAAAGTCTTCTAGTCAATTCCATGTACTAGCAACTCTAAAGTTCTTTCCTGGAGATAATTCTCAACACTGATTTATGTCTTTGCTTCTTCACCAACTACACCTCTCCTCCTCTCAATTTAAAGTGGTTTAAGTGTGAAGGCCACATCCGAATTCTGATCTTTGCTGCAGGGCTTTGTCTTAATTGGCCCTCATTGCTCAAAAGTTTTTCAATTTTATTTCCTATTCTGTGTGGTATAGAGCAGTAAGTTTTTTCAACCCCTTGATGTGCCAAATTCCTGGACTCCCTATATTCCTTTCTAGTCATGCTTGCAAACCTGACAATTATTGTATGAGCTCGTATTGTTCTTCTAAAATCTTGCTAAAGGGGCCACGGTGGCTCAGCAGGCAAGAATGCTTGCCTGCGATGCTAGAGGACCTAGGTTCGATTCTGGTGCCTGCTCACGTAAAAAAAAAAAAAAAAAAAAAAAACTTACTAAATTCAGCCAGTAACAACTATACATACTCTACTGACATTCTATTTTCCAACCTTTTGTAGAGTTATGGGTTTGGTAAGCCTCTTATTTCTCTTCCAGATTATCGCAAGCAACTTTTTCCCCATATGTTTTGCCATGGACTCCCATTTTCCAATCTCTGGTAACAATTTTCTTCTTGCCTACTTTCTGACTAGTTTTAGAGTTTTACAATAACACCCTACTTCGGTGTCGATTTCTGTATTAGTTAGGCTAACATTAGCTGTTGTGACAAAAATACCTCAAAAGGTCAGTGGCTTAACACAGTAAAGTCATTTCTTACTCACGTAACAGTTCAGTGAAGGTGTTCCTGGTCAGGAGGGAAGGAGTGAGAGGTCATCCTTTGCCACACAGTCACCTGGGGACCCAGGTTTATGGAGGTTCTATCATCGTCAACATGCAACTTCCAAGGATTTCCCTAACTTAAAAATCCAAACAGCAGATGCTGGAAGAAAGGGAAAATAACATGTGGAAAGTTTCTGTGGCCAGGCCTGGAATTGGGGCAGATTGTTTTCATTCACATTCCATTGGCCAGTGGGATTTAAGTAAATGTGGAGGGTATATCTTCTAGAAGTGTCCTTGAAGGGAGGGAACATGCCTTTCTTCCTTCCATATTCCTGCATTGGCTGGAATTAAGAAATGGTTACTGGAGCTTGTGAACCCCATATGTTAAGGATGGTAGAGCAACAGAGCCTACATCCCTGGTGATCATAAAGCTCCCATATCCACCTCGACTGCTTACCCCCTAACTTCTTTTAACTTAGAAAGAAACAAGCTTCTGTCACATTGAAGCCACTGTTGTTCTGCGTTTTATTTTATTTGTAGCTGAACCTAACATAACATACTTAACTATTCTTTGTTTTGTGTTACTTTTGCTCCCTCTGCCCCATCTCATTGGAGACCTCTAACACTCCCTTCTAAAAGTAGAGGGCACTATAATAACTGTCACATCTCTGTTAGCAAGTAGTCACACCACAGGTCTAGAAGCTCTGTTGCATTACATGAGAAGCACACTTAGGATTGGCTAAATTCAGATCATTTCAAGAAATATTTATTGACTACCCACTAATGCTAGGTTCTGGGTTAGATACAAAAGATTTTTTTTTAAGTGATTAAGCAAACCACCTCTGCCTTTAAGCAACTTTCATTATAGATACTGAGAAAGATAATTTGATCGGCTACTGCAACTTCCATTCCACCATCCTGTTTGAAGAAATTGGAAAGATTAAAATTGCATTTTCAGACTCCCTAGCTACTCAAGTTCTAGGTACAAATAAGGTTTTGTCAAATAGAAAAGATACAAATTAAATAAAGCCATCTTCTTGATGCTGAGACCACTGGCAAGCAAGGTTCAATGACATGTTTGTGGCATTCAGACTTCTCATATTGGCTTCATGGATGTACGAGCCAGTTATGATCACAGCAGCAAGAACAGTCTTCTATTGTCAGCTTCCCATCCCAGCTACATTGTCTTAATACAAGAGAATTTTATTCCTCACTAACCAAAAGTTCGTGCAGGTGTGGACATTTGCTTTCCATGTGCAAATCCCAGAGATCTGTGCTGCTTCAATATTGTGGCTGCTACATCTTAGCCCAAGTCCTCCTGATGTGGAAAGGGAAGAGATAGTCTAGAGAACTGCTCAAAGGCTTTTCACTGTCTCATCCTGGAAGTACATGTCACTACTGTTGACATTCTGTTGGCTAGAACTAGTCACTTGGCCCCACCTAACTGCAAGGGGACTGAGAAATATAAATTCTCAGATGCCCAGGAAGGAAAGGAGGAGCAGATATTGATGAGCGCTAGCTATGTTTATCACAGATGATGCAACTTTTGAATTCAATAATTCAGAGGCAGCCTTCTGACTAACTTCTACTCTTCCAGCCCTCGCAAGAATTTCAGAAATATCATATTGTCTGAATGAAATTTTGGAATTTTTTTGAAATATCTAAAGTGGTTTCTCTAGGAAACAGTGAACTGTGACTGAATAGATGTTTGCTGGTAGCTTCCTGTCCCCCTACTTCCATCCATTCTTCACCCTTTTCTGCCCTGCTCCATGCTACAGGACACTATCCTATGAAATGCATCCTCCAGTCTCCTTTATTCCCTGGATTTAGTTGGTTTTGATGCATGGAAGTCATCAGCAGGAGAATAGAAGGTAGGAGGAGAGAGAGATTTAGAATATTTTATTCCCTCCTTTTTCCCTTTCCCCACCAGACTGTGGATCTTTTACACTGAATTCAGCTCTGTAAACAGACCTTTCATTGAATTTTATTCATTTAAATACTTTGAGTTACGTCTGTTTTCTGCCCAGACCCTGACTTATACACGGTGTTTAGTAATCAAAGTATGAGTCAAAGAAAGAATAATAGGAGGCCTCAGTCAAGATGGCAAAGTCATATATTTTAGGACTCCATCACCCCACAGAAGCTTTAAACAATCAGAAACAATCAGCAGAAACATCTTTCTCAAGGCTACAAAAAACAGGTAAAGGACTGGAGGAACAGGGCCATTGCCAAATCAAGAAAAAGCCTTCTTCAAGTAGGATCTCCTAGGGCCCTGGTTAGCCCTTCCCCTACCCACATGGACCTGGCATGGAACTAGCCCAAACTTCCAGTGTGGATTGCTGGTCTTCGTTCCAGAGGGAGCAGAGTGGCCTCTGGGAGCATGTATGTCTGGCCCAATCTATCTGGTAGTGGCCTGAGGGACTCATTATCCCAGTACTTGCCCTGTGTGTAGAAGACAGCTCATAAAGCTCTTCTACAGAAGTTGTGGGAGAGCAGTCAAGCTGTGTGGCCTAGAGCAAGGGATTGCTGGCTATAGGACTTACATTAAAGTGTCCAGGACCATGAGGAAACTTTCCTAGGTAAGAGAGGACATCTGTAAACATGTAAACAGGAGAATTACTAGGGCCATGAGCACATGCCCCAAACAAGAGGTTGCACAGAATGGATTAGGGAGGTCCCTGCACTTTGACCTGGGGCTATTCACATACAACCCATTTTATGGATAAGTCCTGAAGGAGAGTACTTGCACAGGTCAATTTGCAAAGACTGGAAAATTATTTCCTTTTTCAACTTTCCTTTTTTTTTTTTCTGTTATCTCCTGGTGTTCAAGGAAAATTTGGTCATAACATTAGCTGGATACAATCCTAAGGAACAGGTGCCTCAGGGCCTAAATTTCATCGATAACACATTAAAATATCAAAATGTCCAGGTTTCAACAAAAGGATACAATTAAGAAAAAAAAAAAACAGGAGGTAATGTCCTAGGCATTAGAAACCATAAACAAGGAAGACCAGACCTGGAACATACCAGACAAAGACTTTTTTAAAAAATGGTACTAAATATGCTCAAAGAGCTAAAGGAAAACATGGAAAAGGAACTAAATGAAATCAGAAAAAAAGTAGATGAACACACAAAGAATATCAATAGAGAGATAGAAATTATGAAAAGAGCTGAAGATCACAGCAACAGAAATTTAAAAATTCTCTACAGGGATTCAAAGCAGATTAGGGTTAGAAGAAGGAACAATCAATGAACCTGAAGATAAGACAATTGAAATCATTCAGTCTGAGAAGCAGAAAAGAAGACAGAAGAAAGGAAAGTGAACAAAGTCTGAGGAACTGTGGAATATCATGAAAGGTACCAATATGCACATTGTGGGGGTTCCAGAAGAACAAAAAGAGAAAGGGGCAGAGAGAATGTTCAAGGAAATGACGATGGAAAACTTCCCAAATTTAACAAAAGATGTGAATATACTAATCCAAGGTGCTCAATGAACTCCAAATAGGATTAACCCAAATAGACCCACACAGCAGCATTTTATAATCACTGTCAAATGCCAAAGATAAGGGGAGAATTCTGAAAGCTTCAAGAGAGGAGCAACATGTCACGTACAAAGAAGCCTCAATAAGAATTAATGCGAATTTCTCACTGGAAACCATGGAGGCAAGATGGCAGTTGGATGACATATTTAAAGTGATGAAAGCAAGAAATTGCCACCCAAGATTTCTATATCCAGCAAAACTGTCTGTTTTCATTTGCTAATGCTGCTGGAATACAATAAACCAGAAATGGGTTGACTTTTATAACTTGTATTAAATTACAGGTTTATAATTTTAAGTCCACAAAAATGTTCAAACAAAGGCATCCAGAGAAAGATACCTTGACCCCAAAGAAAGGCCGATATCTGTCACAAAGGAAGGCACATGGCTGGTGTCTGCATCCTCTCCCAGTTTCTGGTTTCAAACAGCTTTCTCAGCCCCTGTGGTTCCTTCTGGCTTCTAGCTTGCTTAGCATCTCATGGGAAGGCATATGGCAACACCTGTTGGGTTCTGCATCTCCAAATGCCCATGTCTAGGAATCTGTTCTCTCTGTCTGCACTCCAAGCATCTCCTTTGGCACTCCAAGCATCTCCAAATGTTTGTATCTATGTTGCTTCTGAAGTAACTGTCCTTTTCCAAAATGCATCCCTTTTAAAGGACTCTGGTAAAGTAATCAAGTCCCACCTTGAATGGGTGGAACCACATCTCCATCTATCAAAAGGTTATACCAACAATTGTCATGTAACATCTCCATGGAAGTAATCTAATCAAAAGGTCACAACCACAATTGGTTGTTGTCACATCTCCATGAAAACAATCCAATCAAAAGTATCCACCCTTTTGTTTTAATACTGAATCAAGGTTAGAAGAAACATGGCTGCCCCCGCATGATTGGCTCAGGAAAAAGGACATGGCTTTGCTGGGGCACACAACAGCTTCAAACTGGCACATTGTCTTTCAAGACTGAGGAAAAGATGAAGACAATTCCAGGTAAACAAAGGGGCAAGGGATCTGTCACCATTAGATTGGCCTTATAAGAGATGCTAAACAGAGTTTTGCAAGTTGAAAGGAAAGGACAATTAGCTACAGACCAAAGTTGCATGAAGAAACAAAGATCTCCAGTGAGGCTAATGCCATGAGTAAATATAAATACTGATACTTTTGTATTTTTGGTCTGTAAATCCTGTTTTTACTTTCTACAAAAATTTAAAATACATAATGCATTTAAGGCAAATGGATTAAACATCATGTTAAATCAGTGGGTTGCACTCATGACATATAAATAAGTAATTTGTGACAAGAATTACATTAAGGCAAGGGGATAGAGGGGCATAGGAACATAGCTTGTGTATATTACTGAAGTTAAGTTGGCATCAAAGCAAACAATATTGTTATAGATTTAGGGTATTAAATTTAAGCTTCATGGTAGTCACAAAGATAATAGACAATATGCAAGCTCAGAGAGGCAGAAATCAGTATGCAGGTTGCCAGGCCAGTAAGCAGGGGAAATGGGGAATTAATGCATAACGGCTGTAGGGTTACAGTTTGGGAAAATGGTAAAGTTTTATAATGGAAGGTGGTGAGGGTACTGCAACATTGTCAATGTGATTAATTCCACTAAATGCTGTGCTTGGGCGTGGTAGAATTAGGAAAGTTTATGTTATATATGTGTTCCACAATTAAAAAAAAAAAAAAAGAAAGAGCAACTAAACAGACAATGACAGTTAAATGCAATACATGATCCTGGACAGGATCTAACAAAGGAGGAGAAAAAGCTCAAAAGGACATTACTGGGAACATATGAAAAATATGTAAAGATGTATATACACTGTAAATTTTATTTTAATGTTAAATTTCTTGAATTTAATAACTGCCCTTAAGGTGGTTACGTAAGTGAATATCCATGGTCCTAGGAAATGTGCTTGACAGATTCAATTGTCTAAGGGGCATGGTGTATACAACCAACACTTAAATGTTCAGAAAATGGATGGATGGATAGACAGCATGATGCAGCAAATACAGCAAAAACTTAAAATAGGTGAATATTTGGGTTTTGTTGGGGGGAGTAGGGTATCCTAGAATTCTCTCTACGGGGTTTGTATTATTTTTGTAACTATCTTGTAAGTTTGAATGTTTTTCAAGATAAAAAGTATAAAAAGAAAACAGAGAGTAACAGCCTCCTTTCCTCCAGTTTTACTGCAGCAAGGACCATTATGAAAAGCAAATCTGATGTGGTGGTTTGAAGCTGTATGTGCCCCAGGAAAACATATTCTTACCAATTGCAATTAGGACTTTTTTATGAGGTTACTTCAGGTAAGGTGTGATTTTAATCCTATTATTGGAGTCCTTTATAAGTGGAATGAAAAGCAGACACAGGGAAAGAAAACTACAGAGGGAGTAACCAGAAGCTGAACATCAACGGAACCCAGAAGACAAGAGACCAGGAGATGTCGCCACGTACCTTGACATATGAAAAGCTAAGGACCAAGGATTGCTGGCGGTCAGCATCAGAACACAGCCTTCAGGAAGAAAGCATCATCTTGATGGTGCCTTGATTTCGACTTTCTTTTAGCCTCAAAACTGTGAGCTATTGAATTCCCGCTGTTTAATCTGACCCATTTCACAGTATTTGCTTGATCAGTCAAAGGAAATGAAAATGTCTGAATATATCATTCCTCTGCTTTACAACTTCATCGGCTCCCTGTCATGCCCCTAACACCACTCTGCACTGTAGGTTGCAGCCAAACTTGAGCTACTTTCAGTTCCTTCTGCAGCCAAGTCTCCCTTCCTCTGAGTCTTGGCCCATTCTTCCTGGAAACTGCTCCCCACCCCCACTCTCGTCAGTCAGGCCTCAGCTCAAATGCCACTTAGCCAGAGAGCCTTCCATAACTACTAATTCTGGTCTGTTGTTCTTAATATGTTCCATGGAAGCCTCTATTCACCATCATATAGAGATAGTATCAACATTACACTGTATTTCAATTACCTGCTTACTCATATGTGTCCTCCAATAAACTGTAAGATCTAGAAGGACAGATTGCACCTCTGATCTCCAATACCTAGTAAGGTGCTTGGCCCACCTTACTATGAGCACTCAACAAATATTGGTTAGTTCCTGGAATGTTACTGAAAAAACCTGAGCCTTCCTCCTCTAACTATTGTTCTCTCTCTTTTCATTCACTGACAAAAATCAGAAAAAAATGATTTTCAGTCACCCACTCTTCTTTACCATCTTCTATTCACTTCCCAGATCATTTTAATCTTGCTTTGCCATCACCTTCTATGGAGACTTCTCTTTGCAAGATCACCAATGGCCTCCTGGTTCCTCAATTCAGTAGCTTCTTTTCAGTTGAAATTCTCTGGCTCTCTCTGCAGCACTTTCTTGAAACTCCTTCCTTTGCAACCCATAGATCATGGATCTCTCCTCTCTCTCTAATACTTTATCTGATTGCATATCCATGTTTTCTTCCATTCATTTAAAAGCAAGCCCCTGTGTGTCTTATTCATTTATATCTCTAATCCCCAGCACAGTGCCTATCAAATAGTAGGTCTTAATAACTGCTGATATAAAATAATTAAAACTCTCTCTTGGCTTCCAGGCTTTCTCTCTTTCTTGACCTCTTTCTTTGACTTCGTTCTCAGCCTCCTTCAGAAACACCTTTTCCTCAGTCTATCCATTAAATGTTTCTCAGAGAAACTCAATCTTACCCATCTTCTGGGTTTCAGACATCTGGGAATACTCTAATTCCCAAATGCATATTTTCCGTTTTAACTTTTCAACTGAACATCCAGCTTCCTGTTGGACCTCTCTCCCTGGATGTCCGGTAGGCAGTTCAAATAAAGATTCATTATCTCTTCCATTCCTAATCTGCCCTCCTCTTGCCTTTCAGTCCTCCCTCAATGAAATTAATCCAGTTGTCCAAGCTACAAACCTCAAAATCTCCTTAATGCTTCCCTCTGCCTTGTCCTGCTGGGCAACAAGTCTCATGCACTACCAACACTCTCCCCAGCCCCAAACTCCTAAACCCTGCCCTCTGGGTCTTTACTTCCACCTAGAACACCTCCTCAACTTTGTCCGAAATCCTATTCATTCTTTGCGATGCAGCACACAGATTAATTTAATGAATTGTTTCCTCCCCTTTTTCTGAATTCCAGCACTCTGAATTTACCTCGGTGCTGGCTCTTACATTTTAATGGCTGATTTACCTGTCTCTCTCACCAGATAATAAAATCCTTGAGGACAAGCCTTGTTTCTTGATCATTGATCAGGCTGACGTTTTAGGCACTTAAAAATACTTTTATATGAATGAAGCTTGAATAAATGAGTGAACCGGGAAAGGGGGAGTCTCTTCAACTACAACCTTTCAGAGATTGCCATGAGGGAATCCTTGAATTGAACAGTGAAACCAAGTAGATATCATGCATTGTGATCATGAATCAGGGAGATTGTTTTTTAAAGCCTGCCCTGCAGAATATGATTTTTAGGCTTTTTTTTTTTCAGCTCTCAGTACGACAGCCAAATTTTAAAAGGTCAAGTATTTGAAAATCTTTTGTACCCTTTTATCCTGGGTGACAGGAATTAGACGAGGTATGAGCACGAGAAAACCCTCAGGAGAAGTATAGTGCCCGAGCAGTGGGTCGGCCTTAAACACACTTTGATCTCTCCTTTTTCCTATTCACCCTCATTTCCTATTTGAAGGCTTATTTATTTAGAGGGCCCAGAGAATATTTTAGTTTTAGGGTTTCTGTGTGACAGAACAACAGAATCGTAGAGATTCCGGTTAACCCAGAACTCATGACTCTCAAATCCAAAGAGGGAAAAAAAAAATCACTGGAGGGGGAGGGGAAGAAAGAAGGCGGTGCAAAAATCGAAAAGAAAGGCGTGGAGGAAGCGGTGGAGGGAAGCTCATTTTTAGTTCGGTTTGTCTTTTTTTAACCTTAGAGAGGCGTGACGCCTCAACTGCCGTGGCGGATTAGTTTCCCGGCACCGCGCCCGCCCGCCCTGAATTTCCCCGCCCGCTGGATTTCCCGGCCCGCCGGGTGCGCTGCTGGCCGCGGCCGCTGGGGGCGCCCCGGGCCCCGAGGCGCTGAGGAGGCGGCGATTGCAGTTCTCCGCGCTTCACCTCTGCCGGCTCTCAGACGGGCGGCGGCGGCGGCGAGCTGCGCGCAGAGAGCGTGTCCACTTCCCCGGCGACCTGCAGCACCACCGCTCCCCACAGGCGAGCGGGGTCTGCGCCGCGGCCGCCGCCGCGCACCCACGCGAGCTGCCGCGAGAAGCGGCGGCGGCGGCGGGGACGTCCCCGGCCGGCCCGCGGCGACCCCCGGCCGCGCACCCGCGCGCGGCTCGCGGCCCGGGCCATGGGGCTGGGCGGGCCCGGGGCTCGGCAGAGCTGAGGCGGCGGCGCCCGCCCGCTCGCCCCTTGGGTCCGCCCCCGCACCCCTCTCGGAGGCGACTGGCCCTCATGATGATGAAGAAAAAGAAGTTTAAGTTTAAGGTGGACTTCGAGCTCGAGGAGCTCTCCTCGGTGCCCTTCGTCAATGGGGTCCTCTTCTGCAAGATGCGGCTGCTGGACGGCGGCAGCTTCACCGCGGAGTCCTCCAGGTAACGCGCCCTGCGCGCCTCCCGCTCCCCGGAGCCGCTTTCGCCCTCGCCTGCCCCGCAGGGGTTTCTTTTCAATGGGTAGCTTCTCTTTCCTTGGCCCATTTGCCCCTGGACTACGGCCCGCATGGTGAGCTCCCCTTTCTCTAGGGGCCAGTCTGAAATCAGTCAGGAATGTATTGATCTCCACAAAGTGCTTTGCAAATGGGTTCGCGTAGGCTGGGCTTGGCCCCTGCGCTCCTGACTCTAGAAGGTTCCTGGTATCTGTCCTTCCCTCCTAAATTCTCTAGGAATGGGAGGGAAGGGCAGAAGGAAGAGCATGCTTCTGGGTTTCTCCTAAATCGTTTTTATGTTTGCTAAATGCAAAGTGGAAGTTGAGCTGCTGTTAAAACAAAACCAGAATAACCCAAACTGCTGGAGTTCCAAGAGCGCCGAACACAAGCTTGTGCTTAGCGTAACTGCTTCTTCCGTGTAGGTTAGGTGGGGTCTCGGGCACCCGGGATGCGGCGGGGGTAGGCCTGGTGGGGCTTTACTGGGGTCAAGTGGTGGGGGTGGGGGACGGCAGTCTGTGCGTCCTCATACAGCTGCGTCTGCACTTACGTGCCAATACTCATTGAATTACTCATCTTAAAGTGGCCATTGGTGGGTTTCAGACTTAGGACCAGAAGGGGAGTCCAGCCCCCCTCCCCCCCACTCCTTTTGAAATGAGCCTCGCTTACCAACGGGTACTTCCAGGGGGGGTCATTTGTCCTGTTACAATATGAAACCAGGTATGACAGTGTTCCTTCAGTAATTTCAAGGCCATTCACAGGTTGACAAATTTAACCTCAGGTAAATGTTTTTTAGAAAATAGAAAACTTAAAATTGTTTTTTAAATGGTCCTTTGTGTTCCTGAAATTAAGGAGTATAATACTTGGTGTTTATTTTGCCTAAATTTACTGGTTGTAGCCTTTTTTTGGAGGGGGGGGGTGGTTCATAATCCGGGAATCGAACCCGGGTCTCCCGTATGGTAGGCGGGCATTCTAACCACAGACCTACCGGTACTCCCCTTTGTAGGCTGTTTTCTTAAACTGTAAAAGTCTGCTTTCCTTATATCTGTAACCCCCTGTGAATAATGTAAAGGAAATAATGTCAGTGGATTGTGAAATTGGAGCCAGAAAATTGTCCACTGTGAAAATATTGAAACCTATGGAAATAAATTTTTTAAAAAAAGTAAATATCTAGCTGGCCAAACCAAAGGATGTGTGAAGCACTATTGAGTCTTAAAATTTTAAATGGTCCGCTGAGGATAGTTTTAAAATTAAACTGTGATAACAGATCTTCTGTGGCTATTCAGCTAATTAATTGTACCATAATTAATTAACACTTCTGTAAGGGAACAATGCAGCATAGAATATGAAGCAAATGTTGTGCCAGCTCTGAAAATGCTGAAAAGCCTATTTCTGAATGTGTGTAGGTTTAAGTGCAGTCTCACCCTGTGGCTCAGACAGTTTTGCTGGGGTCCCACCCCAGCTCTAGGCAGTTAGGCCTACTCTTCCTTGCCAGCGGTGACATCTTGTGGTCAGGGCATTTCCCCCATCTGGTTTGCTTCTCCCAAGTCAGTTACTCCCATTTATTCAGCAAACGTGTATGGACTGGGTCTTTTAAATATATCTTTATTTAATTCTCACAGCAAGCCTATGAAGTAGGGCCTCCATTTTATGGGTGAATAAACTGAGACTCAGAGAAAATAACTAACTTCCCCAAGGTCTCTATAGCTGGTATGTGCACTGCCAAGATTCTGAAATATTTCTGTCTAATTTCAAACAGGGGGAAGCCAGATAACGGAGAATATTGTGTGCCATACTAAAGAGTTTGGGAACAGGAAACTTCCTAATGGTTTTATGAAGCAAGGGGCATATTTTATTTGTACTTTGCCAAGAGTTGAAAAAGGAAAAGCTGGGCGGGCCGCGGTGGCTCAGCGGGCAAAGTGCTTGCCTGCTATGCCGGAGGACCTCGGTTCGATTCCCGGCCCCAGCCCATGTAACAAAAACGGAGAAACAGAATACAATAAAACAAGAAAATGTTAAAAAAAAAAAAAAAAAAAAAAAAGGAAAAGCTGAGTATACTAGGTTGAACCGACCCTTTTCTCTTCAGATTCTGTAATTAAGACTAATAAGATTGAGGCTAGTGCTCTATACGAATAACAACAAGAAAGCCATACTGTTTGGAGGAATATGATTTATAGTAAGGAGCTGATGCCTTCGGAGTGAGGAGGTAGTTGGTGTGAAGGTAAGGGCAGGGATTTGGAATAAGGTGGGTCTGAGCCTGAATCTCAGCTCCATCATGGTAAACCTGGATGGGTTATTCAACCTCTAAACTTTTAAAATAGAGAAGATCATTGGCAAATGGGGTTGTTGTGAGAATTTAGTAAGATAACGTACCTAAAACACCTCAGGCAGTGCTTTGGACCCAGTTGGGATTTAAAGAGGTGACAAGGAACTTGTCCAAGAGAGTCCATTTCCATTAGGTGTTACACCTAATTCCTTTATCCTGACAACTGCAAAAGTGTTGTTTTGAAAAAGATGTCTCATTTTTTCTCTTTAAGACTATCATATTTTACAAGAGAGAGATAGGGAAAAAAGACCTTGAATGCCTGAAGTACCGAAGAATGTGAATTCTTTCAAAATTGCCTAGCTCTTCGGTATTCGGTGCCAGTCTAAGCAGAACATATATAGTTAAATTCTAGATTTTAATATTAATTTTTTAAAAATCACTTTATATGCCCCTTATAAATCTGGTATAGTTGATACTGTAACATATGAAATGAAATGAACTGTCTAGAAAAGAATTGATGTAAGCCCAAAACTACCATCCTTAGAAACGCCTGCTGGCAAGGTTGGCCCTTGCCTGGCATCAGGGAACTTTAGTGGTGAACAGTTCCCTCCATTAATATAAAACTTCCCCAAAATGATAAGAGTGGCTTATTGGGCCTAGACTTTATAAACAGTGTGGTTTATGCGGAACACCTGCTTTCCATCTGGGAGTCCAGAATTTGGGGCCATGCTAAATAGAGGGTGTCTGCATGACCAACCCCTAATAAAAACCTTGGGTCCTGAGTCTCTAATGAGCTTCCCTGATAGACTCCATTAGGAGAGGACTCTTGGAAGCCTGGTTTCCCCAGGACTTCACCCCATGTGCCTTTTTCTTTTGCTCATTTTTTTTCTGTATCCTTTTGCTTTAATAAATCTTAGCCATGTGTATAATTATATGTTGAGTTCTGTGAGTCCTCCTAATGAATCATCACACCTAGGGGTGGTTTTTGGGACTCCCATGTGTGAATAAAATATTCATTTTGTTAGAGAAAAGCCTTAGAGGTACATCATAGCCTTATACAGATACTAAAGATGTATATCACTCCTGTTCACCAAATATTAATTGAACATTTACCAGAATCCTAGCTGTCTGTTAAGAACTATAAAAAGTACACAGTGTACAGGTGAGGGTCTTCCCAGGCCACCATACCTGCAGTATTTCTAGAATGGGGCAGTTTTCATGTACTACTTTGCCTGATTATTTATCTATTTAGCATGTATTTAAGTAGCTAAAAATGCATTTGTGTTTTGACTATCTAAAAAGTGATAAACGCAGATACAAAATAGATCCATTTGTGACCATTTCCATTTTCCTAGATATGAAACCTGAGATACGAAATGTAATCAAATTTTGTAATCAAAGATATGATAAATAAGATTAAAAGGGGAAAAGCACAACCAAGTTTGGCTTATCATAGGAGTGCCATATTTAATAATAAAAGGTTTTTTGCTAAAAGTAACCATGTGGACATATTCAAAAAGAAAATAGAACAAATGATCATCTTGATTCTGAAAAAGCCAAAAAAAAAAAAAAAAGTACAGCAAATATAAGGTCCCACAAAGGAATTACCCCTACTTGATGAAATTAGCTCATAGATGTATAACTCCTTGACAGTAGGAGCAGTGTATGATTTGGCACCTTACCAATAGGTGAGACAATATGTCAGTGTTACTGATATTCTGAAGAAAAAGAGTTTAGTTTCATCTGTAATTGTTACTGAAAACTAAGATAGCATCTGAAGTGAGAATGCTGGGAGAATAAACTTACATTGACAAGGAAGTGGAGGTTGGAGGATGGCAAGTCTTTAATAAGAATTTGTGATAGAATAGCCTGGTTGCAGAGAGAAATTATGTTGAACAGAGCAGAAAAAAAAAAATGGCCTTGAATGCTACTGTAAAGAGTTTGCTCTGCTTATCGGATAAAATTCAACCTACGATTCTTGAACCCAGTTGTAATGTGATTAAAGTGGTATTTAAGCTGGCTGACTGGCTAATGCTCTTTGTATTCAACTGGGGATAGATTAGAGATGGAGAGGGATATTAGGAGGCTATTAAAACAACCCAAGTAGGAGCTGATGAGAACCTGAACTCTTAGGTTTCTAATGTAAGAGACAGATGAAATGATAATGCTATGATGGAAATGCTTTGATGCCATAACAGAAGGAATAAGAAAGAAGGATCTCTGTTTTATTTCTTTAGAGGGGAGTGTTGTGTGTTGTGGTGGGCAATAGGAGAAGGTAGGTTTTATGTTTGATGTATTAAATGTAAGGTGACTGGCCTGAGATAAGCAGATGGAGACATATTTATTATGGATTTCTTTGTTTCTGATTTATTGAAATCATACAAGCCTGCTTATTGAACACATTTAGAATTTCCTTATACTTTTTTGCCCTTTGAAAGATTATTAGTGAAAATAATTGGAAGGATGCAGAGAAGATTAGCATGGCCCCTGCGCAAAGATGACACACAAATTTGTGAAGCAGTCCATATTTTTAATCAAAAAAAGATTTTAAAAAAAGGTTATTAGTGAAAATTAATTTTAAAAAGATCCAGTTTCTCCTGGGAATATTTGTCCAGTGAAGAGGTTATAAAATATATGAAGATTAAAAGATATTTTTTGTAATAAATGTCATTAAAATGATCAGTTTAAATGGTCATATTTTAAGTACTGTAGTTATTAAATATTCAGAAAATACATTGTATAGTTGTAGTGATCAAAGAAATCAAAGCCAAATTATTTTCTAATAAAATATTTTTGAAGAGCTTTCGAAAAAACATTCCACTAATTGCATCTTTTTAGAGACTTTCCTTTGTGAATAAATGTAAATCAATTTTGAGATTGATTTAAGCTGTCGAAACAGGTCAGCTTTCCTGAAGGAATAATAGGAATAAATTCTTCTTCTCTTTTTAGGATCTCCTCATTTCTTTTATTTTGTTCATCCTTTTTGTGCAAATAGCTAAAATACTTTTCTCATGAATGTGGCCAGAAAAAAAAAATGAATTCAGAGAGTGTCCAGGAAGCAATGAGCACATCTGTGTATTGGATCTATTACTTCGTAAACAAAGCTGAAAGGAATTCTTCTTTTTGGACAGAATATGTCTTTATACTTTCAAGATTTTAATTCACTGCATATTGTGTATTTCTTCTTTTGTTTTTTTTAAGAATGACTCCATTTTTATTGTTATATCCAACATAAGTTGCTTTTTTTTTTTAACTTTGACTTCTTTTTTCCTTTGTTAGAGAAGTGGGTTTACAAAAAGATCATGCATAAAATGCAGGATTCCAATATACCACCCCACTACCAACATCATGCATTGGTGTAGAAGATTTGTTAAAATTGATAATAGTGCATTTTTACAATTAAACTAATAATTAAAGTTCATGGTTTTAACTTAGGTTCACTGTGTAGTTTAGTCCAATGGCTTTTTTTTTTTTTAATAACGGAAAAAAAGAAATTAACCCAACATTTAGAAATCATACCGTTCTACATAAGCAATCAGTAATTCTTAACCTCATCACATAGATGCATGATCATTGTTTCTTAGTACATTTGCATTGGTTTAGAACTAGCAACACAACAGAAAAAAGATATAGAATGTTAATATAGAGAAAAAAAATAAAAGTAATAATAATAGTAAAAAAAATAACCTATAGCTCAATTGCAGCTTCATTCAGTGTTTTAACATGATTACTTTACACTTAGGTATTATTGTGCTGTCCATTTTTGAGTTTTTGTATCTAGTCCTGTTGCACAGTCTGTATCCCTTCAGCTCCAATTACCCATTATCTTACCCTGTTTCTACCTCCTGCTGGACTCTGTTACCAATGACATATTCCAAGTTTATTCTCGAATGTCGGTTCACATCAGTGGGACCATACAGTATTTGTCCTTTAGTTTTTGGCTAGACTCACTCAGCATAATGTTCTCTAGGTCCATCCATGTTATTACATGCTTCATAAGTTTATCCTGTCTTAACGCTGCATAATATTCCATCATATGTATATACCACAGTTTGTTTAGCCACTCTTCTGTTGATGGGCATTTTGGCTGTTTCCATCTCTTTGCAATTGTAAATAACGCTGCTATAAACATTGGTGTGCAAATGTCCATTTGTGTCTTTGCCCTTAAGTCCTTTGAGTAGATACCCAGCAATGGTATTGCTGGGTCGTATGGCAATTCTATATTCAGCTTTTTGAGGAACCGCCAAACTGCCTTCCACAGTAGTTGCACCATTTGACATTCCCACCAACAGTGGATAAGTGTGCCTCTTTCTCCGCATCCTCTCCAGCACTTGTCATTTTCTGTTTTGTTGATAATGGCCATTCTGGTGGGTGTGAGATGATATCTCATTGTGATTTTGATTTGCATTTCTCTAATGGCCAGGGACATTGAGCATCTCTTCATGTGCCTCTTGGCCATCCGTATTTCCTCTTCTGGTAGGTGTCTGTTCAAGTCTTTTTCCCATTTTGTAATTGGGTTGGCTGTCTTTTTGTTGTTGAGATGAACAATCTCTTTTTAAATTCTGGATACTAGACCTTTATCTGATATATCATTTCCAAATATTGTCTCCCATTGTGTAGGCTGTCTTTCTACTTTCTTGATGAAGTTCTTTGATGCACAAAAGTGCTTAATTTTGAGGAGCTCCCATTTATTTATTTCCTTCTTCAGTGCTCTCGCTTTAGGTTTAAGGTCCATAAAACAGCCTCCAATTGTAAGATTCATAAGATATCTCCCTACATTTTCCTCTAACTGTTTTATGGTCTTAGACCTAATGTTTAGATATTCGATCCATTTTGAGTTAACTTTTGTATAGGGTGTGAGACATGGGTCTTCTTTCATTCTTTTGCATATGGATATCCAGTTCTCTAGGCACCATTTATTGAAGAGACTGTTCTGTCCCAGGTGAGTTGGCTTGACTGCCTTATCAAAGATCAAATGTCCATAGATGAGAGGGTCTATATCTGAGCACTCTATTCGATTCCATTGGTCGATATATCTATCTTTATGCCAATACCATGCTGTTTTGACCACTGTGGCTTCATAATATGCCTTAAAGTCAGGCAGCACGAGACCTCCAGCTTCGTTTTTTTTCCTCAAGATGTTTTTAGCAATTCGGGGCACCCTGCCCTTCCAGATAAATTTGCTTATTGGTTTTTCTATTTCTGAAAAATAAGTTGTTGGGATTTTGATTGGTATTGCATTGAATCTGTAGATCAATTTAGGTAGGATTGACATCTTAACTATATTTAATCTTCCAATCCATGAACACGGTATGCCCTTCCATCTATTTAGGTCTTCTATGATTTCTTTTAACAGTTTTTTGTAGTTTTCTTTACATAGGCTTTTTGTCTCTTTAGTTAAATTTATTCCTAGGTATTTTATTCTTTTAGTTGCAATTGTAAATGGGATTCGTTTCTTGATTTCCCCCTCAGCTTGTTCATTACTAGTGTATAGAAATCCTACAGATTTTTGAATGTTGATCTTGTAACCTGCTGCTTTGCTGTACTGATTTATTAGCTCTAGTAGTTTTGTTGTGGATTTTTCCGGGTTTTCGACGTATAGTATCATATCGTCTGCAAACAGTGATAGTTTTACTTCTTCCTTTCCAATTTTGATGCCTTGTATTTCTTTTTCTTGTCTAATTGCTCTGGCTAGAACCTCCAACACAATGTTGAATAATAGTGGTGATAATGGACATCCTTGTCTTGTTCCTGATCTTGGGAAAGTTTTCAATTTTTCCCCATTGAGGATGATATTAGCTGTGGGTTTTTCATATATTCCCTCTATCATTTTAAGGAAGTTCCCTTGTATTCCTATCTTTTGAAGTGTTTTCAACAGGAAAGGATGTTGAATCTTGTCAAATGCCTTCTCTGCATCAATTGAGATGATCATGTGATTTTTCTGCTTTGATTTGTTGATATGGTGTATTACATTAATTGATTTTCTTATGTTGAACCATCCTTGCATACCTGGGATGAATCCTACTTGGTCATGATGTATAATTCTTTTAATGTGTTGTTGGATACGATTTGCTAGAATTTTATTGAGGATTTTTGCATCTGTATTCATTAGAGAGATTGGTCTGTAGTTTTCTTTTCTTGTAATATCTTTGCCTGGTTTTGGTATGAGGGTGATGTTGGCTTCATAGGATGAATTAGGTAGTTTTCCCTCCACTTTGATTTTTTTGAAGAGTTTGAGGAGAGTTGGTACTAATTCTTTCTGGAATGTTTGATAGAATTCAGATGTGAAGCCGTCTGGTCCTGGGCTTTTCTTTTTAGGAAGCTTTTGAATGACTAATTCAATTTCTTTACTTGTGATTGGTTTGTTGAGGTCATCTATGTCTTCTTGAGTCAAAGTTGGTTGTTCATGTCTTTCCAGGAACCCGTCCATTTCCTCTAAATTGTTGTATTTATTAGCGTAAAGTTGTTCATAGTATCCTGTTATTACCTCCTTTATTTCTGTGAGGTCAGTAGTTATGTCTCCTCTTCCATTTCTGATCTTATTTATTTGCATCCTCTCTCTTCTTCTTTTTGTCAATCTTGCTAAGGGCCCATCAATCTTATTGATTTTCTCATAGAACCAACTTCTGGCCTTATTGATTTTCTCTATTGTTTTCATGTTTTCAATTTCATTTATTTCTGCTCTAATCTTTGTTATTTCTTTCCTTTTGCTTGCTTTGGGATTAGTTTGCTGTTCTTTCTCCAGTTCTTCCAAGTGGACAGTTAATTCCTGAATTTTTGCCTTTTCTTCTTTTCTGATATAGGCATTTTGGGCAATAAATTTCCCTCTTAGCACTGCCTTTGCTGCGTCCCATAAGTTTTGATATGTTGTGTTTTCATTTTCATTCGCCTCGAGGTATTTGCTAATTTCTCTAGCAGTTTCTTCTTTGACCCACTCGTTGTTTAGGAGTGTGTTGTTGAGCCTCCATGTATTTGTGAATTTTCTGGCACTCCGCCTATTATTGATTTCCAACTTCATTCCTTTATGATCCTAGAAAGTGTTGTGTATGATTTCAATCTTTTTAAATTTGTTAAGACTTGCTTTGTGACCCAGCATATGGTCTATCTTTGAGAATGATCCATGAACACTTGAGAAAAAGGTGTATCCTGCTGTTGTGGGATGTAATGTCCTATAAATGTCTGTTAAGTCTAGCTCATTTATAGTACTATTCAGATTCTCTATTTCTTTATTGATCCTCTGTCTAGATGTTCTGTCCATTAATGAGAGTGGTGAATTGAAGTCTCCAACTATTATGGTATATGAGTCTGTTTCCCTTTTCAGTGTTTGCAGTGTATTCCTCACGTATTTTGGGGCATTCTGGTTCGGTGCGTAAATATTTATGATTGTTATGTCTTCTTGTTTAATTGTTCCTTTTATTAGTATATAGTGTCCTTCTTTGTCTCTTTTAACTGTTTTACATTTGAAGTCTAATTTGTTGGATATTAGTATAGCCACTCTTGCTCTTTTCTGGTTATTTGCATGCAATGTCTTTTCCCAACCTTTCACTTTCAACCTATATTTATCTTTGGGTCTAAGATGTGTTTCCTGTAGACAGCATATAGAAGGATCCTGTTTTTTAATCCATTCTGCCAGTCTTTGTCTTTTGATTGGGGAATTCAGTCCATTAACATTTATTGTTATTACTGTTTGGATAATATTTTCCTCTAACATTTTGCCTCTTGTATTATATATATCATATCTGACTTTCCTTCTTTCTACACTTTTCTCCATGTCTCTCTCTTCTGTCTTTTCGTATCTGACTCTAGTGCTCCCTTTAGTATTTCTTGCAGAGCTGGTCTCTTGGTCACAAATTCTCTCAGTGACTTTTTGTCTGAGAATGTTTTAATTTCTCCCTCATTTTTGAAGGACAATTTTGCTGGATATAGGAGTCTTGGTTGGCAGTTTTTCTCTTTTAGTCATTTAAATATATCATCCCACTGTCTTCTAGCTTCCATGGTTTCTGCTGAGAAATCTACACATAGTCTTATTGGGTTTCCCTTGTATGTGACGGATTGTTTTTCTCTTGCTGCTTTCAAGATCCTCTCTTTCTCTTTGACCTATGACATTCTAACTAGTAAGTGTCTTGGAGAACCCTTATTTGGGTCTAATCTCTTTGGGATGTGCTGCACTTCTTGGATCTGTAATTTTAGGTCTTTCATAAGAGTTGGGAAATTTTCAGTGATAATTTCTTCCATTAGTTTTTTTCCTCCTTTTCCCTTCTCTTCTCCTTCTGGGACACCCACAACACGTATGTTTGTGCGGTTCATATTGTCCTTGAGTTCCCTGATACCCTGTTCAAATTTTTCCATTCTTTTCCCGATAGTTTCTGTTTCTTTTTGGAATTCAGATGTTCCATCCTCCAAATCACTAATTCTATCTTCTGTCTCTTTAAATCTATCATTGTAGGTATCCATTGTTTTTTCCATCTTTGTTACTTTATCCTTCACTTCCATAAGTTCTGTGATTTGTTTTTTCAGTTTTTCTATTTCTTCTTTTTGTTCAGCCCATGTCTTCTTCATGTCCTCCCTCAATTTATCGATTTCGTTTTTGAAGAGGTTTTCCATTTCTGTTCGTATATTCAGCATTAGTTGTCTCAGCTCCTGTATCTCATTTGAACTATTGGTTTCTTCCTTTGACTGGGCCATATTTTCAATTTTCTGAGCGTGATCCATTATCTTCTGCTGGCGTCTGGGCATTTATTCAGATTTCCCTGGGTGTTGGACCCAACAGGTTGAAAGATTTTTCTGTGAAATCTCTGGGTTCTGTTTTTCTTATCCTGCCCAGTAGGTGGCGCTCGTGGCACATGTTTGTCTGCCGGTCCCATCAGTAAAAGGTGCTGTGGGTCCTTTAACTTTGGAAAACTCTCGCCGTGGGGGAGATTCGCCAGCCGAAGCGGCTTGGAAGAGTGCCAGCCAGCCCGGGGGTCCGAACGCGGGGAGGGTCGCTGGCCGCCGCAGCCCGGAAGAGCGCCCGTCCGAATTTCCTAGTCGGCCCAAGGCGCCAAGCGTGGCGGGAGGGCGCCAGCTGCCGCGGCTCAGGAGAGTGCACCGTTCCCAGCCGGTCCGGGGAGTCACGTGTTTGGGCGGAACCCCCCCCCCAGTCACCGTTCTCCGTCGCCTGGGGATTTCCGATCCAATTCTCTCAGTTGGTCCGGGGAGCCGCACGTGGTGGGGGCACCAGCCGCCGTGGCTTGAGGGGACCACCTGCCCAATTCTGCCAGCTGGCCCGGGAAGGAGGAGGGGAGGAACTCCGGCCACTTGCTGCCCCACCCGGGGAAGCCTGCGCCCCTCGGCGATCTCACCGGAGCTGGTTCTCCCAGCCAGTCAGCCATTCCAGGATGGGGTACAGTGTCTTTTTGATTTTTGTCGTGGCTCCGGGAGCTGTTCTGTATCGTTTCTGCTCCCCTAGTAGCTGTTCTGGAGGAGGAAAGGTGAGGATGGCAAGGCTGTAGAGGACGGTGGCGGAGGAACCGGTGAAGGCGGAAGAGGGCACGGTGGTGGTTGGAGAGCCGCTGGAGTAGGAGGAGAAAGGGAAGGATAAGATGGCGGATGAAGCGCCGCCGGAGCAGAAGGGGAAAGAGAAGGGCAAGATGGCGGCAGGAGCGCCGCCGGCGGAGAAAGAGGAAGAGGAGGGCTAGATGGCAGCGGGAGCGCCGGCAGAGAAAGAGGAAGAGGAGGGCTAGATGGTGGCGGGAGCGCCGGCGGAGAAGGGGGAAGAGGAGGGCTAGATGGCGGCGGGCACGCCGGCGGAGAAGGGGGACGAGGAGGGCTAGATGGCGGCGAGAGCGCCACTGGTGGAGAAAGAGGAAGAGGTGGGCTAGATGGCGGCAGGAGCGCCGCCAGCGGAGAAAGAGTCCAATGGCTTTTTTATAACATTTTTATTCTGATACCATATATGCTATCTAACTTTTCCCCTTTTAATCGTATTCATTTATATATTCAGGGCTGTTAATTACATTCATAATATTGGGCTACCATCACCACCATCTATTTCCAAAACATTTCGATCATTCCAAATAGGAACCCTATACATTTTAAGCATCAACTTCCCATTTCCTATCCCCACCTTCCCCCAATAACCTATATTCTAGATTTTGACTCTATGAGTTTGCTTATTCTAATTGTTTAAAATGAGTGCGATTATCCAATATTTGTCCTTTTGTATCTGGTTTATTTCACTTAATATGATGTCTGCAGGGTTCATCCATGTTGTTGTATGCATCAGGACTTCATTCCTCTTTATGGCTGAATAATATGTCATTGTATATATGTACCACATTTTATTTATCCATTCATCAGTTAATGGCACTTTGGTTGCTTCAACCATTGTGCAGTTGTGAATAATGCTGCTATGAACATTGGTGTGCAAATATCTGTTTGAGCCCCTACTTTCAATTCTTTGGGTATATACCTAGTAGTGGGATTGCTGGGTCATATGATAGTTCTGTACTTAGCTTTCTGAGAAACTGCCAAACTGTCTTCCTCAGTGGCTGCACCATATTATGTTGCCGCAAACAATGAATGAGTGTTCTTATCTCTCTGCATCTTCTCCAACACTTATTATTTTCTGTTTTTTTTAACAGCAGCCATTCTAATGGGTGTGAAATGGGATCTCATTGTGGTTTCGATTTGCATTTCCCTGATGGCTAATGATGTTGAGCATCTTTTCATGTCCTTTCTGGTTATTTGTTTATTTTATTTGGAGTGATGTCTGTTCAGGTCTTCTGCCCATTTTTAAATTGGGTTGTTTGTCTTTTTGTTTTTAAAGTTGAAGGTTTCCTCTATATGTATTGGATATTAATCCTTTATTGGCTATTTCATTTCCAAATATTTTCTCCTATTGTGTATGGTTTTGTTTTTTTTTTGTATGGTGGGGTCACATTTCCTTCTTTTTCCATGTGAGTATCCTGTTATTGCAGCACCCATTTATTGAATTTTTTGTTGGTTTCTTTTGTTTGTTTGTTTTGGGGAAGTACATGGGCCAAGAATAGAATCTGGGTCTCCCACATGGCAGGCGAGGATTCTACCACTGAACCCCTTGTGTAGGTTGTCTTTTTACTTTCCTAATAAAATCCTTTGAGGAGCAAAAGTTTTGTTGTTTTTTTTTGATGAGTCCCATTTATCTATTTTTTCTTTTATTACTTGTGCTTTAGGAGTGAAGCCTGAGAAACAGTTGCCTAACACAAAGTCTAAAGATGCTTCCCTGTGTTTTCTTCTAGTATTTTGATAGTTCTAGCTCTTATGTTTAGGTCTTTGACACATTTTGAAGTCATTTTTTTTATATATGGTGTGAGATGGGGGTCCTCCTCCCCCTTTTTTTGCAAATGACGTCCAGTTTTCCCAGCACCATTTGTTGAAGAGAATTTCTTTCCCAATTGAGTAGTCTTTGTCATTTTGTCAAAAATCATAAATTTTAGGGTTGATTAGTGAGCTCTCAATTCTATTCCATTGGTCTATGTGTCAGTCCTTGTGCCTGTATCATGCTGTTTTGATTACTTTGGCTTTGTAATAAGATTTAAGATCAGGAAGCTTGATTCCTCAATTTCATTCTTTGTTTTCAAGATGGCTTTAGCTATTCAGAGTCCCTTACCCTTCAGTATGAATTTGATGATTGTCTTTTTCCACTTCTTCTAGAAGGTTGGTGGAATCTTGTTTGGGATACTGTTGAATCTGTAAATTGATTTGGAAGTATTGACATTGTAGTAGTTAGGTTCAGGTGTCACATTTAGCCAGATGATGATGCCCTGTTGTTCTCTTCCTGTGAACTAAATCATCAGCATGTGAAATTCATCTATGGCTGATTACATCTTTGGTCGGCTGAGGAGTGTCTTCCACAATCAATGACATTTTAATTAGCTGGAGGCTTAAAAGAGAGAAAGAAAAGAGCTCAACAGCTCAGATCCAGATGTTTGGAGATGCAGAGAGGAAACACCCCAGGGAAAGCAGTTTGAGCCCAGAAACCTGGAGAGAAGGCCAGCAGATATCACTGTGTGCTTTCCCACATGACAGAGAAACCCAGATGAAAGTTATCTCCCTTTCCTCTGAGGGGCTATAAATTTTTGACTAAATAAATCCCCTTTAAAAGCTGGTCTGTTTCTGGTGTATTGCATATCAGCAGACTTAGCAAACTAAAAAATAGACATCTTAACAATATTTAGCCTTCCAATCCATGAAAATGGACTGTCCTTCCATTTATTTAAGTCTTCTTTAATTTCCTTTCACAGTGTATTGTAGTTTTCTGTGTATAAGTCCTTTACATCCTTGGGTAGATTTATTCCTAGATATTTGATTCTTTTAGTTGCTGTTACAAATGGAATTTTTTCTTAATTTATTCTTCCAGTTGCTCATTACTTGTGTATAAAAACACTGCTGATTTGGGGGGTATTGTTCTTGTACCCTCCCATTTTGCTGAATTTGTTCATTAGGTCTAGGGGCTTTTTTGTGGATTTTTCAAGATTTTCTGTCTATAGGAGCATATTATCTGCAAACAGGGAAAATTTTATTTCTTCCTTTCGAATTAAGATGCTGTTTATTTCTTTTTCTTGCCTAATTGCTCTGGCAAGAACTTCAGTACTATGTTGAATAACAGTATGTATACTTCTTCTTAATAATTTTTTACTTTGTTGCAAAGGTAAGATAAGTTCATGTGGAAATTTAATAAATAGAAAAGGAAAAAGAAAATGACAAAACTTGCACATAAATGAATCACCCAGAGATAATTACTATTATTAACGTTTTGTCATTATAACCTAGGGGTATTTATTGATCCATATACATATGTGCACACTCATCCCCCACATGCATTTATAAATACTTTTTTAAAAAGCTATGATGGGATTAGAGGTGGGGCAAGATGGCAACTTAGTGAAGTGTGCAATTTAGCTCATCCTCCAGAGCAGCTAGTAAATAGCCAAGAATGATACCGAACAACTTCTGGGGAAACATCAATGACTAGACACACAGCGTACATCAATCCAGACCAGGTGGGACAGCTGAGATCCCACAAAGAACCGTAAGTCCCCCAAGCCATGGAGGCTGGCTCCTCTCCCTCATGGGCATGGCAGGCTGGTTCCCTGAGGAAAAAGAAAACAGATTGAACAGCAGCAAGGGCTTAGTGCAACCAAGCCCCAATTGTGGAATAAATTAACATGTTTTGAGTACTGAAGATGGGCCCCCAGCAGATAAACCTGGAATAAGCACTAAATATATTAGGAGTTTTTCCACTGAGAGAGGGTGTGGGGCTAGCAGGGGAAAGAAAAAACAGGCTTTTTAAGTTGGAGCATACAAAATACTGGAAAAAGGCTAGACCCCAAGAAAAGGGGGCACATAGAGCCTGGAGATATGTAGAGCCACATACCAACTTAAGTTCTTGATTGACAAATTGCTTTTTTTTCCTGCTCCTTAACAGCTCAGTAGATAAAACTGGAAGCACTCTCAAGCTCCAGCACTGCCCCAGGCAAGGATGGTGTTGAGCTTTCTGAGAGATAAAATGACTAGTCAGATGAAAGCAGTTAATTCCCTAAAGGGTGTATCCTTCCCAAGAGAAAGGAGGGGCCTAGTTCAAGTGAAATCTTTCCTTCAAGGCATTCAGGCCAGGGGACTGGAAAACTGAAGCAATTAAAGTCATTGTACAACCTCACATCTGTCTCAGCAATGGTCCCAGCAGGGAAAGTCTGCTGAATTTAAAGGCACCACATCACTTTAGTTCAAGGGAAGCCTTGGGGGAGATAAGTGCCACATACTAGGCAGGATAAGAAAAGCAAAGCATCTAGAAGCTTCATAGGAAAGTCTGTCAACCTTCTGGGTCTCACCCTAAGGGAAAAACTGATACTGGCTTCTCTTTCCTCTTGAGAGATGAGCCTGTCTGGTTGGGGTCTATAACATCTGAAGAGAACCCTCCTCAGGAAAAAAACTCCATATTAGGTAGGGCAAGAAGCATACAAACAAGAACTGAAGAATTTTGAACAGTTAAACAGAACCTATACTAGAGGTCAAGAATAAGTTGAGGGCCACGGTGGCTCAGCAGGCAGGAATGCTTGCCTATGATGCCAGAGGACCCGGGTTCGATTCCCGGTGCCTGCCCATGTAAATAAATAAATAAATAAATAAATAAATAATAAATAATGGGGGAACAAATGTCAAAATAAATTTAAAAAAAAATAAGTTGAACTGAATGTCAAAGAACAGATCGAGAGCTGTCATGGTCAGGTTCATGTGTCAACTTGGCCAAGTGCCTGTTTGTCTAGTTGAGCAAGTGCTGGCCTGTCTGTTGTGATGAGGACATTTCATAGAATTAAATCATGATCATATCAGCTGCATCCACAGCTGATTGCATTTGTAATCAGCCAAGAGGAGTGTCATCTGCAATGAGTGATGCTTAATCTAAACACTGGAAGCCTTTTAGGGAAGATTCAGAAGAGACAGGTTCTCTTCCTGCTTTGGCCAGCAAGCCTCTCCTGTGGAGTTCATCCAGACCCTCCATCAGAATTGTCAGCTTCACAGCTTACCCTGTGGATTTTGGACTCTGCATTCCCATGGTTACGTGAGACACTTTTATAGCTTTTATATTTGTGTTTCCTATTGATTCTGTTTCTCTAGAGAACCCCAACTAATACAACTTGGTACCAGGAGTGGTTCTTAAGAAACAGAATCTTAAAAATGGGTTTTTATGAATGGTTTTCTACTCTGACTGGACTCAAAGGTACTAAGGACTCTGAGTCCCATAATCAAAGTGGCACTCCCAATCCATGGAGTGAGTTGGCAAAAGAGATAGTCAAAATATCACCATTCAGTTCTCCTGATGCTTTGCTTGTACGAAGCAAGGCTCTGAGGGATAATGTTTTTGACACCTTAATGGAGTTTTGTGGAAATAAGAGGTATAGAGATGTTGGCTGGGGTGATTGACCCTGACTATCGGGGAAATAGGACTGCAACTACACAACGGAGGTAAAGAAGAGTTTTCTTGGAATAAAGAAGAGTTTTCTTGGAATATAGGAGATCCCCCTAGGACATCTTTTAGTACTACCATGCCCTGTGATTAAAATCAATGGAAAGCTGCAATAACCCAATCCAGGCAGGACTACCCATGGCTCTGAAACTTCAGGAATGAAGCTTTGGGTCACCCCACCAGGCAAAGAACCACAGCCAGCTGAAGTGCTTGCTGAGGGTAAAGGGAACATGGAATGGGTAAGGGAAGAAGGTAGTGATAAATATGAACTTCGACCACGTGATCAGTTACAGAAACGAGGACTGTAATGCTGTTTTGTTCATGTTAAACTATTTAAGTTGTAAGATATCAAGTTTAAGAATGAATATTACTCAAGGATTTGCACCCTATTCTGGAGAGATTTAATGTGTTTCCAGTTATATGCAGGACAGTTGAGTGTTGTTAGGTGAAAGAAAAAAATGTGTGTTTTATTATTTTTTATTTAGAAATTAGGTATGGTTTAAGGTGGTATGTATAGCTACCAAGTGGACAAGGGGTGGACTGTCATGGTCAGGTTCATTTATCAGCTTGGCCAAGCAGTGGTACCTGTTTGTCTGGTTGGGCAAGTGCTGGCCTGTCTGTTGTGATGAGGACATTTTATAGAATTAAATCATGATCTTGTCAGCTGCATCCACAGCTGATTCCATTTGTAATCAGCCAAGGAGAGTGTCTTCTGCAATAAGTCATGCTTAATCTAATCACTGGAAGCCTCCCTTGGAATCATCAGCATCACAGCCTGCCCTGCAGATTCTGGACTCTGCATTCCCACGGTTACGTGAGACACTTACAAATTTTATATTTGCAAGTGTTTCCTGTTGCTTCTATTTCTCTAGAGAACCCTAACTAATACAGGAGCAAAGCCATCCATCAAGAATATCGTAGGTAACAGAGTGAAAACAACTTCCAGAATAAGCAAATTAAGGAAATCAAATGCCTAGGCACAAAAAATAATGAGTCATACTAGGAAAATCAAAGATATGGCCCAGTCGAAGGAACAAACCAGCATTTCAAATGAGATACAGGAGTTGAAACAACTAATTCAGGATATTCAAACAGACAAGGGAAGCCTAGTAAGACTATGTGTATGAATTTCTCAGCAGAAACCATGGAGGTGAGAAGGCACTGGAATGATATATTTAAGATTCTAAAAGAGAAAAGCTGTCAACCAGGAATTTTATATCTAGCAAAATTGTCCTTCAAAAACAAGGGGGAGGGCAGTGCGATAGTGGCTCAGTGGCAGAATTCTCTCCTACCATACCAGAGACCCGGGTTCGATTCCCAGAGCCTGCCCATGCAAAATACAAAAAACAAGGGTGAGATTAAGATATTTTCAAACAAACAATTACTGAGAGAATTTGTGACTAAGAGAACAACTATGCAAGAAATACTGAAGGGAGCACAACAGGCAGATAGGAAAAGGCAAGAGAGAGAGTTCTGGAAAAGACTGTAGAAATGAAGACTACCAGTAAATGTAAAAAGAGGGGGAAAAATTAGATGTGACATACAAAACCCAAAAGACAAAATAATAGAAGAAAGTACTGCTTTTATAATGTTAATGAATTAAACTCCCCAACCAAAAGACATAGACTGACAGAATGGATTAAAAAACAGGACCCATCTATTGATTGTCTACAGGAGACTCTTTTTAGACCCAAGGACAAAAATAGATTGAAAGTGAAAGGTTGGGAAAAGATATTTCATGCAAGCAACAATTAGAAAAGAGTAGGAGTAGCTATACTAATATATGACAAACTAGACTTCAAATGTAAAGCAGTCAAAAGAGAAAAAGAAGGACACTGTGTATTAATAAAAGGAACAATTAAACAAGAAGCCATAACAATCAAATATTTATGCACTGAACCAGAGTGCTCCAAAGCACGTGTGGCAAACACTGACAACACTGAAGGGAGTAACAGACAACACTACCATAATAGTTGGAGACTTCAGTTCCTCGCTTTCTTCAATGGATAGAACATCTAGAAAGAGGATCAGTAAAGAAACAGGAAATATGAATAATATGATAAATGAACTAGACTTGACAGACGATTACAAAACATTTCACCCCAGAATAACAGGATAAACATTTTTTTTCAAGTGCACATGGATCATTCTCAAAGATTGACCACATGCTGGGTCACAAAGCAATTCTCAGTAAATTTAGAAAGATTGGAATCATACAAAACACTTTCTCAGATCATAATGGAATGAAGTTAGAAATCAATAACAGGCAGAGGGCCAGAAAATTCACAAATATATGGAGGCTAAATCACACACTCTTCAACAACCAGTGGGTCAAGGAAGAAATTACAAGAGAAATCAGTCAGTATCTTGACACAAATGAAAATGAAAATACAACATATCAAAATTTGTGGGATGCAGAAAAGGTAGTGTTAAGAGGGAAATTTATTGTCTTAAACACCTATATTAAAAAAGAAGAAAGAGCAAAAAGCAAGGAATTAACTTCACTTGGAAGAGCTAGAGACAAAACAGCAAACTAACCCCAAAGCAAACAAAAGGGAAGAAGTAAAAAAAGATTAGAGCAGAAATAAATGAAATTGAGAACATGAAAACAATCAAGAAAATTTAAAAATCCAAAAACTGGTTCTTTGAGAAAATCAATAAAATCAATGGACCCTTAGCTAGGTAGACAAAAAAGAGAGGAGGGTACAAATAAATAAGTCAGCAATGGAAGAACAAACATAACCACTGATCCTGCAAAAATAAAGGAGGTAATGAAACGATACTATAAGCAATTATATGCTAATAAATTAGACAATATAGATGAAATGGACAACTTCCAGAAAGGCATGAACAACCAACATTGACTCATGAAGATACAGACTCAACAAACCAGTCACAAGTAGAGAGATTGAATCAGTCATCAAAAAGCTCCCAAAAAGAAAAGTCCAGGACCAGAAGGCTTCACATGTGAATTCTACCAAGCATTCAAGAAAGAATTAGTACCAATCCTGTTCAAACTCTTCAAAAATAATGAAGAGGAGGGAAAGCTACCTAACTCATTCTGTGAAACCAACATCACCCTCATAATAAAGCCAGACAAAGATACTACAAGAAAAGAAAATTATAGACCAATCTTTCTAATGAATATAGATGCAAAAATCCTCAACAAAATACTTGCAAATAGAATCCAGCAGTACATTAAAAAGAATTATACATCATGACCAAGTAGAATTTATTCCAGGTGTGCAAGGATGGTCCAATATAAGAAAATCAATTAATGTCATACACCGTATCAACAAATCAAAGCAGAAAAACCACTTATCATCTCAGTTGCTCCAGAAAAGTCATTTAACAAAATTCAACATCCTTCCTTGATGAAAACACTTCAAAGGATAGGGATAGAAGGGACTACCTCAGCATGATAAAGGGAATATATGAAAAACCCACATCTAACCTTATCCTCAATGGGGAAAGACTAAAAGTGTTCCCTCTAAGATCAGGAACAACAAGGATGTCTACTGTCACCATTGTTATTCAACATCGTGCTGGAAGTTCTAGTCAGAGCAATTGACAAGAAAAAGAAAGAAAAGTCTTCCAGATTGGGAAGGAAGTCTGTTTGCAGATGATATGGTACTATATGTTGAAAATTCCGAAAAATTTGCAGCAAAGCTTCTAGAGCAAATAAATGAGTACAAGAAAGTGGTAGGGTACAAGATCAACACCCAAAAATCAGTAATGTTTCTACACACTAGTAATGAGCAGTCTGAGGAGGAAATTGAGAAGAAAAATTCCATGTACAACAGCAACCAAAAGAATCAAATGTTTATAAATAATTTTAACTATGGATACAAAAGACCAATACACAGAAAACTACAAGAAATTGCTAAAAGAAATCATGGAAAACCTAAATAAATGGAGGAATGTGCTGTATTTATGGATTGGAACACTAAATATATCAATTCTACCCAAATTGATTTTTAGATTCAGTGTAATACCAATTAAAATCCCAAAAACTTATTTTGCAGAAACAAAGAAACCAATAACCAAATTTTTTTGGAAGGGCAGGATGCCCCGAATAGCTAAAAATATTTTGAGAGAGGAAAATGAAGTGGGAGGTCTCACACTGCCTGACTTTAAAGCATATTACTTTACTTTTGAATCTACAGTGGTCAAAACAGCATGGTACTGGCATAAAGATTGATATACTGACCAATGGAATCAAATAGAGTGATCAGAAATAGACACTGCATCTTTGATAGTGCAGTCAAGCCAACCCTACCTGGGACAGAGCAGCCTCTGTCCCGGGTGCTTGGAGAACTGGATATCAATATGCAAACGAAAGAAAGAAAATCTGGAATATTATGCAGCTGTAGGACAGAATAAAGTAATGAAGCATGTAACAGCATGGATGAACCTAAAGGACATTATGCTGGTGAAATTAGCCAGAAACAAAAGGATAAATACTGTATAATCTCACTAATATGAACTAACGTTAATGAGTGAACTTTGAATGTTTAAGTTAAGAACACAGGTTATCAGGAGATAGAAATTGGGTAGAGAATGGGTAATTGGTGTTGAAGAAAGACAGATTGTGCAACAGGACTGATTGTAAAAATTCAGAAATGTATAGCACAACACTACTTGATTGTAGCACAATAATATAAGTCTACTGAATAGAGCTGAATGTGACTATGATTGAGGGAGAAGGGCTGGGAGCACGTATGAAGCCAAAAGAAAGCATAGAAGATAAAGACTCAGATGGTACAATTTAGGAATGTCTAGAGTGGACAGTGATGGTGATTAAATGTACAAGTAAAACAAAAGTTTCTGCATGAGGGAGAATAAATGAATGTCCACATTGCAAAGTGTTGAAAATAGATGGTATGTGGGAAAAAAGTAAATCAATGCAATCTTGAGACTATAGTCAACAGTAGCATTGTAAACTAGTCAGCAGTAACATTGTAATATGCTTCCACTGAATATAACAAAAGCATTGTGCCAAAACTAAATCTCAGTGGCAGAGGGCATGGGGGAGGGGTATGGATTCTTTGTAAAAGAAAAGGAAGTATCTTCAGATAGATTATGGTGGCAGAGGTATGTCTATACACTTAGGTTAGATTGTATGATGTGTGAGTAAAACTGTTTAAAAATGAGCAGAGAGAAACAAGTGCTAGAGAAAATGCAGAGAAAGGGATGTACCTTTTCACTGTCAGTAGCCCTTTGGAGAGCAGGGTGGTGGTTCCACAAGAGGTTAGGGGTGGGGTTGACATATGATCCTGAAACCCCATTGCTCAGTATACCTGGAAGAACTGAGTGTGGGGACACGAATGGACATTTGCACACTTTTTAATGGCGGCAGTGTTCACGATCCACAATGGATGGACTTGGCCTAAGGGTACAATGAATGAAGAATGGAAGAGGTAACTATGGTGTACAAATACAATGGACTGCTTGAGTAGCTGCAAGAAAAAATGAAGTTCTGAGGCATGCGACCTGGTATATGAACTTTAAGGGCTGTATGTTGAATGAAATGTCGGGAACAAAAAGACAAATATTACCATGCCTCAATCATATGGACTAACTATAATATTAAAAACTTGGTGAACTTAAGTCAAGAACATACATTATCAGGCTGCATCGTATTATAAAGGGCCCTAGATTGTAGCTCTTTCAGCAGTCACATATATTCAGGAGTTGTAACTGTTATTTCTAAATTCTGAGATACTGAGCTGTTTGTTTATAATCTGGTGGTTCCCAGAAACTTTGGAAATTTATGTGACACCTGAGACTCAGAGTTAGAGCTCTGAAGCTGTGAAAGTCAGCACTACCCCATACGGGAACTGTTTTAAAAGTTCAAAAAGTGATCAGACTTCAAGTAGTGATGTGAATGAAGCTGATCTAGATAAGACTAAGGTAAATCATAATACAGGGTAAAGGATGATATCATCCATATTTTAAAACTTCAACTTCTGTGTGAGACCAAAGGGAGAGATGTTTATTTGGTGCAAAATTTTTGTTTTGGGTGGTCGTTTCCTAATTTCACTTGTATAGTCAGTTTAGTTGAATACCGTAAGTACATGAAATCTTGAATAGGACATGAGATTTTGTTGGTTTGCCCAGATTAGTGTGGTGACCCAATATATCCCAGAGTAATTTGGGCAGTGAGTAAAGAAGTATTTGCAAAGTCCCCTTAGGGGACTGGGGAGAAAGGAGAAAATACTCAACTTCTTCATTTGGAGAATTTCTGATATTCTCACAAGCAGTGGTGACAACAACATCAGTAGGCCAAGCCCTCGATCTTGGAGTTCACCCCTATGAAACTTACTCCTGCAGAGGGTAGGCTAAGCCTACTTATAATTATGCCTGAAAGTCATCCTCAGAGACTCTCTTTTGTTGCTCAGACGTGGCCTCTCTGTAAGCCAACAAAGCAAGTGAACTCACTGCCCTCTGCCTACATGGACATGACTCCCAGGGGTGTAAATCTCCCAGCAACATGGGACAGAATCCTGAGATGAACTGGGACCCAGCATCAAGGGACTGAGAAAGCGTTTTTGACCAAAAGGTAAAGGAGAGAAATGAGACAAAGTTTCAGTAGCTGAGAGATTTCAAACATAGTCAAGAGGTTATTCTGGAGGTTATTCTTATGCATTATATAAGATATCCCTTTTTGGTTTATGGTGGATCAGAGTGGCTGGAGGGAAGTACCTGAAATTGTTGAGCTGTGTTCCAGTAGCCTTAATTCTTATTTTTTTATGTTTATTTTTATTTATTTTGTATTATCAAACCAAAACAACATACAAACATGAGCATTCTTAACATACAAACATTCCATGTATGGTGTGCAATCAGTGGATCATAATATCATCATGTAGTAGTATATTCATCACCATGATTATTTTTTAGAACATTTGCATCACTCCAGAAAAAGAAATAAAAAGAAAAAACTCAGATATACCATACCCCTTACCTCTCCCTCTCATTGACCACTAGTATTTCCATCTACTCAGTAGATTTTAATCATTGTTCCCCCTAGTTTTTTCTATGCCCCTTACCACTCCCTTTCATTGTTCACTAGTATTTCAGTCTACTCAATTTATTTTGACATTTGTTCCCCCTATTATTTATTTATTTTTAATCCATATTTTTTACTCATCTGTTGATATCGTAGATAAAAGGAACATCAGACAGAAGGTTTTCCCAATCACATAGTCACATTGCAAAAGTTGTATCATTATCCAGTAGTCTTAATTCTTGAAGACGTGTTGTGAAAACTTTGTGTCTGATGATCCTTTTAGCCAGTGTATGGACAGATGAGTAAAAAAAATGTGGAGAAGCAACCTAGAAAGATGACAAATCAAAACTGTTGGTTGCTGAAGTGATGTGAAGAGTGTTATGAGGTATAAGAACTCTGAATCAAACTATTAGGTCATTTGCATGGTATTACAATAGCCAGTTGGATTGCAGGTGTTGGAGTAAAAGAGAAAGATCGCAAAACAGGTGTGACATCAGCTAGGAGATGAAGAATGTGACATAGCCAGTTATAGTGTACCTCAAGCTTGAAAGTAGAAGATTACAGTCTGGAGTGGCATTGAAGAGTTAGGAAAATGCTAGGGCTGCCTCCTGACCCGTGGAAGATGAGGGCGGAGAATAAATGTTGTCTACCCTACAGGGTTTCAGTACAAATAGTATCCTTGTGAGATAGGTTGCGGTTAGGCAGTGTGAAGAGGTGAGAATGTAAGAGTTGTTTAACCTCGGAATGAAGAGTTTCATGTGCCACGGTGAAATGAGCTGGGGAAGAGCAGCCTCAGGAGAATGAAATCGACAGGAAGAATACAGCAATGAAACCCTATTTTAAAAGAATAGGTAACTAGGACTTGCATTTAAGTCTTTTCCAGTGGATTACAAAGATGAGAGGTGTAGATAGAACTGGGTGACCTTAAGAATTCCAGATTGATATAAAATAATTTGATGTCACATCTAGGGCCCAGGTGACGCAAAGCAGCTTCTCCAAGTTCTATTTCTAGGAGTACAGAAATGAGGTCATATTGGGTCTTGTCTTCCACATCCTAGGAGGCCTTGCCCTTTTTTATCTATTTCTCTGTCATTGTCTCTCACTTCCCCTATGTACAAACTTAATCTTGTCCTTACCAGTCTTTTAGTTTTCAGTTTGGAAGGTGAAGTATTCCTCCTGTTTATTGCCACGTCATTTCTCTGTATCTTTGATCCTGCACCCTTCTAACTTTTCTCTCTTATTCCTGATTTTCAGTTCTTTTCATATGGACATCTACACTTCAGTATATGTATCTGTTCAAATTTTTCCCATCCTGCAGAATCCTTCCCACCCTAGATACCATCCAGTCGTACGATTCTTATCCAAACCTCATGAAAAAATAATCTAAATTTGCTATCTCCTAAGCATTCTTCCCCTGCTCCCTGACTCTCACTTCTACCCCACCATCTGACTGAAATTGCCCTTGCTAATGTCCTCAGCAATCTCCAAAGATCTAGTCAGTATTTTCCCATTTTTATCTTTCTGCTCTATTTGAAACTCTGCAATTTTTGATTTCTTGACACTTGACTACCTTGACTTCTGTGACCCTTATTCTCAGTTTACCTTCCCATTCCTCTGATGCCTTCTCTGAATTCTCTGAGGGTGCGTCTTCCTCTGCTCACCCTTGCAGAGGCTAATTTCCCACAGGCACAGATGGTAATTATTACCATTCTACTTTATAGATAAATTAAGATCAGAAAGTTTAAATGATCAACTGAATGTTAGACTAGTAATAAGTGGTACAGCAAATCCAAAATTCAGAACTCCTGCCTACTAGTCCAAGACTCTTTACCATATTATGTGACCACCTCATTACATAATAGAGAAATAGGGTTGTGAGTTCTCATCCAGAGTTCATGACTAAAACTGCTACACTACCCTTAACAAACTACAATAAACTTGTTTGTGGCTGAAACTAAGGAAAAGGGCATAGACTGGGATGGTAACTACAGGCTTTGTTAGGGCTTTTAACAGTGGTGAGGATATTAGAGTATCCAGTAAATCTAAGAATTGTATTGTATTTTAAAATTTACAAGCCAAGATAATATATTGTTAGTATTCTCAAATAAAGTGGAATAGTACTAAGAAGAAAATTTTCCCCTTTTTGAACTTCATGATTTAGGAATATTTTACCATGGATTTTCTGCAGTAAGATTGATAAATCTATTTCATCATTCTGCCAACAAAAATATGATTTAGGGAAGTATAGAGAGATAGGCTTATATGGTTATTAGCTTTTATTTAACACTTTCAGGAAAGTCCCTCTTTTGTTTCTGCTTTCTAAGCCATTGTTTTTGTTTGTTGTAAAAGTCTTGAGATTTAATATCTTATTCGTTGCTTATCAACAAATATTAGAATGTTGATAATCTTATTTCAAGTTTGTCTTTTATTAAAAATATTCCTTACAAACAAGTTTATTCTGTGTAAATATTATCCTGTTTAATTTCATCTTTTACATGAGCCCTTTTCAATATCTCAAACATATACTTCTTAATACTCATGACTGTAAACATATCTATAAAATCTAATTCCTACCTTCAAGGAGCTTACAGTTTACTGGAAGATACTGACATGTACGTTATTAAATGCAGTATAGGACAGAGTGACAAAGGCACAGTAAATATACAGATAAAACTGTATGGGGGTTCAAAGAAGGAATCCCCTATTAATTCTGGCTCAGAAATTAGGGAGTACTTTAGAGGAGGTGGCACGTAGGCTAAGCTTTGAAGGAGTAGGATTTAACCTAAGTGTGTCTATGTGAGGAAAGATTTTGTAAGCATAAGCACAAAGCCATACAAGTATACAATGTTGAGAACATGGTGTCTCCGTAGCAGAGCGGAGCAGAGATGTTTGGGAATTGTAGTGAAGATGTGTTGGGAGGCCCAATTTTGGCAGGCTTTGAATGCCGTGATGTGAAGGTTGGATTTTATTCTGCAGGCAATATGACCTTGAATCCTTTTTTTTCTAATTATGACATTAATACAATATCAGTGTAGGAAATTATAAAAAGAAATGCTGCCCATCAGAGATAATCACTATTATCATTTTTGGAATATATCATTCCAGTTTTTACACAGTTGAAACCAAATCACATATACATTTTTTCTACTTTTTTATGAGCCTTATAATATAAACATTGTCTGTTTGATTAAAAACTTAGTAAATGCTATTTTAGTTGTGCCAGATATAAAATTCTTTCATGGATGCCATGTAAATTAAGCAGCAATTCTTCTGTTAGATATTCCTGTTGCTTCTAATTTATTCCTTTTATTGCTGGCACTGAATTCTTTTGAACATTTGAATGTGAGGTGTAAGCAAGATATAAGACCATGTAGAATTTTCACCATGAGAATGAGCAGGGTAGTCAAGATTATAGACCTAGGTTTTAAAATAATCCACATGGACAAGATAATTAAAGCCAGAGATAGCATAGTGAACAAAAACAAATGGGCCTAAGGGTAGAAGCTTGGTAGAAGATGACCACTTAATTAAGGAAAATGAAACCAAAAATTGGAGAGGAATGCAGCATAGCAGAAGCTAACTAAAAAGATACAAATCAAAAAAAGAGAAAAGAAAAAGGAAGAACATATAAGAACAATTTTTAAAAAAAGCTAAGGAAAAGCTTTAGAAGAGAGGATATTCAACTCTTCCCTGGTGTGCAGAGATCAGTGATATGAGAGCTGCTGTTTTTGCTTGGCAATCAACAAGTCTTTGGTGAACTTTGTAAAGTTTTATTTGAGTCATGGGAGCAGAAGCCAGGTTTCAGGGGGTTAGAAAGTTAGTAAGCATTGCCTGGTAACTATTCTTTTGGGAAGTTTAATGAAGAAGAGAAAAGGAGGATTAGGTAAAAGGGGAAAAGCAAGAACAAACAACAGTTTTATTTTGTGAATTTATTCTTGTGATGGGGACTGAACATGATTATAGGAATATAGACAACAGATATTAAAAACAAACTCATACTGTCTCGAAGAGAAATATTTTTATGTCCTGAAGCCTTTTTATTGGTCTCAGAAATTGTTTCTGGGCATTGTGGTGTGAAACTGGCTTACACCCAAAACTTATTTTATCTTAATGAAATGAGATGCTACCCATAGTGTTGATCTTTGACTTTGCATGTTTGCTGTGTTTTGTTTAAGTGAGTCATCACTAGTATAGCATTGGAATATACTCATTGTGACATTTTCTTTGTAATTAAATTTTTATATATTTCTTTGTTCACATACAGTACTATATTTCAATACCAATTTCTGGCAATTCTATAGTGCTGGTATCTAAACATAAAGTTATTAAAATTTTATCTTCTGTTACTTTTTTTGAGGTTAGTTTAGGATCCTGTATGGTTTAATTTAAAACTATTAATTCCATGTGCCAACCTGTGCATAATGAGCCTCCCACTTTTATTCATTCCTTATGGTTCAGGGATGAATAAAGTGGGAGACTTCTGAAAAGTCTCAGCAATTGCCATTTCCTTATCTGAGAGACCACAAATTAGTATTATTTGGTAGTAATACTCAAAATGAATTTGAAAGCTACTTTTGCTAAGGTAACCATGTAAAATTTAGCTGCCACGTTATTCTCTGCAGATCCTATATGCTACTAAATGTGAACAGCACAAGTCAAGCATTTAAAATAACTCAGAAGGCATTTTAAATATGTGTTCTCATTTCTGTAACTTTCTACCCTACTCCTTCTGGGGTTTTCTTCCTTGTGAGGAATGCTATCAGACAGGTGATGTAAGCATGAAGATTACTTCATTTACTGTCATCAGAGTTAGCAACAGATGCCACAACAGGTCTGTCCTACTCAAGAAATATCCCAACATGTATGCTCAGCATGGTTCTTTTATATGCAGCCAACTCCTTTGCTGCTCAGAACCTTCCATGCTCCTTCCCAGACCTTCCTTCTGAGAGCTAGCTAGACCATTGCTGTGCCTTTGCTTTGATTATACTTTTCTTTGGCATGAATTTTTCTCATTATAATATTAAGATAACCAAGATAGCCAGAGTAGACCTTCACAATACAGTTTGTAAAACTCCATTTTGTTAAACTCCAACTCTGATATTGCCTCATTTCACTCTGGATCTCAAGTGTGTAAATATTCCTCAATCTACTTCTCTTTATATCTCCAAGTATGTCTTGGTGACCTAGGCATGGTCTTTTGGGCGGAGGGGTGCGGGGGCGGGGAGCGCATGTGCAGGCTCTAGGAATCGAACCTTGGTCTCCTGCATGGCAGGCAAGAATTCTACCACTGAGCTATCCTTGCACCACCCCGTGCATGTTCTTTTGAATTCACTACTTAACATCACTGAATGTCACTCCAATAAATTTTCTTTCTCTGATGTTATAGATTTCCCTTTTGATAATTACACATGAAAATACCAAAGGAGAAGAACCTTCATAACACAAACTTCATTAAAATTCTTCTCAGTATGTTTCATCTGCAAGGCAGCTACTCCAGAGTGGATACATAGAGTACCCCAAGAATTATAGAAATGAGAATAGTTTTACCCAGGGACTCAGGAAATGCATCATAGAAAAAACTTTTGAGTGAAGTCCTGAATGATAGCTCTTGGTGGTTTACAGTGCTTTAAATGGGTATTATATCATTTAATTCTCAAGCCACCCTTGAGATGGTTTTAGAACCATTTTATAGGTTCAGGCAACATGTTACCAGTTTGTAGCTATCTACAAAACATTTCATGAAGATGGAAACTTATGCACAGAAAAGTAGTGTGTTCAACACATTTAGTGTTGAAATTGGACTTGAGTCAAGTCTTCTGAGTCTAAAAGTTGTTCTCTTTCCTTTATACCGTGTGGGTGAAATAGGTTGGTTGGTAGGAAAGGAATAGTTGGCTCCAGATGGGAGAACAGTACAAAGAAAGGCATGCTTTGTTGGCGGGTGCATAGTCCAGGAATCGAACCCAGATCTCCAGCATGTGTTCTGTTTTTTTTTTTTTGAAAGACAGAGAGAAGGAAGGAAGGATAGAAGGAAGGAAGGAAGGAAGAAAGGGAAACATTTTTAAACATTTTCTTGTTTTATTGTATTCTGTTTCTCCGTTTTTTGTTACATGGGCTGGGGCCGGGAATCGAACCGAGGTCCTCCGGCATAGCAGGCAAGCACTTTGCCCGCTGAGCCACCGCGGCCCGCCCATGTGTTCTGTTTTTAAGAGTCGTGGAGAACATATTTTCATTTCTCTCTGCATAACCTAATTTTAATTTCTTGTGTATTTGTAGGCTTTTTAACTTACTGAAATTGGGAAATTTTGCATGGTTTTCCTTAAATTTTCCTAGATCATGGGTGTGCATTCTCAATTTTTTGGTATGAGATCTTTCCTAAGATTGGTCTAGAAATGATTTCTTCTCTTATTTTCTTTTCTATTGTGTTTTCTTTATCTGTCATATTCTTTCTAGAAAATGAGAAAATAGACCTTGTACAGTTGTATCTAAATAAAATTGGATGTAAAATGTTATTTTTCTCAAAGAAAAACTCATTTTGATACATGGAAACATGAGATTTTTATGCTAGGTAGCATCTAGTTCAATGTTTCTGTTTCTAGTTGAGGAAATTGAGGCACCCGTAGGTTAGGTGACTAGTCCAAAGTCACTTGTATAGTTTTATAATAAAAGACTTCTTGATTCTCTATCCTTTGCTCTTTCCGTGATACCATCCTGCTTTTCTTTCACTAACTGTTAAACTGGGAAATTCTGAATGCAAAACTATACGTTAATTGACTGATGATGCTAGTTACCTGGATGCCAGTCTTTCTTTTTAATATTATTCTAATTGTATTAAATGTTTACAAATTTGGTCAAAAGTTTATAGAAATGATGTTATAGATATAAGAGAACTTAAAGATACATGTCTTTTTATATGAACATAAATTCAGATTTTGGGTTTAAGGTTTTTTTTTTTTTTACTCATAAAAGCCAAATTATTTCCAGATGGGTCCCTGTACCAGATAAGTCCTGAAATGCAGAGGGTGTCCACCCTTCCCAGAACATCAACTAGTTCCATCCCCATATCCCATATAATTGACAGCCCATTCCTATGTGAAAAAGTTAGAATGGGCATACCCCATATATCCCTCAAGAGTGGGAGAAAGATCAAAGGTGATGGTGAAATTACACAGAGAAGGTAGGGTTTAACAAATGGCTGTGATTGCTGAATCATTATTTTGATATTTCTTTTAGTCTCCAGTACTTTAGAGCAGCTAGCAGTAAAAACCTAAAATTGGACTCTGGTAGAAGATGGCGGCTTAGTAAGACGCGCGGGTCTTAGTTCCTCCTCCAGAAAAGCAACTAAAGAAACAGAAACAATACAAAACAGCTCCCGGAGTCACGACAGAGACCAAAAAGACAGCGTACCCCATTCTGGAACAGCTGAACGGGCAGGGAGAATCTGCTGCGGTGAGATACTCGAGGGGCGCGCGTTTCCCGGCCAGGGCGGCTGGCGACTGGGGTCCCCTCCACGCACGTGGCTCCCCGGTCTGACTGGGAACGTTGGATAGCGGGGCCCTCCCGTCACGCTTGGCGTTTCGGGCCAGCTGGGCAATTAGGACTGGCACTCTCCCAAGCCGCGGCGGCCAGCGACGCCCCTCCACGCGCGGTTTCCCTGCCGACTGCCGTGCAGACAGATGAGCGCCACCTACTGGGCAGGAAAAGAAAAACAGAGCCCAGAGATTTCACAGAAAAAGCTTTCAACCAGCTGGGTCCCACACCCAGGGAAATCTGATCAAATGCCCAGACACCAGCAGAAAATAATGGATGACGCTCGGAAAATTGAAGATATGGCCCAGTCAAAGGAACAAACCAATAGTTCAAATGAGATACAGGAGCTGAGACAACTAATGCTGAATATACGAACAGAAATGGAAAAACTCTTCAAAAACCAAATCAATAAATTGAGGGAGGACATGAAGAAGACATGGGCTGAACAAAAAGAAGAAATAGAAAATCTGAAAAAACAAATCACAGAACTTATGGGAGTGAAGGACAAAGAAGAAAAAATGGAAAAAACAATGGATACCTACAATGGTAGATCTAAAGAGACAGAAGCTACAATTAGTGAACTGGAGGATGGAACATCTGAATTCCAAAAAGAAACAGAAACTATAGGGAAAAGAATGGAAAAACTTGAGCAGGGGATCAGGGAACTGAATGACAATATGAAGCGCACAAATATACGTGTTGTGGGTGTCCCAGAAGGAGAAGAGAAGGGAAAAGGAGGAGAAAAACTAATGGAAGAAATTATCACTGAAAATTTCCCAACTCTTATGAAAGACCTAAATTTGCAGATCCAAGAAGTGCAGCGCACCCCAAGGAGAATAGACCCAAATAGGCGTTCTCCAAGACACTTACTAGTTAGAATGTCAGAGGTCAAAGAGAAAGAGAGGATCTTGAAAGCAGCAAGAGAAAAACAATCTGTCACATACAAGGGAAACCCAATAAGACTATGTGTAGATTTCTCAGCAGAAACCATGGAAGCTAGAAGACAGTGGGATGATATATTTAAATTACTAAAAGAGAAAAACTGCCAACCAAGACTCCTATATCCAGCAAAATTGTCCTTCAAAAATGAAGGAGAAATTAAAACATTTATAGACAAAAAGTCACTGAGAAAATTTGTGACCAAGAGCCCAGCTCTGCAAGAAATACTAAAGGGAGCACTAGAGTCAGATACGAAAAGACAGAAGAGAGAGGTATGGAGTAAAGTGTAGAAAGAAGGAAAATCAGATATGATATATATAATACAAAAACCAAAATGGTAGAGGAAAATATTATCCAAACAGTAATAATACTAAAAGTTAATGGACTGAATTTCCCAATCAAAAGACATAGAATGGCAGAATGGATTACGACCCAGCAATACCACTGCTAGGTATCTACTCAAGGGACTTAAGGGCAAAGACACAGACGGACATTTGCACACCAGTGTTTATAGCAGCGTTATCTACAATTGCAAAGAGATGGAAACAGCCAAAATGTTCATCAACAGACGAGTGGCTAAACAAACTGTGGCGTATACCTACGATGGAATATTATGCAGCTTTAAGACAGACTAAACTTATGAAGCATGTAATAACATGGATGGACCTAGAGAACATTATGCTGAGTGAGTCTAGCCCAAAACTAAAGGACAAATACTGTAAGGTCCCACTGATGTGAACCGACATTCGAGAATCAGCTTGGAATATATCATTGGTAACAGAGACCAGCAGGAGTTAAGAAACAGGGTAAGATAATGGGTAATTGGAGCTGAAGGGATACAGACTGTGCAACAGGGCTAGATACAAAAACTCAAAAATGGACAGCACAATAATACCTAAGTGTAATGTAACTAGGTTGGAACACTGGATGAAGCTGCACCTGAAATATGGTTTTTTGTTTGTTTGTGTGTGTGTTTGTATCTTTTGTTTTTGTTTTTTTTCTTTTTCCTTTATATATATATATATATATATATATTATTAGTATTATTATTTTAATTCTCTTCTCTATATTAACATTCTATATCTTTTTCTGCTGTTTTGCTAGTTCTTTTCCTAAATCGATGCAAATGTACTAAGAAATGATGATCATACATCTATGTGATGATACTAAGAATTACTGAGTGCATTTGTAGAATGGAATGATTTCTAAATGTTGTGTTAATTTCTTTTCTTTTTTTTGATTAATAAAAAAATTAAAAAAAAAAAACCTAAAATTGTGAAATTGTAACCCATACCAAACTCTGAAATCTGTTCTACACCTAATTGTTGCTATGTAATTTGAAATTTATTGCTTTTTGTATATATGTTATTTTTCACACACACACAAAGAGGAGGAGTATAACAGAGAAGATAGATTTAACAAATGAGTATGGCTGCAGAATCATTATATTGATATTTCTTTTGTCTCCAGTGTCTTGAAGCAGCTAGAAGGAAAAACAAAATATCATGGAACTGTAACCCATGCCAAACAGAACCCATGCTGTTCTATAAATACTTGTTAAATGTACTTGGAAATTTATTGCTTTTTTATATGTATGTTATATTTCACAATAAAAAAGTGGATAAAAACCTTTTAAAAAAACAAATTATTAACTTGCCAATTATCATATACAAAAGTAAGCACACTCTTTTATAAATGAAATTTATTATTAGGATTTGTGCCAGACACTGAATACAAGTATTCTTTCTCATACAAGGCTACAAAGATTTTTGTATTATAAATAGATTATAAACGTGCAAGTATTCAGCAAACATTTATTTGAGAACCTACTCTGTACCAAGCAGTACTGTGTTGCTGTGATTTTTATGTGAAATTTCTTATTGGAACAGTTCCAGGCAGTTAACAGTGGTTAAATTGAAAAACGTTACTGCATTAGAACTTGTTCTTTCCTCTTCCCTTCCTCATGATGGAAGAGGAACCCCTTCTGTCCAGGGTCAGTGTTCTGCAATTATTGGGTAGAGCCCGTCCCCTCTGACATTCTCAGGAATGAATCCCTACTGGTGCTGTCATTCAGACCCTCTCAAATCTTCAGCATTTTCTCTTACTGGCATTTTCCCATTAGCGTTTAATTATGCTCAAGTCTCTTGTGTTTCAGCCCCATATACCATCTGGCTCCTGCCCTCATTTTCCCCACTTTACTACAAAAATACTTGAAATGAGTTGTCAGTGTTCTCTGTCTCCACTTTCCAACATAATCTGGTTTTCACTCCCAGCATTCTACTATTACACTTAAATTTGTCAGTGGCTTCTTTCTTGCTAAATCCAGTGAATTCTTTTTAGTCTTTATTTTATCTGACCTTTCTGCCACGTTTGATACTGTTGAGCAATTTCTTCTTGAAAAACTTTTCCTGGTTTTGTTGATTACATATTCTACTTTTGCTTCTCTGTTAACACTCTTTTGCCTTCTCCCTTCTTCTCCTGTACCCTAAGTATCTGTGTTCCCTGGAGTTCTAGGCTCAGCCCTTCCCTCCCTACTTTAATCACTCTCCCTGAATATCTTCATCCATTCTCAAGACTTCAGTTACCATTTACATGCTGAGAACTGTCACATTTGTGTTTTCAGCTCTAAACTCTCTGTTGAGTTCTATGTCTATATCGCTATCTGCCCCCTGGGCATTTCCAAATGAAGGACTCAAAGACTTTTCAATGTAAAATGTCCCACACTGGCTTGTCATTTTCCCTTACTCTCAACCCCACCAGCAAAATGAATGAATGAGTAAATAAATACATAAGAAAAACAAAGTCCTCTTGTGTTTCCCCCTTCTTTTTCAATAAATGATATTACTAGCTACCCAACTGCCAAAACTAAAAAATTACAGATTCATTTATCCTTAGTATTGTGATTAAAAGTCACAGTTCCATAGATCTGATTTATACTTGGGGTCTTAAAATATTTGGTTTTGTCCTGGTTCTCAAAAGTTCTTTTTTTCTCAGTGATCTACATCTTTTATAACATAGAAAATTTCATGAATGTTAAAGAAAGTGTTCTAAACTTATACATTTGACAGTTATTTCTCTCTGGAGGGCAAATTTAAGTGGACTTGGAGCTGTATATATCCTTGATAATGACAGCTTCTAACATATATTATTGAGATAAACTTTAACTTGGGCACTATTCTAAATACTATGTATGGTTTCCCCAAATTCCCATGAGGTGTAGGTGCTGCCACCATGCTTGTTGTATGGAAGAGGAAACTGAAACACAAATGGTTAGGGAACTCGTCCAGTGTGGCTGCTGGCAAGTAGCAAAGGCAGAATTTGAATTCAAGCTGACAGGTTCATACAAATTCTTAACCTTCATGCAATGTTGCCTGGCAAAAAGCTTGCATTCCTCATAGCAGTTTCTTATCACTGTTTCTAAAAATTTAAAAATACTTTGAATTACCAAGATATGCATGATTTTAAATAAGTGCCTAGACTATACACTTTCAATTATTCCAAGAATATTAAGTAATACAGTTTACTGGTACAGTAACTAAGTTGTCATAAAAAATGGGTCCATAATTTTCATTTTATGTTTTGTTGCTTTTATTTTTTTTAAAGACTTTCTAGATTTTCTGAAACTCATTTGAAACATAAACAATACCCATAGCAACAGTTATCTTCTTTTATAGTCTCTGCTTATGTTATTTCACATTCAGCAGCTCTCTCATTTTATCTTAGAAATATTTGGCTTTCCACAGTATCAGTGCAAATTGTTTTTTGTTGCTTTGCTTTTTGAGAGTGGTTAAGCAACTGTTTAAAACTCATAGGAAATTCCTGACTCACATAACGGAAAGCATTTAGTGATGTGACTTTTGTCTCAGTTGCCAAGTAGACTGAGTTTGTTTCCATAGTGATACATCAATATAACAAACTGTCACAATCTAACTGTTTTGCTTTTGTTTGTTTATCAAGTTTTGACGGCTTTCTGGCAATTGTCCAAATGCACAGGTATGCATTAAAATTATCACAAAAAATTCTGAGTAATTACCTTAGGCAGACACACACACTTACCCCAGCCTTTTTTTAATTTAGAGAGACTGTTTAAGTCACCCAGGATTATCATTTTTATGTTAAAGACTAAAAATTATTGAAGTTAAACATGTCTATTTCTACTTCACTTCATATTAAGAAAGGACAGAGTAATTTTAAGTTTATACATTTTTCAGATTCCTTTACAATATCGGTCCTTTTGAAATATACATAATTGTGGGAGAATCTGACCAAGATAAGGCAGATAAGAAGGAATTTAGGACTCCATCCTGGGGATGAGAGCTGAATGGAATGAGGAAGAAAGCTACCTCAGCTAGTTGTTCCCAGCCCCACTCCTGGGTGACAATCCTCTAGAATAGAAAATGGAGGACACTGGGTGTTCTAGTTTGCTAGTTGCCAGCATACAATATACCAGAAATGGAATGGCTTTTAAAAAGGGAAATTTAATAAGTTGCTAGTTTATAGTTCTAAGGGTGAGAAAATGTCCCAATTAAAACAAGTCTATAGAAATGTCCAATCTAAGACATCCAGGGAAAGATACCTAGGTTCAAGAAGGCCTATAATGTTCCGGATTTCTCTCTCGGCTGGAAGGGCACATGGCAAAATCTGCTAGCTCTGTCTTCCAGCTTCTTGTTTCATGAAGCTCCTCTGGGGGCGTTTTCCTTCTTCATCTCCAAAGTTCTCTAGCTACGTGTGTTCTCTTCATGACTCTTGTCATTCTGTCATCACTCTCTTCTCTCTCGGAATCTCCACAGGTCGCTGGGCTGGTGGACTCTCTGGTTCTCTTAGACTCAGGTCTCTGTTGGCTCTGCTGTGGCTTTTTCATCATTCTCAAAAGGCTTTGTGGTTCTGCTGTATTCTTCAGCTTTCTCCAAAATGCTTCTTCTTTTAAAGGATTCCAGTAAACTAATCAAGACCCACCTGGAATGGGTGGACACATCTCCACCTGATCAAGTTTAATACCCACACTTTATTGAGTCACATCTCCATGGAGATAACCTAATCAAGTTTCCAGCCTATAGTACTGAATAGGGATTAGAAGAAACTGTTGCTCCCACAAGATCTGTTAGGATAAAACATGGCTTTTCTAGGGTACATACAACTTTTCAAACTGGCACACTGGGACACCAGTAATACCTGCATTGGTGAAAGCTAAATGAGTTAGAATTAAACTGGTGGAAAGGAGAGTAGATGGCAGACAATGGAAAGAAAACAGCATGAACAAGATATACAAATGGAACAGTGTGAAGTAAAAATGGGGAACAACAAGCATTATGAGACAGGACTAACTGTGAAGATGCTATGTTAAGGAGATGCCGTATCTTATCCCATAAGATATAGGGAAGCAATGATGGATTTTAAGGAGAGGAATTGTATTATCAAATTTGTATTTTAGAAAGGGCTCTCTGGTAGCAGTAAAGAAGTTAGACTTGAGAGGGGATCATTTAGAAAGTTATTGCCCTATTTCAGGGAAGAGATATTAAAGGTCTGAATTAGGGTAATGATCCTAGATACAACAAAGGGATAGATTTAGAAATCATTAGGAAGTAACATAAACAAGAACTGGCAACTAGAATTGATCATTTGTGACCCCTGGATTCATTTATTCATTGGGTCAACAGATAATTATTGCAGCTTACTGTAGCTGGCAGAGTTGTCCAGGGTGTAATGCTAGACCCTTATTTTCTGTTTTCATCATTTCCAGGTTTCTCCCATCTTGAGTAATTCATAGACACTTTTCGGATCCCTAGTTCGTCCCAGCGTAGTCTCTTGGCTCATTAAACTGTCTTGCTGTCACGTAAGAGCCTGCTCCAGAGTACAAGCACATGTGTGAGGCTGTTACTCAGGGAAGAGTTATTCATGTGTCGTCTTAATCCCCAGCAAGCTGTAGTTGTGTTTTCTGTATCTAGCACTGACTATAATGTATAAGTCCTACAAGGTTGGAAACTATGTCTTTCTCTGTATTTTAAACATGTTAAACGCGTAAGTGTGTACTATTTGATGAATGAATGAATGATAAAGCCTCAATTTATATTGATTGAATTGGTAAGTAAATCCATTTTTTTCCAGTTTCCTGTGAATATTTAAAACCTTCTAAAGATTTTCAGGTCATATTGTTAGGAATTTATTTTTGTCCTCTTTTACTGTTTCCAAATACTGACTTTAGTCTGTCATTTTGCCTTAAGGACTTGGGTGAAAGTATGTGTGTGCTTTTAGCATGTCACCAATAATAGTTAATTAACTGGCCCTTTTTTCCCCCTTTCAGGGAGGTGGTGCAAGCAAACTGTGTTCACTGGAGAAAGAAGTTCTCATTTATGTGCAAAATGAGTGCAAGTGCCAACACAGGCATCCTAGATCCTTGTATCTACAGAGTTTCTGTGAGAAAGGTATAAAAATAGCCTATTTCTTCTCTTGTTTCAGAAACCATAATTAGTTCCATCGTCACTGACTCACTCCATTTAACTCTGCTTTGTCTTTATCATTAGAATTGTTATATGTGATTTTACTTTGTACTTTCAGCAGCAATTTAAATTACTGTGGCAAATATGAAGAAGAATCTGAAGTTGTAAATTAAAACATTCAAGAACCTCTTCATTTCATTATCATTATACATATAAGTATTAACTTTATTTGTAGTAGTCTGAAGGCAGTATGTGTTTATATTCTACCATTTATTGAATGCCTATTCTTTGTTAGATGTTGGGCTGGGGACTTTATATAATATTATTTCCAGCGCTACTGCTGAAATCAGGTGTTATTTTCTCATTTTTAAGAAAACCAAAACTAGGCTCAGAGAGGTTAAGTTTCTTGCTCAAATTCACAAAGCTAGTAAATGGTGAATCGAGACTCAAACCCAGGTCTTTCTGATTCCAAGTCCATTTTCTTTCTTAGCTATTTCTTTTTAACATACTAGCTTGATGTTTCTTATTCTGTATTTTAAATGAACCGATAGCATTATGATATATGTGACTATATTTTTAATTTTCTTATATTGCCTAATCTACTCTGTTAAAATAAAACATAAATACATACATATATACATAAAATTATTTTTACATATTTTAAGCCTTTATTAAAATTGATCTCGAAAACACTCATTTTTGGAGCAGCAATAATTGAGTGGAGACTTTCTTAAAGGTAGTATCATGGTGCAGTGAAACCATATATGGTGTCATATGGACCTGAGTAGAGATCCCAGATATGCCACTTACTAACTGTAAGAACTTGGAAAATTTTCCTAACTTTTCAGACTTTGTTTCCTCTTCTAAATAAATAAGGATATAAAAATGTCTTCCTTATGGAGTTATAAGGATTAGCTATATATATCTATCCTACCTTCTTCCCTTTCCCCTTAACTTCTGTTCTTTCCTTGAAACCTTTTCTAACTGGAGTTCTAATTGTGATTTTTTTAAGATGATTCTTTCAGTCTTTGAATTTTAAGTAAAAGAAAACGTGTAACTCAGTTTGGAAAAAAGCATAACTACAAATTAAAGGAACTCAGAGTCCATCTTTAAAAAAACAGAACTAATAGTCCTATTTAAGTGGGACTTGTTCATCTGAAATAAACCAGGTCCTGTGATTATGAGGACTTTGTATACTAGTTAAATATAGGATAAACTGCTGAAACAAGAGACCCAAACTACAGTGACTTAAACAGGTTAGGAGTTTATGTGTCTCTTAGGTAAGAGCCAAGGAATCCAGGACTAGCAGAGCAGCGCCACTATCTTCACAATATGGTGTTCATCTGTAGATCAAGAATGCTACTGTAGTCTTGTCATCTCACAACTAGCAAGAAGAGAGAAAAGGGCAGGGAGTGCAAATGCATTTCTGTTTAGAGCAAAACTCTAAAGTGGTGTGTATTACTTTTGCTCACATCCCAATGGCCAGAACCTAGCCATAGGGCCACACTAAATCTGGAAGGAAACCTGTGAATGCAGTCTCTAGCTAGGTGGTGGTTTTGGTTAGTCAAAGCTATCAGAATACAATGTACCAGAAATGGAATGGCCTTTAAAAAGGGAATTTGTTAAGTTACAAGTTTACAGTTCTAAGGTCATAAAAATATCCAAACTAAGGCATTTAGGGAAAGATACCTTGACTGAAGAAATGCTAATGGATCCAGAATACCTCTGTCAGCTGGGAAGGCATGTAGCTAGTGCCTGCTGATCCTTTGGCTTCTGGTTTCAAACAGCTTCCCTATGGGTGTTTTCTTTCTCCATCTCCAAACATCTGGGTCTCCTGCTAGCTCTGCCACCACTGTCACTCTGAACTCTCTCCGAAATGTTTCCCCTTTTCGGTAAACTACGCAAGGCCCACCTCTAATGGGCAGGGTCACCTCTCCATTTAAGTGAAAGGCCACACCCACAACTGGGGTGTGCTGCATCTCCATGTTTCCTGCCCTAAACAATAAGTCTGGCTACACAAGATTGGCTCAGTATTCAAACATGGCTTTTCTGGATTTCATGAGAGTTTTAAACTGGCACAGTGGCCAACAGATTCTATCATTAAAGAAGGGAGAGTAGACATTAATGAACAACTAACAGTTTCTACCGTGTTTGGTTAGATAGAGATATTTATCGTGCTTATGCTATGTGGTCTGCTTAGCCCAAATTAGACTTAATATTTATGTTGCTTTCAAAATGTATTGGCACATCGATTCATTTAAAGATGACTAGCTTATTCTCTGAATTTAGTGTACCAGTCTACTAGTGGGCCTATTTCGACAGGTAAACTATACATAATTACAATCTTGATTAATAAAATTAGTGAAGCTTTCCCAAGTATCATACTAAAGTCAGAAGCCATGAATGAGAAATCAGTAAACTCAACTATTTAAACATTTTCTGCATGACAAAAAAGTACCATAAACAAAGTCATAAATTAGGGGAAAGTATTTGCAAAACATGTCAAAGGACTGATCTCCTTAATATAGAAAAAGCCCCTTCAAATAAATCAATATGAAAAAGATTAAAAACCCTTTAGATAAATAAGCAAAGGAGAGAATATACATTTCATAGAAAAGAAAAAACAGGTAACTTTTAAACATATTTTAAAAATACTCAGTCTCACACAAATTAAAACTATAAAAGATACCTATTTTTTACCTCTCAATTTGACAAAGATAAAATGTTCAATAATACACTATGTATTCCAGATACAGGGAAGCAATAAGTAACCAGTCAACAAATATTTGAGTGTATGTAATATGCCAGGTACTATTTTAGGTGCTGGGAATACATTGGTGAACTAGAATAAGCTCCTGCCCTCAAGAATTTTATATTCCATTTGGAGTTGGAGGAGTGGTAGAAGAGATAAACAGTAAACATGTAAACAAATAAGATTATTTCAGATAATGATCTGTTATAGAGTAATAAAGAATACTTTGGGGAAGGATAATAGTTTGGAAAATTGGGGGAGGGTTTTGGGGAAGACATCTTTGAGAGAAACAAATGTATATCTTCTCTGGAAGAAGGTAACCACTCTGAGTCTTAAATTATTTCTTTAACTTTTCATATACAAGAACTACTAAGCACACCAAGAAACATGATAACTACATGACCAGAAATCCAAAGAAGAAATAAATTAATGGAGTGAAAGACCAGATTTTGGAATGATCAGAGGCAAACCTTTACAATAACTAATTAGTGATCAAGATGGGTAATTTCAGCAGAGAACCAGAAACTGTATTTTAAAAAAGGAATAAATTGAAAGTCTAGCACAGAAAAATGCAACTAGAATTTAAAACTAAGTACATAAGAAAGACCTCAACAGAGAATTGGCAAACTGGAAAATAAACCAGAAGAAAATATTTGGACTAAAGCACATGAGGGAAAAGAAATGGGATATACAGAAAAAAAAGTATAAGAAGTGGGAAACAATGTATAATTGGAGTCCTAGAAGGAGAGGAGAGAGATTATTGCTGAGAATCTTTCAAAATTGATGAAAGTTATCCAGCCACATATTCAAGATCCATGCAAGATAAACAGTAAACCTGACATATTTAAATGATAGAAGACCAGTCTGGCTGAAGCATGAGAAACATGGAGAAGGAGAGTGCTCAGTGATGAGGTTGGAGACACTAGATCAGGCAGGGCTTTGTAGGCCATGGAAAAGAGTTTAGATTTTATTATAATTATAATTGGAATCCACTGGAGGATTTTAATAAGAGACATTATCTGTAACATCACTTCTGTTGCTATGTGGAGGATAAATTACAAAGGGACCATATAGTTCAAATAAAAATGCTTATGCCTTTGCATAGGTATAACAGGAGAGGTTCAAGATACTTATTGGAATTAGACCACACTGATGGGTTGGGTGTAGGGAATGAGGGAAGTATTAGTTTCCTAGGGCTGCTGTAACAAAATACAACAAACTGAGTGGCTTAAAACTACAAAAATTCATTCTCTCATAGTTCTGGAAGCTAGAAGTCTGAAATCAAGTGTTGACAAGGCTGTGCTCCATCCAAAGGCCCTGGGGAAGAATCCTTTCTTGTCCCTTCTACCTTCTGGTGACTTTCAGCAGTCCTTGGCGTTCCTCAGCTTCCAGCTGCATAACTCTAATCTCCATGTCCCATCTTCACATGGCCTTCCTCCCTATGTGTCTCTCTCTGTGTTCAAATTTCCCTCTTCTTTTAAGGACATCAGTTATTGGATCAGGGTCCATCCTAATCTCTTATTTGGATCGGGGTCCATCCTAATCCCATATACCCATTTTAGTGTGATTACATCTGCCACAGCCCTGTTTCCAAATACTGTCACATTCACAGTTACGGGGGTTAAGACTTGAACATATGTTTCGGAGGAGGGGGGTGGCTGTTCATCCCACATAAGGGGAAAAAAAGAATTGGGGATAACTGAGCATCTGTGTTAATGGTGGTGCTAGTTATTGAAATGGCAGAGACTTAGAGTAGAGCAATTTGGGGGCAGATAGGCAGAGATCAGTGGGCCTGTTTCGGCCATACAAAATTTGAAATGTCTGTGAGGCATCCAAGTGGAGATGTAAGTAGACATTTTAAAATACTAGCCTGGAATTTAGGGGAGAAGTTCAGACTAAAGATTTGAGAGTCCTCGACATACACTTGTTACTTAAAGCCGTGGTCCTGAGTGGGATCACTCAAGGAGAAAGTGTAGATAGAGAAAAGAGGCCTTAACAAGTCCTGGATCATTCTGACATTTAGAAGTGGTACCAGATAGTGTTGGCAGGTACAAGAACGGATCAGGAATTCAACATATCACTTCGTACATGCTATCAGCCAGGTCTTAGTCACACTGCCACAGCTCAAAAAAAAAAATGTAGAAAATGTAATATTCTTTAGTTTGGATGACCAGATGTCCAATTAAAAATAGGGGATTTTATTACCATGGAAAGGGGAAGGATGGATAATTGGGGTACAACTAGCATTCTTTCTACAGAGGTTGAATAAAGGAGTAGGATCCAACAAAGGAGAGTAAGTAGGAATAAAACCGGGCAACTGTAGCACAATGGAAGTTTAGAGAAGAAAATGATGAAAGAAAGGAGATGGAGTGGCTGAGCATGTCAGATGCTGCCAATAGGTTAACTAAGATGAGAACAGAGAGTTAGCCTTTGGCTTTAACAAAAAATGAAGATCATTTATAATTTTAAGAGCCACTGCAGAGGGAAAATGAGGACAAAAGCCCACTTGGAGGGGTTAATTAGAGTTGGATACAGAAATATAGATGTCTTTAGAGGAGCTTGACTGAAAAGTGGAGCAAAGAAAAGAACTACCTAAGGAGACAAGGATCATATGGCGAAAGTTTCGTTTTGTCTTGATTAATGAAAGCACTATTAAGGCATATAGAAATAATCTATAAAGAAGAAAAAAATTAATTCATGATGGAGTAGATCTAGTGGCATAAACAGGCTTGCATCAAAGGGGCAGGGAAGGGGAAAGGCAACAAATATTCTGGAATAATAGCATTGATCCTAGATTGCTTCTCAATTTAAATTTAAGTTCACAACTTTAAAGATGGAACTAATAGAGGATGCATTATGGCTCTGGTTTATGCAAAGAAGGTTAGAGAGAACCTCATTCAGCAAACATATTTTAAAAGTGGGTTGGAAGAAGAGATTTTGGCCCTAATAATAACGAACATGCACACAGAATATACTGTGTGCTCAGCATTGTTCTGAATATTTTACACACAGCTATGTGATATCATAAGTCAAAAGGTTTAGCAAATTAAGGTACAGTTGTATGTTTTAAGTTAAAATGTTGATGTTTATATATTAATTTTATTATTTTTCACTTTTGCCGGTCTTGATCATGTTAGATAAGAAGGTTCTAACCCATATAATGCTAATATGAGATAATCCCCAATATATGTTAAGTAGAAAAAATTAAGGCATAGAGTAGTGTGTGGTATGCTATAATTTGGGTAAAAGGGAAAGATATATGTACTACATATATGCTTTTATTTGCATAGAAAATCTTTTCGATGATTCATAAAAACTAATAACAGTGGTTGTCTCTGAGATAAGGGTTTCAACTCTTGTTGAAATATTTCTCAAATATGTTAATATGCTTAACTAGATAAGTAATATAACCTTTCTTTGGTGATGTATGCTTTTGCAATGAGCTCAGCATACTTTTTGCTGTTTCTTTTGCAGCAAATAGATTAAATATTAGTTTGTATTCCCACCATTTGTCTCTTTAAGATTAAAACTTCAAAAATTCTGGTCATTTAGGGGAATGTGGGATTCAAATAGTTGGGTTTAAATTTTTCAGAATTTTATCATCTGTGGTATCTTCCAGATGTAAATGTCTACTTTGATGTTTTAATATTTGAAATATTTAATCATGATATCATTATGGTGTTTTCTATCTTGGCAGGAATTAAAAGGTGGAAAAGCCTATGCAAAGGTAAGTAGGTCTTCTTTAACTATTTTGAAATCTGTAATATTTATTGTACCTTGTTATTTATAAGCTTAAAATTTAAATGGTTTACTGTTCTAAAAATTAAATGATTTTCTATTCAAGATTGGGTATTTTTTGGTGTGTATGCATTATTAGTTAACATTTTTATTGTGAAATATAACATTAAAAAGCAATAAATTTCAAGGTACATTTTGCAAGTAGTTATAGAACAAATTCCAAACTTTGTATGGATTACAGATCCACAATTTTAAATTTTCCTTCTAGTTGCTCCAAGACACTGGAAAATAAAAAGAAATATCAGTGTAATGATTCAGTATCATGGTCATTTGTTAAATCTAAGATTCTCTGTTACAACTCCTCCTTCTCCTTTGCCCAATCTTTAGAGATGTTTGGGTTATACCCATTCTGACTTATTTCATGTTGAAAAGGGATGTCAGCAGTATGGGATGGGGGATAGAACTGGTTAATGTTCTTGTAGGGCCTGGCACCTCTGGGTTTTAGGACTTATCTGGCCTATGAACTATTTGAAGGTTTTAGGTTTCTGAAAAATAAACAGTGTGTGGAATTTTTATAGGATCTCAGATAGAGCTCTGGGTGTTATTTAGGGTTAATAGGAGTGATGTTGGTTGGTTGGGCAAACTGTGGCAGTTAGCAATGCATGCATAAGAGTAGCCTCCAGAACAGCCTGTTGGCACTTTTTGAACTCTCCTAGCCATGATACCTTACTTTGTTACATTTCTTTTCCACCTTTTGGTCAGGAAGGCATTGTTGATCCCATGGTGCCAGGGCCACACTCATCCCTGGGAGTCTTGTCCCACTTTGCCAGGGAGACTCACACCCTGGACATCATGTAGTGGGGAGGATAGTGATTTTCCTTGCAGAGTTCCACTTAGAGAGAGATTGGCCATATCTGAGCAACAAAAAAAAGGGTCTCTGGATGTAACTCTTAGGCATAATTATAGGTAGGCTTAGCTTCTCTGCTACAGAAATAAGTTTCATAAAGAGCAAGGCTTGGCTATTTTTAAATAAAGCAACTTGGAGGTTGAACAGCTGGAGCCAACAATAAATTAGAGATAGAGTCTTTCAAATGCTGATTGTGGAATGTTATTCTTAAGTTTTAGCTTTCATCCTAAGGGATGATTTCTGGTTTGCATTAAGCCATAACAACTGTTAATTCAAACAGTTGCCCCTGAGAAGTATTTCCAGGCCCACCTACCCCCAGAGTAGGATAAGATCCCTGTTCTATGCTCTCTAAGCACTCTGTGTATTTATGGCACTGGCTTTGTTACATTCACTAAATATATGGAATTATTAATGATTATGTTTACCCTTTTGCTGAATGGAAGGAATTAGTAACACTACCAGAAAACCACATAATCTTCTTTTATTTCCAGTCTCTATGAATGGTATCATGGTCAAACCAATCTTCTAAGCCAAAAACCTGGATATTAGTTTTAACCACTAAATCTACCTAGCCCTGTAAATTCAGTTAGTCACAGGGTCAGTTAGGTTGTTCTTAGCTGCAAGTAGCTGAAAACTCTCCTCACCCAGAGATTTTTTTATCTCTGGGTACAAGTAGTTATAAAATAAAGTGCTCTAGGATTGGCTAATCCATAGACTTAACAACATCAGAACCCATATCCCTTCTCTTTCTGTTCTACCATCCTCTAGGTATTGACACTGGGTATTGACACCAGGTACCTGCCTGTTTGAGGTTTAGTCAGCTCATTCACATATGGCAAATTCTAGCTGCCTCTCCAGTCCGTGTGTGACTTTTTTTGAGTGAGAAAACTTTTTCTTGGTGACCCTCAGAAGATTTCCCCATACCTTTCATTGGTAACTTTTTCTTGATGGCCCTCAGAAGATTTCACCATACCTTTCATTGGTTAGATTGCATTATATGCCCACTTCTAAAGCAGTCATGGGCAAAAGGAATGGATTACCGTGGTTAACTTAGACTAATTACAATTTAGCCATGAACTAGAGGTTGTATCACCTTCATTGCTCACATGGATGAACTAAGAAGAGTGGATACCTGAATAAAATCAGGACCCTACAGGCATTAAATATTAGGGCATTAAATATTAGGTAGGCAACCATAAGGTCTCCTGTGGTTTACAAATCCTTTTGATTTTTCCCTTCTAAAAAACTCTTGAAACATTCTCTTCCCATCATTCCAAGGTTACTACCTTTGGTCATTCCCTCTTTGTTTCTTATTGAAAACCTGTATTTTCCTCCTATGAAGTCTCCCTGCCTCTGTTGTTGTCTCCCTCCAGTCCGTCCTCCATATTATTGCCATACTGGTATTTCTAAAATTAAAACATAATCATGTCATTTGCCCACTTCTAGTCCTTTCAGCAGCTATTCATTGCCTATAAAATTAAGTTTAAATTCCTTAATCTGGGATATAAGACCTGTTTTGATCTGCAAATCAAGTCTTTTGCCTCATCTCTTCCATACTCAGATACACGCACACACATGCACACACGTCCTTATATTTCAGATATAATTCCCACGTAAACTTCCTGGAGTATTCCATCCAGTTTTAGCCTTTTTGCCTTCATGGCTTGATATTCTTGATGTATCATTAAAGACTCAGTTTAGTCATCCATCCCCACTCAGAAAATTTTTTTTTCTCTTTGTTATAATTATGCCTTCTTGTATCACAACACTTATCACATTGTATTATAAGAATGTGTTTTCTGTCTTCTCTATTAAACTGTAAGCTCCTTGGGAGTAGAATACTTTATTTGACTTATACATTCTCAGAGCCTAGTATTACCTGGAATGTAAATACTCAAAATCGTTTGCTGAGTAAAGTAATTAATACCTAACATGTGTATATCTTGTATTATGTATATGTGCCATTTTCATTATATCAATAAAGCCAAAGGAAAAAACCATAACAAAATGCGGACTCTCTAGTATGTCACTAAAATTTAAACTTTTTGGAGGCAGAGTCCTTATCTATCCTGTTCATCACTTTTCTGGTGTCTGCAACAGGCCTGGCACATAAAAGGGGCCTGATAACTTTTGAGCCCATTAATTGGTAGGCTTCAGACTAGCATACATTGAATTACCCCACCTTTTAATATGCTTTCTTAATGGGGACTGCCCAGGTTCTTTTTTTTTTTTTTTAACTTGGATTGTGCTTAGTAACACTGTAATATAGACATTCCACTTGTGGCTGGTGACCCAATGTGCTGTTTTTTAGTCAACGATTATATATTAAGTTGCCTACCATGGGCCTGGCATTGTCCCTGGCACTATTCTAAGCGCTAGAGATGTAGTAGTGAACAGAACCGTCAAAAATCCCTGCCTTTCTGGAGCATACATTCTAACAGAAGGTAGTGGGGATCAGAAAATAAACTGTTTATTCTTTCATTTTTTATTTGTTTTTTCTTTTTTTTCTTTCTTAATAAACTGTTTAAATGCTGACAACTCTTTAAAGGAGTTTTGCTCTAGCAGAGGCCAAAAAAATGATCCAGTAGGCTGGAGGCTATTATGGGGTAAGAGTTTAATTTGGTTTTCTTTTGTTCTTTAACAAGGGAAAAAATCTAACATGTTTGTGTGCAGATGGAAATAATCCAGTACAGAGGTGGAATTATGAATGCAAAGGAGAGGGAAGAAAAAAATAAAATAAAAAATTTAAATAAGTAAATAACTAAAGGGGGAGGGAAGAATTGCAGAAGCAGTGTGCAGGATTAGTTGGTCTCAGTTAGGAGCACAGCCAGTTTGTCTGTAGTACTGTAAACGGGAAGGCAAATATATGGGCACAAATGCCAGTACGTGAGAGGATGTAGCATGAGAGCTCGTGTAAGTTAAATGCTCTTTTTATAATAGTGATAAAGTAAAAATCATTTTAACCATTTTAAGTGAACATTTTTAAATTATGTTGCTTGTCTTTTTGTTGCTGAGCTGTGGAATTTATGTATATATTCTGAATATTAAACCTTTATTGAATATGTGATTGGTTCCAAATATTTTCTCCCATTCTTCGGTTCTCTTTTTACTTTTGTCATGAAGTTCTTTGATGCACAAAAATTTCTAATTTTGATGAGGTCACATTTATCAATTTTTTCTTTGGCTGTTTGTGCTTTGATTATAAAGTATAAGAAACCATTTTCTAACAAAAGGTCCAGAAGATGCTTCCCAAGGTTTTCTTCTAGGAGTTTTAGAGTTCATTCTCATACTAAGCTCTTTGAACCATTTTGGGCTGGGTTTTGTTTATGGTATGAAGTAGAGGTCCACCTTCATTCTTTTACGTATGGATATCCAGTTCTCCCAGAACTATTTGTTGAAGATACTATTCTTTCCCCATTGAATGGACTTGGCATCATTGTTAAAAATCATTTCACCATAGATGTGAGGGTTTATTTCTGAACTCTCAATTCAATTCCATTGGTCCATATGTCTGGCCTTGTGCCAGAATCCTGCTGTTTTGAATACTATGGCTTTATAATGGGTTTTAAGATCAGTAAATGTGAGTTTTCCAATATTGTTCTTTTTCAAGATGGCTTTGGGGCCTCTTACTTTTCCATATATATGATGAATGACTTTTCCATTTCTTCAGAGAAACTTGTTGGAATTTTGATTGGAGTCGTATTAAATCTGTAAATCGCTTTGGTTACATTGGCATCTTAACAATAGTCTTCCAATCTATGAATACAGAGTATCATTCCATTTACTTAGGTCTTTGATTTCTTTTCACAATGTTTTATAGTTTTCTGTGTACAAGTCCTTTACATCCTTAGTTAGATTTATTCCTAGATTTGATTCTTTTAGTTGCTATTGTAAATGAAATATTTTTTCTTGATTACCTCTTCATATTATTCATTGCTATTATATAGAAACACTATTGATTTGGGGGTGTTGATCTTGTACCCCATCACTTTGCTGATTTATTTCTAAGTTCTAGAAACTTTTTTGTGGATTCTTCAGAATTATCTGGGTATAGGATCATGTGATCTGCTGTAAGGAAAGTTTTACTTCATCCTTTCCAATTAAGATGGCTTTTATTTTTCTTGCCTAATTTCTCTGGCATGAACTTTCAGTACAGTATTGAATAACAGTGGTGACAGTAGGCTTTCTTATCTTGTTCCTGATCCTAGAGAGAAAGCTTTGTCTTTTGCCATTGAATTTGATGTTAGCTGTGGGTTCTTCATATATGCCCTTTATAATGTTGAGGAAGTTTCCTTCTATACCTAGTTTTCTAAGTGTTTTTATAAAAAACGGTACTGGCTTTTGTCAAATGCCTTTTCTGCATCAATGGAGATGATCCTGTGGGTTTTTCCCTTCATTCTTTTAATGTGATGTATTACATTAATTCATTTTATTTTGTTGGACTACCCTTGCATATCTGGAATAAATCCCACTTGATCGTGGTGTATAATTCATTTAATGTTCTGATTAATTCAGTTTGCTAATTTTTTTCCTAACCTTTTCATTTAGTTAGTCATCAAATAGTTTGGTACAAATGTATTACATGGCAATTTTATGTTAGAAACTGTTCTAGGGGCTGAAGATTCAGTGATCAACAAGAAAGATCAACTTCCAGATACATTTCTGTTCTGGGAGATCGTGTGAATGGTGTTGAAGAGGAGAAGAGACAGACAGATAGATAGATAGACAGACAGACAGACAGACAGACAGACAGACAGATAGATAGACAGACAGACAGATAGATAGATAGATAGATAGATAGAAAGACAGACAGACTGACTGACAACAAAGACGAATATTCAGATTGTACTAAATGCTATAAATTTGGGGGGGGAAATAGAGGCTGATGGGTTATAGAGTGGGTTGAATTGGATAGTAGTGGAGAGCCTCTGGGAAGAGGAACGTTTGAGCTGAGAGTTAACAAAACAGTGGAGCCAGCAGTGTGAAACTCTGAGGCAGAGCAAAGGATGACTGTAGAGGTAGGAGGCTGAGACCCCTGGATCCAGGAACAGAGGAAAGCTTGATTGTGCTGGGTCTTGGATGCCGTGGCAACTTTTTTTTCTTCCCAATATCATTTTTATTTTTATTTTTTTTACCTTTTTTATTATATAATGTAACATAGAGAAAAAAGCAATAGTTTTCAAAGGACTCTTCAATAAGTCTTTTACAGGACAGATTCCAGAGTTTGTCATGGGCTGCCGTACCATCCTCAGATTTTTCCTCCTGGCTACTCCAGAACATAGGAGGCTACAACAAATAAATACATTTTTTTAGCATCTCAAGTGACTTTTTTTTTCTTTTTTTATGAAAAATAACATATATACAAAGCAATAAATTTCAAAGCACAGCACAACAATTAGTTGTAGAACGGATTTCAGAGTTTGGTATGGGTTGCAATACCACATTTTTAGGTGTTTACTTCTGGCTGTTCTAAGATACTGGAGACTAAAATATCAATTTAATGATTTAGCAGTCATATTCATTTGTTAAACCCTACCTTCTCTGTATAACTCCATCATCACCTTTGATCTTTCTATCCCATTCTTTAGAGGTATTTGGGCTATGGCCATTCTAACCTTTTCATTTTGGAAGAGGCTGTTAGTAATGTGGGGTAGGGAGATGAGACTAGCTGATTTTCTGCAGAGGCTGGACCCCTCTGGGTTTCAGGATTTATCTGGTCCAGGGACCATCTGGAGGTTGTAGGTTTCTGGAAAGTTACCCTAGTGCATGGAACCTTTGTAGAATTTTATATATTCCCTAGATGTTCTTTAGGATTGGCTGGAATGATTTTGGTTGGGGTTTGGAAATTTATGATAGGTAACAATGTCTAACTGAAGCTTGCATAAGAGTGACCTCCAGAGTAGCCTCTTGACTCTACTTGAACTCACTCAGCCACTAATAATTCATTAGTTACCCTTCTTTCCCCACTTTTGGTCAGAGTGGCATTGTAATCCCATGGTGCCAGGGCCAGACGTATCCCTGGAGTCATCTCCCTTGGCCATGGCAACTTTTTGAGAATTTATTCCAAGTACCCTGCAGCAACTTTTGAAAACTTTAGGCAGGTAAGTGACATGATCTGATTTATCAAATTTAAAAATAGCTCTCTGGCTTTCATGCAGAGAATGGGATTATAGGGGTACACAGAAGGAGAGGCTCAAGCATAGAACAGGCAAGAAGTTATGGCAGTGGCGATAATGATGGAGGAAAATGGGAAGGAATATGGAAGTTTATCAGTTTACAAATATTTTATTGAGCATTTTTGCATCTGTGTTCATAAGGAACATTGGTTTGTGATTTTGTTTTCTTGTGGTACCTTCATCTGGCTTTGATATTAAGGTGTGTTGCCCTCTTTAGAATGTGTTAAGGAGTGTTTCTCTTTAGTTTTTTGAAAGAGTTTGAGAAGAATTGATGTTAATTCTTATTGGAATGTGAGTAACATTCACCAGTGAAACCATCTGATGGGATTTTCTTTGTTGTGCAGTTTTTTATTATTGACTGAACCTCTTTACCTATTATTGGTCATTGAGATCTTCTGGAGTAGTGCAAATAGTTTATATATTTCTAGAAATTTGTCCATTTCATCCTCATTATCTAACTTGATGGCGCACAGTGAGGTTCATAGTATCCTCTTATAATCCTTGTTATTTCTGTAGGGTCATTAGTAATGTCTCTCCTTTCATTTCTTATTTAGTTATTTGTAAGCTCTCTCTCTCTTTTGTCATTCAAAAAAAGGTTTGTTGATTTTATTGATCTTTTTTAAAAAACCCATTTTTGGTTTCATTGGTTTTCTCTATTTTTTTTTTTAATTTTCTGTTTCATTAATCTCTGCTCTAGTCTTTGTTACTTCCTTCTTTCTGCCTGATTTAGGTATAGTTTTCTCTTCTTTTTCCAGATCTGTCAGTTCTGAGGTTAGGTCTCTATTTGAGATCTTTCTTCTTTTTAAATGTAAGCATTTAGAGCTATAAATTTTTCTCTCAGCACTGCCTTTCCTGCATCCCATAAGTTTTGGTATGTTGTGTATTCATTTTCGTTCTCCGCAAGGTATTTCCTAATTCCTTTGTGATCCTACTTTGACCCATTAATTCTTAAAGACTTGTTTAATTTCTACATATTTCTGAATTTTCCACATCCCCATCTGTTAGTGATTTCTAGCTTCATTCCATTGTGGTCATAGAAAATATATTGTATCATTTCAATATTTTTTAATTTATTGAGACTTGCTTTGTGACCTAAGATATGGTCTATTCCAGAGAATAATCCATGTACACTCAAGAAAAATGTGTATTCTGATACTGTTGGGTAAAGTGTCTTTATGTCTGGTTGGTTTAGAGTAACATTTAAGTCTCCTATTTTCTTACTGATTTTTTTGTCTAGATGTTCTCTCAATTATACAAAGTGGTATATTAAAGTTTCTTACTATTAATGTAGACTGTATATTTCTCCCTTTACATCTGTCAGTTATTTTGGGGCTCTATTATTAGGTGCATATATTTATAATTGTTCTGTCTTCTTGTTGAATTGACCCCTTTATCGAAGTATAATGACCTTCTTTGACCCTCGTAGCACCCTTTTTTGACTTAAAGTCTGTTTAATCCGATAACAGTGTAGATACCCCTACTCTCTTTTGCTTACTGCTTGCATGATATATCTTTTTTCCATCCTTTCACTTTCAGTCTGCTTATGCCTTTGAATTTAATGTATCTTGTAGACAGCATATAGTTGGGTCGTGCTTTTAAATTCATACTGCCAATTTCTGTCTTTTGACTGGTGAGTTTAATCCATTCACTTTTTTTTATTTTTTAACTTTTTTATTGTATAGTATAACATATATACAAAGCAGAGAAATAAAAAAGCAATAGTTTTCAAAGCATTCTTCAGCAAGTAGTTACAAGACAGATCTCAGAGTTTGTCGTGGGCTACTATACAATCGTCTCCTATTTTTCCTTCTAGCTGCTCCAGAATATAGGAGGCTAGAGGGCTTAAATATTTTTTTATCATCACAATCGCCTTTTTTCCCTTCTTTTTTTGTGAAAAATAACATAAATACAAAAAAGCTATAAATTTCAAAGCACAGCAACAAATTAGTTGTAGAACATATTTCAGAGTTTGACATCAGTTACAATTCCACAATTTTAGGTTTTTACTTTTAGCTTCTCTAAGATACTGGAGACTAAAAGAAATATCAATGTAATGATTCGGCAGTCATATTCATTTGTTAAATCCTATCTTCTATGTATAACTCAACCATCACCTTTGATCTTTCCATCCCTCTCTTTAGGGGTGTTTGGGCTATGGCCATTCTAAATTTTTCATATTGGATGGGTCTGTCACTAATATGGGGTAGGGAGATGAACTATCTGATGTTTTGAAGAGGCTGGGTTAGGTTTCAGGACTTTTCTGGACCAGGGACCTTTCTGGAGGTTGTAGGTTTCTGACAAGTTACTCCAGTGTGTGGAACCCTTGTGGAATCTTATATATTGCCCTAGGTGTTCTTTAGGATTGGCTGGAATGGTCCTGGTTGGGGTTTGGCAGGTTATGATAGGTAACAAGGTCCTACCTGAAGTTTGCGTAAGAGCAACCTCCAGAGTAGCCTCTTAACTCTATTTGAACTCTCTCTGCCACTGATACTTTATTAGTTACACTTCTTTTCCCTCTTTTCATCAGGATGGAATTGTTGCTCCCACAGTGCCAAGTCTGGATTCATCCCTGGGAGTCATCTCCCTTGTAGGGTGCAGGGCAGTGATTTCACTTGCAGAGTTGGGCTTAGAGAGAATGAGGTCACATCTAAGTAACAAAAGAAGTCCTCCAGATTTAACTCTTAGGCGTGCCTATAGGTAATCTAATCCTCTCCGCTACCTACATAAGCTTCACAAGAGTAAGCCTCATGATTGAGGACATGGCTATTGATTTGGGTGTCCCTAAAGTTTGACACAGTATCAGGGATTCCTTGATGGTAAGGTTTAATAATTCCATATTCTCTCTCACATCCCTCAGGGGACTTTGCCAATACTTTTTTATTATCTTTTTAATATACTCTAGGATGTATCCAGGCATTACAATAATCTATACAGGATTAAAGGACCTCTTTCTTATTCTGGGCCCCTTGTGTTTCACTTGATCAAATGAGCTATAAAGATAGGTTGAATTAAATTATGCACTACAGAAAATTTCAGTTCCAAACCAAATAAACCTTTCTTCCATTGGTCTCAAAGAGTATGTGTAAGGTTCTAAAATATAGACCCTGTCTTCCTTAACCCTGTGTTCTGAATTACTTTACCCCAACCTTTTCGGCTTTGGTCTTATCTCTAAATATCAGGTTATATATATAAAGCAGTCTCTCAAAATCCAGAAATAATAATCACCACTCTGGACTTAATGTGTCTGCTCTAAAAGCTTACAATCTAGGCCCCTGTTTTCTTATAAGCATTTTCTAAAGGTGCCCATACCGTTCTTGTTCTTTTGTTTCCGTCTTATCTTGTTTCACCAAGTGTCCCACATGTTCATTCACATTGTTGCATACCTCACAACTTTGTTCCTTTTTGTAGTAGCATAACCTTCTTTCAGAAATATTCACCATTGTTCACCAATCTACTTCTCCATCAGTACATCCTTCAGCTACCTGCATTGATCAGGCATCATGTGGTGTCCACAGTCCATCAACATTCTCAATTTTAAATAATTTCATTGTTCCCAAGAGAAATAAACACATGCTCACCAAATAGGAAATCTAAACTTCCTCTTAACTCTTGTTCCTCCCCCCATTATTTACCTCTGCTGTTGCTGTGGTAGTGCTGTTGGTTTCCTTTTGAGCATAGCTCATGGTGTGCAATAGCAGTTTTCTCTCTGTGCTCTGGACTTAAAAATTCTTTGTACAAGAATCATATCTTTGAAGTAATTCTTGTGAGAACTTATTCATATTTCTAGTGTTAGTCAGTGAAACATGTAGGTCTATACAATCCCTTTCAATCTTGTTCATCTTCAATATGGTACTTATAGGCCCACTAAAGAACCACCTTCACTCCTATCTATTCCCTTACATTGGAGTTTATAGCCAACAGTTCACCCATCTCTAGCTTCTATGTATCTCTGAGTCCCCTATGTTCTGTATTATACTTCTCTATTTCCTCATTGATCTTCCATCTGATTATTGTCTATAGAGGAGAGTGGTGTATTGAAGTCTTCTACTATTATCGTTGAAATGTCTATTGCTTTCTTCAGTTTTGCCAATGTCTGTCTCATGTACTTTGGAGCTCCTTGATTGGGAGCATGAACATTTATGATTCTTATATGTTCTCGGTGAATTGACCCTTTAATTAGTATATAGTGTCCTTTGTCTTTTGTGATGTCTTTACATTTAAAATCTATTTTGTCCGATACTAGTATAGCTACTCCTGCTTCCTTTGGTTACAACTTGCATGGAAAATCTTTTTTTGTCCTTTCACTTTCAGTCTATTTGTATCCTTGAGTCTAAGATGAGTCTCTTGTAAGCAGCATATAGCTGCTTACGTTTCTTAATCCATTCTGTCAATCTGTATCTTTTAATTGGTAAGTTTAGCCCACTAACATTCAAAGTTATTGCTGAAAAGGCGTTTCTTGATTCCACCATCTTGTCTTTTTTATTTTATTTGTCAGATCTATATATTATTTTCCCTTTATCTCTTTGTATTCTTTAAATTACCTTTAGTAGTACTCTTCAATTCTGTGCCCTCCTCCAGACCTACATCTCCTGTCTTTTTTTTTCAGCGGCAGAACTCCTTTTAGTATTTTTTGTAGAGCCGGTTTCTTGATGACATATTCTTTCAGGACTTCTTTGTCTGTGGAAACTTTAACTTCCTCCTCAGTTTTGAATAACAGTTTGGCTGGGTACAGAATTCTTGGCTGGAAGTCTTTCTCTTTCAGGGTCTTAAATATATCATGCCACTGCATTCTCGCCTCCATGGTGCTAGTCGGGTAGTCTGAACTGAGTCTTATTTGGTTTCCCTTGTATGTGGTAAATTTTTTTTCTCTTGCTGCTTTCAGGATTTTCTGCTTCTCCTCAACATTTGACAGACTGATTAGTATGTGTCTTGGGGAAGGCCTATTTGGATTTGTTCTTTTTTGGAGTTCATTGGGCTTCTTTGACTTGTATATTTATGCCCTTTATGAGGGTTGGGAAGTTTTCCTCCATTATATTCTAAACTACTTTTCTAGCCCCTTACTCCTCTTTTCTCCTTCTGGGACACCAATGAATCTTATATTTGTGCACTTTGTTTTGACTGTCATTTCCCTGAGATCCAATTCAAGTTTTTCCATCTTTTTTGCCATTTGTTGTTTTGAGTCTTTGAAGTCAGTTATCCTGTCCTCTATATCACTTATTCTTTTTTCTGTCTCTTCAGATCTGGTGTTGTGTGCCTCCAGTATGTTTTTTATTTGATCAACAGAGTCTTTAATCTCTGTGATATCCGCTATTTTTCTGTTTATTCTTTCAAATTCCTCTTTATGCTCTTCTACTGTCTTCTTGATTTCCTTTATGTCATTTGCTATCCCACTTATTTTGTTAAGTAGAGTTGTATAAACAACTGATTAGTTATTCCAACGTCTATGTCTCCTCTGGTGTTTTAATTTGGTCATTAGGCAGGGCTATATCTGTCGGCATTGTGATATGCTTAGTGATCTTCTGCTGTCTTCATAGCATGTAAATATCTTGATTGATTTACTTTGGGAGTTGATTGCTTTCAGTAGTCTAAGGTCTTGTGTTTGCAGGATAGTTGTACAGCAGGGAGCAGGGTACAAGGTGGATCACTCAGTATGGTGATTTGTTTCAGGGCATGTATAGGCACAGGTTGGGGATGTTACACTGATGTTTGTGAACGTGGGCACCCAGTGGCCAGGGAGGATGTAGCTGTGTGGGTGCACAAGTCTGGGGGGCCTAACCCTGGTGTGCGCTGGTCTAAGGCATGAGGCCCTTTGGGCACATTCGTAGAGCTCTGGCAGCAGGTCAGTGTTGTGCCTTTGTGGATTGGTGGCAGATGTGACCTGGGTGCGCAAGTCAGCACTTTCTCAGAGCTGGGAAGTGTGGCTGAGGGCCATGTGCATACGCAGTTCTAGTCCTGCTATACACTGAGGTTCCCAGAACTGAAAGATGTGATTATGGGCCTGTGAGCATACGTGGATCTAGGAGTGCAGTAAATTGATGTGCAGAGCTCAGGTGGAGCCAGGTGAGGCTGCACAACACTCTGGGCAGTGGAGTAGGGGTAACCTGGGTATGGAGGTTAGTGCCTGCAGCCATTATGCGCTGGCAACAGCCTACAGCGAGCAGGGAGGGAAAGGTAGTGCTCGGAAGGGGTACAGGAGAGGTGAGTTGGGCTGCACTTGGGGTGGGAGTGTATGGCAGGTACATGCACTGGGAGCTGGTGGGGAAGGGGTAACAGGGTTCGGGTGCATGGGGTATGAGGTGAGTCGCCAGTCCTTGGGCTGTGCTGGTGAGGGTAGTGTGCCCGCAGCCTGGCTTACTTCCTACTCTCCGGCTTCCATCCATGCACTCCCGGGTGCTCCACGCCTCTGCGCCAGACTCCGGCTTTCTCCCTCTCAGTTCCTCAGCCTCTGCAACTAGGGCTGCCCTATGTGGTGCAGAAAGCTCTCCCAGGTCAGCTGCAGTCCCAAATTGCCACCTCAGTCGCCCTCCTGTCCTTTCTATGGAGCAGGGGCAATCTCGAGCTATCTAATCCATTCACATTTAAAGCAACTATTGTTAATGTAAGACTTTCTTCTGCCATTTTGCTTCTTAGTTCTTGCAAGTTTTACATCTGTTTTTGACCTTTAATTTTTCCTTAAGTTGTTTGCATTTTTGTATTGTACCATATTAAGCCCTGTCCTGTCTCACTTCTTACTGGCTATATTTTTCATATATTTTCTTTGCGTTTACCATGGGGTTGAAAGTTAACATCTTAAATATATAGCAATAATTTTTTATTTGATACCAACTTTGCTTCAATAGTGTATACCACATTGGTCCTAAATCCCTCCCTTCTCCTTACCTTTTTTCTATACTTCTTACTAATTATATCTTTGTACATTGTATGTCCAAAATCATAGATTTATCATTCCTTTTTAAAGCAATTGCATTTTAGCACCTGTAAGAAGTAGGAAGTGAAGTAGCATACCAATATATATATAAAATGTAACTATCCTGGGCAGGCAATGGTAGCGCAGTGGCAGAGTTCTCGCCTGCCATGCCGGAGACTCAAGTTCAATTCCTGGTACCTGCCCATGCAAAGAAAAAATATATATACATATATATTTATGTGTATAAATATATATATATATATATATATATATATATATATATATATATATAACTGTCCTGGCATTTATAACTATCCATATGATGCCTTTACCAAAGGTCTTTATTTCTTTATGCCACTTCGATCCACTATCTACTCTCCTTTCCTTTAAGTCTGAAGAACTCACTTTAGCACTGCTTTTGGTGCAGGTGTTGTGGTGATAAATTCCTTCAGCTTTTATCTGGGAATGTCTTAATCTCCACCTCATTTTTGAAAGAAAGTCTCAACTTTCTCCTTGTCCTTGAACAGCTTGATTACTATATGTCTGGGTGTTATTTTCTTTGAGTTTATCCTGTCTGGGGTTCTGGGATTCTTGAATGTGCATACATAAATCTTTCCTTAAATTGGGAAGTTTCTGTCATTATTTCTTCGAATATTCTTTATGCCCCTTTCTGTCTTTCTTCTCCTTCTGGAACTCTAATAATTCATATATTGGTATACTTGATGGTGCCCCACAGGTCTGTTAGTTTCTGTTGACCTTTTTTATTCTTTTTTCTTTTTTGCTCCTCAGCCTGAATCATTTCAATTGTTTCATCTTGGGTTCACTGGTTCTTTCTTTTGAGATCTCCAATGAGTTGTTGAATCCTTTTAAGGAATTTTCATTTCAGTTATTTTGATTTTCAACTCCAGTATTTCTGTTTAATTACTTTTTAAATTTGTCTCTTTATTTGATTCTTGTATTGTTCATTCATTGTTTTCCTGATATCCTTTAGTTATTCCTCTGTATTTTCCTTTATTTCCTTGAGTATATTGGGGATTTTTAAAAATCTTTGTCTGGTGTGCCTAAATTTACCCATTTCTTCCCAGTTTTCTAATTTGTTAGCATTTAATTGTAATTACCTTTGTAATTACAATGAACTGCTTAAACTGAAAACAACCAAGTTTGACTAGTACCAACCTAATTCAATAGAATACAAACTCTCTACTCCTATATATCTCCTCCCCTCCCCCTTTATATTGTGTTTGTTTCATATTACGTCTTTACACATTGTATGCCTATTAACATAGATTTAAAATGTTATTTTATATATTTGCCTGTTAAGTTATATAGAGAAGAAGAAAACTGTTACAAACCAAATGTACAAAAATGCAGAATTTTATATTTACCTCTATAGTTTACTTTACCAATGTTCTTTATTTTTCCTAATGCCTTTGAGTTACTATCTAGTGCCCCTTTATTTCAGCCTGAAGGGCTCCCTGTGCCTTTCTGATAGGACAGGTCTTCTGATAATGAATTCTTTCAGCTTTTGTTTAACTGTAAATGTCTTACTTTCCTTCATTTTTGAAAGATATTTTTGCCAGATGGAGAATTCTTGGTTAACGGTTTCTTTTATAAGAACTTTAGATATACCATTTCATTGTCTACTGACTTCTGTGGTTTCTGATGAGAAATCTGCTGTTAATCTTATTGCAGATCCTTTGTATGTAACAAGTTGCTTCTCTTACTACTTTCACAATTCTCTGTCTTTGAACTTTGACAACTTCACTCTAATGTGCCTTGTTACAGATCTCTTACCGTCCATCCTGCTTGGTGTTCGTTGAGCTCCTGGAATGTATATACTCATATATTTAATCAGGTTTGGGAAGTTTTCAGCCATTATTTCTTCAATACTTTTCTCTCCCTTTTTCTCTCTTGTCCTTCTGGGACCCAATAATGTTTATGTTGGTACACTTGATGGTGTCCCACTGGTCCATCAGGCTATGTTTATTTTTCTCATGATTTTTTCTTTCTCAGTCTCACACTGGATAGTTTCAATTCTCTTGTCTTCAAGTTTGCTGATACTTTCTTCTGCCTTTTCATATCTGCTGTTGAAGCCATCTAATGAGTTTTTTCATTTCGATTACTGTACTTTGAAGCTTCCATAATTTATTTTTGGTTCCTTTTTATAATATCTATCTCTTTATGTTGTTCAGATAACATTTTCCTAATTTCCTTTAGTTCTTTGTATAAGGATTCCTTTAGCTCACTGAACGTTTGTCAGGCAGTTGAATTTCCAATGAAACTCTAGCTTCGTCAGGATGATTTCTGGAAAATTTTCTTTTCCTGTGAATGGGCCATACTGTCTTATTTCTGCCTGTGTTTTGTAATTTTTTGGTTGAGCATTGAACATTCTGAGTATTGTGTTGTCATCGCCTGGAGATGTTGGTCTTCCTCTCCTCTGGGATTGCTAGGTTTTTGTTGCCATTAATTTTTTACTTTTCAAAGCTATTTTTGCTACCAAAAAGAAAATTGAAATAAAAAAGAGAGGGAGAAAAAAAAAAGCGAAGACTTCTTTGCCACTTTTGCCTGAGAAGCATTGGAACAATGTCTGCCCACAGAGTTGGTCCTACAGCTCTCTGAAGTAGCTGATCAAGAGCAGTGCTCAGTGATGAGACCACACACTTCTGGATGTTAGAGGCCTAGGTCCTTCTAACCCTCCCTGGCACCAGCAAACTACCCCAGGAGCCAAGGCTGCAGTCCCCACTGCTGCCTAACACGCATTTGGGGCGTAGAAGATGGGAACCACTGCATGGAGGGTAAAATTCACCAATATTTACTACCAGCCTTTTTCCTTCTGCTCACCCTGGAGGAACTACTGCACCATTTGAAAATGGTTAATTCCAACAGTTCTTGCCAGTTCATTCCTGAATCATCTTACTTTGCAATTGTCCAAAAATCCTCCTTAACTCTAAGTGTTCTGTTGATTGCTTTTATTTTCTGAGTGAAATAAGAAACAAAGTTGTCAGCGGAAAGTGAAGATGGGAAAGGATGTGTTGGAGGTTCAGAGAGAGAGGATTAGATATGAAATAGGCCATGTTGATAATGTATAATTAAGTAATCACGTTATCTTTAATGTGTTCAGTTGGATGTGCCTCCAGGCTAGACACATTCAGGCTTTTTCTGCTGATTAGTTGGATCCCTAAAAAAGGCAATGAGACCAGAGTAACCATGCAAAAATTACTGCTACTTGCAATGATTTTAGTGTTTAATATATGTTATTTTAACAGTTATCTTTATTGTAATGTGTGTAGAAAAATATATTTAGCACATCAAATCTGTTACTTCAAAGATCCTATTGCTTAAGACAAGAATAGAATTAAGTAATAAATTTGTATAATAAATGAGGGATTTTAGCAAACAGGTATTAAGATAGCAAAAACTTGAAAATGACTGAAATTTGAGAAAAATGGTCTAGGACATGGGTTGAGTGTTTATTTTAAGGAGGATATGATAGAAGCCTAGTAGATATTCTATTAATATAATTCTCTTTCTTTTCCTAGCTGGGCTTTGCAGATCTGAACCTGGCAGAGTTTGCTGGATCTGGAAATACCACTCGTCGCTGTTTACTGGAAGGCTATGATACCAAAAATACAAGACAGGATAATTCCATTCTGAAAGTAAGCATGGTTCAAGATTTACATGTCAGCAAAATGCAATTCTTTACCTTTAAGCATAGATATATCTTGTCAAGGCAAAGGTATATATCAGTATTAAGATCATAAGCTGACCACATCCCTGAAATACTCACCACCTAGGGCAAAAACCTATCCAAATCACAGAAGGAATGAAAAGTAACAAGTGTTGACCACTGTGATCCTAAGGGGTGTCTCTTTGGTGCTGTGAGTATATAGAGAAGAATATACATATCCACTACAACACTTTGAAATGTTTATAGCATCCCCAAATTTCCAAAGCACCTGTAATAGGTATATACAAGTCACTGGATTTTCTTGTAACTAGTGAAGTATCAAGTGGAAAACTCACTTCTGGATATCTGCCCTGTTGTTACCAAATACTATTAACAGTCATGTATCTAGTGATCACAGACATAATAATGTATACATCATAGAGTTGGTGGGAGTATGAAACAATAAAATGTTTGTAAAGTGTCTGACATATAGTAAAACTCACTGGATAAATCTTTTTTTCTCTATTTTAGTTATTACCCTGTGATGGTAAATTACATAAGAAATAGAAAGGAAAATAATTATGAATTAAAACTGGATGGTCAGAAGTTAATGGAATAAAGAATTACCCTGTATTTACAGTTTCCACACTTTGCAGTAAATGTTTAGCTCTGAAGATGTGAAAACACATGAAGTTGTTATTACAGCCAGTCTATCCCTTGAGCAAATTTGGTAGCTGTAAAAATGGAGAGATGTGTAGTTGAAATAGAGAGGAACATGTAAAAGAAGACAAGGAGGAAGTTAGAAAAGTATCATGGTATAAACTTCAGAGCACAGTATGCTCGTTTTGTAGTTTATCTCAGTATAACTCTGAACAATTTTCATAGCGTTTTCACCAACCTCTATGAGATAGACAAGGCATATATTATTCCCATTTTATATATGAGGAGGCTGAGACTCAGAAGGTTGTATCTTACAAAAGTTGTCAGGGGCATAGCTGATACCAGAATGTATACCTTATACTACCCAATCCAGTGATCTTTTCATGTTATCATGCTTTCTGAGCACCATATTCAAAGACTACGTTTGGTGCTGTGAGTATATAGAGAAGAATATATATATCCGCTACAAAACTTTGAAATGTTTATAGCGTCCCCATATTTCTGAGCACCATATTCAAAGACTACATTGTTCATTCTTAAACAGATCTTGAACAAACTCCTAAATTTGTTTTCTTTGTTTTTCTTATATATGAAGAAAACATTTTTTGAAGTATGGTGTTTGCATTGGGAGTTGAGATAACTTTTAAATTTCAGATCCCCACATTCTTCAGGTCCAGCTCATGCAGTAGTTTCCTTCTGACTCCCTATTCATTCTTCTACATCATTTCCCCACCATTGGCCTGCAAAAACCATACCCCCTTCTCAGAGCCTGCCCATCCCCCACCCCCAAAACAAATACCCTTTTGAAGATGATACCTTTCAACTAACACTCTCCCTTCCTAAATTCTGTCATCTCCTAACCGTCTAATCACTTCTTCTCTCCTGTTCATTGAGAATGTAGCTCCTGTCTCAGTTTTTCTCTCCATTCCTCTCCTGTCATCTTTTTTTGGTTGCTTTACCATCTGTGTGAATGATCTAAACAAGTGGATTGTCCTCTGAATATTCTCTTTCTAGCTCATCTTTTATGTGCCTAATGATTCTCAATTCCTTAAATCTCCACCTCCTGCAACCTTTTCTTCTTCATGTTAGTTCCTGCCACCATGGGTTTACTCTAGACTTTTTTACCACTAGAAGCCACCACCTTCAAAATTCCAATTTAATGTATTCCTCTCTCCTATCACTTTCTCTTATGCCTCCAGCCCTCTTGTTCTATTACCCATGCCATATTTAACCTTACCACTTTATGACTTTAGTTTTTCACTATCAGTCCCCACCTGTTTTCACTTCATTCTTTGTTTAGCGTAGATTCAGTGGTCAGAGATGAACACACCTTAACATTTTGTTCTTTGTTCCTGTCTATTTTGCTTTCCCCTGAATAATCTCCAGCCCTATTTGAACTCAGTTATTTCTTTTATTTGGGTGTGTGTCTTAGTTGCTGAACATTGCTGAAGATTACAGAACCAAACTATGTAGTGTTACTGTAGTCATGCTCACCAACATCCAGCAATCATACTATACAATTTCCTAGATATTCAATTTCATACCTTCTTTTTCCTCATGTCTTCATACCACTCCTGCTCTCAGCTAATGGCCTTACCTTATCCATTATTTAGAAAATAGAAGCCATTAAACTCAAATTCCCTCGGCTTCTTACAACAGAATTTACAATTCTGTTTGCCTCTCCAGCCTTGTTTTCCTTTCTGCTTCCTATTACAATAAATGAAGGGTGTCTTTTCCTGTGAGAAGTCAGTCCTTCCTCTTGGGTACTAAAATCCACAGCTCACCTAATCAAGCTCTATGCATCTTGTATTATCCCCTCTTCTCATTATCTCTCCCTCTAATGAACCATCCTCATCAATGTTTAAACAGACAGTTTTGATATCTCCAAAACGGTTTAGTGTATTTAAAATATAAACAAAATAATTTCTCAGGCCCTCTACCCACTGTCTTTACAAAATTTTGTAAAAGCGTTGGCCATTTCCATCTTCTTCCTAAGATATTCAGGAGTTCTGTTTAAATGGAGTTGGAAACCAGATTGTAGGGTTCTGTGAAAGAATTGATAAGGAAATCAGCATACTAAGTATAGGTCACATATTTGATATTCTTGGCAATTAAAGAAAAAAGGAAAAGAGAATAGTAGTGGAAGCAGTGGAGAGAAGAGATAAAAATGAAATGAGGTCATATAAGAATATATGTCAGCCATTAGGTAAAACCCATGTAGTAAAATAAATATATTGTTATTCATTAAGACCATGTGTTTTGGCATTATTCAGTCATGGATTCAGATCCCAATTCTCCCTTCAATTCATTATTTAACCTTGAAATTATCACTTATACCCCCTGGGCTTAAAATGAAAGTATCTCTGTCTTATAGGTGTAGTGAAGATTAAATGAAATAATGCATTGAAAATACTTTTCTCGTGCTTGGCACATAGTACATTCTCAACTCATGATAAAGATTAGTAAACAACCTTATATCTAGGGTATGGACAGATTAATAAAAAATATGGTTAAAAAATGGACAAATAATATGGGGAACAGAGGTTAAAATAAATTGGGTAGATGGAAATGCTAGTTATCAATGAGAGGGAGGGGTAAGGAATATGGAATGTGAGTTGTTTCTTTTGTCTTTATTATTTCTTTTTCTGGAGTGATGCTAATGTTCTAAAAAATTATCATGGTGATAAATACACAAGTATGTGATGATATTGTGAGCCATTGATTGTACACCACGTATGGAATGTTTGTATGTTAAGAATATTTGTATGTTAAGATTTATCAATAAAAAATATATTTTTTTAAGTAGTGAGCAGGTAGAGAACAGCAGCATTTCAGAAAGCATTAGGAAATCTTTAAATCCTGATATTAAACTGAGGCAAAGCTCAGAAGCTTTCTGCTATTAGAGACCAGCAACCAGCATCCCTTAAGACACCAACATGGCAAGTTGGGGGAAAATGTTTCCAGACACATAAGCACCATAGGAATTAGTTTAATACAGCCACACCCACAGGATTGCAACAAGCACTTGCTTCTTATTTCTATCTTTTCTACTCTGACTTTTGTACTTAAAAGGTTTTGAACATTAAAAATGATTTTAATCTGTCTATGTAGAGCAGTAATTTAATATTGGATGTAACTCAGCATCATTTATTTAATGCTTTCTAAATAGAAAATATTGGACAAGGTGCTGTGTGGGATGCATGGACTAGGAGAATATGGTTTTTGCACTCAAGAGATTCTTTATAGTCACAGTGTTTGTTTTTCTTATGTCTAGGTTTTGATCAGTATGCAACTGATGTCTGGTGACCCATGTTTTAAAACGTAAGTTGATACCAAATAAATGGGTTATTCTCTGAAAGTGGAAAGTGATTTTTTTTTATAATTTTTACATTAATATTTTATAGTGTTTACAACTAATACCAGTGAAAGGATAGTCCCTTTCCTAGGAGACTTTTATAGAAGCTACTGTTACCGATTACTGAATGAGCTCTCCATCCGCTGAATTATTTAAGCTATAGGCCTCTTGTTTTCTTCAGTTTTGGCTGAAATCATACAAATTAAAGTTTTTACTTTGACCTCTATGATCTTAATCGTTTCTTCAACAAATACTTGTTAAATGCCTTACCATGTCTAGGTGCCATACTAAACAAAATAAACTAAGTAAGCAAAATAAACTAAGTCCCTGCTATTTGGAGCTTATATTCTAAGAGGAAAATAAAGAAGTAAATATAAAAATGAAAGATGTGGTGAGTGCTTTGTAGAAGGCTAGGAGGGCCATGGTGGTGTAAAAAAGGTTGCTGTTTTATATAGAGTAGTCAGGGAAAACATCCCTGGTAACAATGACATTCATGTAGAGACTTGAAGAAGATTGGAAGCAACTTTTGCAAATATCTGGAGAAAGAGCATTCAAGGTAGAGGAAACTAGGACAGAGGACTTTAGGAGGGAGTATACCTGGCATGTTCAAGTAACTGCAAGGAGAATGTGTGTTTACAGCACAGTGAAGAAGGAAGAAGGTGGTAGGAGATAAGGTCAGTGATAAAGATTCTTGTAGGCCATTAGAATAAGGATTTCTACCTTTACTTGAAATAAGATAGAAAGTGACTGGAGGGTTTGGGGCAAATGAGTAAAACTGTCTACCTTGTGGCTACTAGAATAGACAACCAAGAATAATAACAGATAACAACAGAAATAGGGAGATGATTTAGGAAGCTCTTTCAATTATCCAAGCAAGAGAAGATGATGGCTTAGACCAGGATTGTGGGAATGTAGGATGATATGAAGGTTTTTGACCTGAGTTACTGGAGGAATGGTGTTTCTGTTTATAGAGAAAGACTACAAGAGGAAGAAATTAGGAGCTTGGGGTGGTGGGCATGTTAAGTTTAAGATCACTGTTAAACATCTGTCTGGATATGTCAAGTAGGTGGTTGGATCTATGACTATTGGTGGTTCTGTGAGAATGTCCGGGCTAGAGATATAGATCTGGAAATCATGACACCATCGGCTCATAATTAATAATTAAAGCCATGAGACTTGATAAAATGACCTAGAGGAAATACGTATAGATAGAGAAAAGAAAAGAACTCCAGACTGAGATGTGGGCATCCCAGCATGTTAGAGATTAGGAAGATGAGGAAGAACTAGCAAAAGAACAATCACGGAGATAGGAAGTGGGAACCAAAGAAGAGTACTGTCCTATAAACCAAGTGAAGAAGGTATTTCAAAAAGGAAGGATTAATCATCTATGCCATATACCAGTTAAGTAAGTCATGGAAGATGAGACTGAAAATTGACTTTTGGATTTTGCAGTTTTGAGACCATTGGTGACTTTGACAAGCACTTTGATAGAATGCTTTTAGACTCAGGCCTTATTGGAGTAGGTTAAAGAGAGTTTTGGAGAAGAATGGAGACAGTGAGTATAAATAATTCTTATGAGGAATTTTGCTGCAAAAAGGAACAGAAGAATGGGGTCATAGATAAAAAGGATATGGGGGTCGAAGGAGAATCTTTTTTTTTAAGATGGAAGATAGTATAGCATATTTATATATTAATGGGAATGGGCCAGTGGGGAGAAGAATTGATGATAGAGAACAGAAAAGGGACAGTTGCTAGAACAGTGTCCTTGTATTATCCAGAAAGATGGAATCATTCCGCTTTTTCTTGACAAAGTGGAAGTTCTGACCTTTGCTAAGAAAATGAACAGTTCATCCTTTGTAATAGAATGAAACCTCAGAACATGTCTAGAGATGCAGATAGCTTGGTACGTGAGACGTGGAACCATATAGATGTTCTCTTCTGATTGCTTCTGATTTTTTTAGTGAAATGGGAACTGAGGTGACCATTCAAAGCAAGAATGGGAAAGATGGAGATGGGGGTTTGAGAAGAGAGGAAAATATGTGTGAAAGACTTCTCTGACACTGAGAGAGTAAACTGAACAGGAAAACACAATAGGATGCCAGCAACCCAAGAGCAATGACGGAGCAATTATTTTTAAATAATTAATAAGTGAAAGTTCATTGGATATTATTTAAATATCAGACTAAAATATTTTAATAAAAGTTATAGTTATAAATGATAGTTCTTATGACTTAGAAAGCACTCATCATAGATTTCTCTACTTAATACTGTTTTGCAAAGATGAAGATATATTTTTAATACAGATCATTCTTGATTAGAACTATGCATTTTTCTATCATCTAGCCTTCCTGCACTGTCTTCTAACAAACCATAATTTCCTGGCTGCTTTCTTTATTTCTTGCTCCCTTGGGACTAAACCATTTTAGCTATGCTGTTTTTGGTCTCTCAGTTGACAATTTGTTTTTCTAGTAGAATCGATTTTAGGGTAAAATGAAGAACTGAATAGTACAATCTAGTAGAAGAAGATTAATTCGTGTTCCTTCTCATGGTCTTTTTGTAGAGTCTTCCTTTCTGGACCTTCTCTACCATTTTAATTCTCTACTTGTGAAACTCAGATAGTGATGATAAAGGAGCTTGAAATCATCTCATGTTTTATATTATTTCCACAAATTTAATTCTGGCAATCTAGCATTGACATTTATAGAGAAAGACTTTTGTAACTCATAAGAATAAACAAGCCTTACCTAATCCCAAGATACACAGAAATACTTCTCAAGAAAATCAAATCCTCAAAAGTTTATGTTTCCTCTTTTCTTTGAATATCTGAAATTGTGCAGCTGTTAGTAGAAAAAAGGAAACTTTAACACATCCATGTGCTTACAGATACTATGTGTATATGGACCAGAAAAAAATATTCTAACTATTGAGGTTAAAAGCAAATTATTCTTTATTAGATTATATTTGAACATACATCAAATATTTAAAATCATAATACTTTAGAGCCAAAAAACATTCAGAGTTGCTAGTCTAGTGATTTTTTTCAGAGTAGTTAGCCACAAAACCCTTTGGTCAAATGTATTATGAATGCCAGTATATAAATTTTCTCTTTTGAAGGGTGAGAAGGGAGAGCACACTCCCCTACCTACTCTCAGAAGTCCCTAAAAGAGCTTCGTAAAGTCAATTTAAAAAGTACTAGTGTGTGAAGCAGCTAGAAGAAAAAACAAAAAATCATGAAACTGTAACCCAAACCAAACCTTAAAATCTGTTCTATAACTACTTGTTAAAATGTACTTAGAAAATTATATATATACATATTATATATAATCCCACAGTGAAAAAGAAAACCGTTAAAAAGAAAAATACTGATGTGATCCAATTCCCATTTTATAAATGAGGAAACACACCTACACAGAACAGTTAAGTGAGTTGACTTAGCATCCCTGTGTAGCACATAGATGTAAATAACTGCTGGAAGGAATCATTCTGCTATTCTTCCTGCTTTTGTCTGTCTTTGAATTTTTCACAAAATTAATTTTTTACAAGTTTACCATAGAAAACAACACAAGCATAACCAATCTTCAGCATTCCCAGATTTAAATTCTAGTTTGATATTTTGTGAGCAGATCTGTGATATGTATTGTATATAATGCTTCTAAAACATAAATTTTCAGTATTTATGAAAATAATAGCTAGAGTCAACTTAACCACCCGCCCTAAACTCAGTTTTGTAGTTCTGTACAACTCTTTAAGTATGCACCAATTCTTGTAAAAGAATGAAATGACCTGAGAAGAAAGCCATCTACTAAGGCTGGTGAATAAAAAGGATATTTGGGAGAGAAATGACATACTATACTGGCAATGGAAAATTTGCTGGTAAAGCAGATCTAAGAATGATGTAACCCTCTTGAATAGCAAGGCTCTGAAGCATTCATATTCTAGAAGGAAGGAAATTACCAGTTGTCAAAATAATTTCATGAATGCTATTGTCTTCCAATTTAATTTTTGAAACAATTCTGTATTATCCATTTTTAAGTGAGGACATTGGGATTCATTCATTCAGTACTTGTGAATTGATTGTCACATGCAATCAATATTCCACGAGAAAAACTAATATTTAAAAGAAATACATTTTCAAAGAATGTACTCTGTAGTCACATTTGTTCATGTTTGTTACTAAGCTAAATAAGGTCTAACCCCTGCTCTGAAGGAATTCGTTACTTACATTGGAAGACAGACACACAACATCTGGTGTTATTGAGGCATAGAGGATAGGCTGCCTAACAACTTATCCTTGAATGCCAGGGAAGTCTTCACTGGGGGATTGGCAGAGGGGTGATAACTAAGTTAGGTTATAAAAGATGAGTAGACATTTACCAACCAGAGGAAACATTCGAGGAAGAAAAAACAGTTTGCGCAAGACAAGACATGAAATATTTACAGAATCCAAGTTAGTAGAAGTATTGTCATTCTTTAAGGTTCTTAACATTACTGTGAAATATAGCTTTATGATCGAACTGTATTAAGCCATTTCTGGTAAGGGATATATTAACTTTTTCAGAACAAGAGGAGTAATAGAATGAAAACTGGCACATGACGTGCATTCAGTGATTGTTTATCCCTAGACAGCTCAGTCATGTTGAATAAATAATTTGAAAGTTATGGAATTATTGAAACTGTTGAAAAGCAGTTAAAGAGGCAGAGGGATAGATAACCAAAAGGGGGAAAAGAAGTGTAACTAATAAGATATCAGTGGCTGAGAGGGTTCAAATAGAGTCGAGGCTACTCTTCTTGCAAGGTTGAGTTAGACATTGCTACCTATCATAACTTGCCAAACCCCAAACAAAATCATTCCAGCCAATCCTAAAGAACACCTAGGGCAATATATAAGATTCTACAAAGGTTCCATGCACTAGGGTAACTTCCCAGAAACTTACAACCTCCAGATAGGACCCTGAAACCTAGAGGGGCCAGGCTCTCCAGAACATCAGGTAGTTCCATCCCCCTATCCCATATTATTAACGGCCCCTTCCAACATGAGAAAGTTAGAATGGTCATAGCCCAGTACTCCTAGAAAGTGGGATAGAAGGATCAAGGGTGATGGTGAAGTTATACAGAGAAGGTAGGGTTTAACAAACAAGTATGATTGCTGAATCATTATATTGGTATTTCTTTGAGTCTCTAGTATCTTAGAGCAGCTAGAAATAAAAACCTAAAACTGTGGAATTGTAACCCATACCAAACTCTGAAATCTATTCTATAACTAATTGTTGTTATGCTTTGAAATTTATTGCTTTTATGTATATGTGTTATTTTTCGCAAAACAGGAAAAAAGAAGTCTATTGTGATGATAAAAGAATATTTACTCCTTCTAGCCTCCCATGTTCTGGAGCAGCTAGAAGTAAAAATCTGAGCTGATGTGTGGTAGCCCATGACAGACTCTGGGATCTGTCCTGTACTTGCTGAAGAGTACTTTGAAAACTCATGCTTTTTTTTTTCTTTGCGTTGTATGTATGTTGTATTATACAATGAAAAAATGTTTAAAAAAAATGAAGAGGCAGGGGGGTGGAAACACTGCAGTCAGGCCCTTCTGATATTAAAAGGATAAACATTTAGACCTGCAAACTTGAGTCATCCATCAGTGATTAACAAATGTGACTATAGAGTCCATTCTTTGTAAGTGTATTTCTTTTAAATACTACTTTTTTCGTGGAATTTTTATTGCATTATTTTTCAACAAGCTGTTTTTCATAGCTGTTGGTATTTAAAGAGGTAAGTCTAGACCAGATTATAAAGGATCTTTTATGCCATTCTAAGGAATTTGAGCCTTATCCCAAAGGAACTATGAAGGCTTTTAAATTGGAGTGTAACATACTCAGATGCAGATTTCAGAAAGACCACAGTAATAGTAGCATGGACCAATTAGAAGACTTGCAGTCATCAGGACAAAGTATAGTAAGTCAACTTAATCACCTCCACTAACTACTTTACTGTGGAGAAGATATTAAGTAGAAAAAATGTTAAGAGAGAAAATCTGGGATTTGGAAATTGATTTGATATGGGGAAATATAAGAAGGAGACAGACAATACCCAGGATTCTAGTTTGGGTGACTTTGTGAATTATAATGGCATTCACAGAAATAGGGAATAAAACAAGAAAACAACTTTGGAGAAAGATGAGTTCAGTTGGGAATGTATTGAGTTTGATATACTGGTAGGACAAATCTTGAAAATGTTCCTTTAGGATAAGCAGATCTGGAATTTAGAAGCTCCTGAGCTAAAATAGTCTAAATTAAATAAGTTTAATGGTAGTATTAATTGTTTGTACCTCCACAGATCTAAAGATCCTGAAGCTACCTTTGAGATAACCTAAAAAGAATTTAAGAATTACTGCATAGTGAGTCAACTTTGTGATCCCTTCAACCACCTTCCTTTTTTATCTCAGATCACCTAGGGATCATTTCAAGAAAGATGGGTTTTCCTCTGGAATATTTGCCTCCAGTGGTTAAGGATGTTTTAAAATACAAATTCCTATGTTAACGGAAAAATGAAACTTATTAAAACTTGTCTCTTTCTGGTTCACAGCTCCCACATGGACACAGGAGCCTTGAATTAAGCAATTAAAATATATCCCTCACCTACTCCCAGAGAATTAAGTCCAAAAAATTAAACCTAAACAACTGGGGCTCTCTGTAGACTCTCCCTGAGACAGGTCAACTGTTTACAAAGGAGAAAGTTGAAGATAAAACCATGGATTCTATTTAAAAAATAAGTGGACCCAGTAAGAGAGCTTAGGTACTGAAGTGGGAAGTGTAAGGTCTTACCCTCTGTCACCTGATAAAAAAGAGGCTTTTTTTTAATTGAAATATATTCAACTTTTGAGATTGCTCATATATTATTTGTTGATTTTTACAATTACTTTCACCCTTAAAGGATAACATTGCCAGGTACCTTACTAAGGCTTTGTACTGACTACACAGTCATTCTCTAGCACTAAACATTCAGGCTTACCCATAAATCAGGTTCTAATCCTTAGAAATGCTTATTTATAGACCACCTTCTACATCAATGTCTATACCAGTTGCTGGTGAATCTGAATCTCTGGAAGAAGATAGAAAGGGTGGAGAGACTCTCAAAGTCCACCTTGGAATAGCAGGTATGGATGTATAAGTCTACTGGTTTTTAATTTGTAAGGAACAGTACCACATAGTGTTCTAAAAGATTCCTGAGCCCCTTCCAGATTTAAAATTCTATGGAGAGATGACTTGAAATGGGCCAATAAATATCAGCAGAGATTTAATTATGTAATTCTTGGTGAAGCCAGTGTTCGTTCTGTCTAAATTATTGTGCTCTGACAGATTAAAAGCTAATACTGTGATGACACACAGCAGCCTCTTGTATGTCTCTACTCACTCCCCACAGTTACAACAGTGAATTTTACAAGATTTCCCCCCATTCCACATGCCCAGCAACTTCTACAATCACCTTCCATGTGTAACTTCTTTCTCATGAGTCCTCCCCTTCTGTCAGTGATTCTCAAATGTTAGTGTCCATCAGAATGACTTGGCCAGCTTATTGAAACAGTTTTTGATTGGGTAGGTTTTGATTCAGAGATTTGGAGTGGGGCTTGAGAATTTATAGTTCTAACAAGTTTTCAGGTGATGCTGATACTGCTGGTTCCTGACCCAACTTTGGGATCCTCTTCTCCTTGCAAAGTTCCAGCTATAGTTAAAATCTACTCCAGAAGTTAAAAGAAGGGCAGGGGAAAATGGCAAGGTTGGCTAGAGAAAAAGACTAGCCTTCGTTCTTTCCATGCCTAGCACTGCCATGACTCATGATCTAAACAAGTATTTGAAGCATGTAGCAACTCCAAAGCATTGGATTTTGCTGGACAAACTGACTGGTGTGTTTGCTGCTCTCCATCCATGACTCCCCATAAGCTGAGAGAGTGTCTACCTCTCATCATTTTTTTAAGGAAGAGACTTAAGTATGCCCTGACAGGAAATGAAGTAAAGAAAGTCTGCATGTGGTGGTTCATAAAGATTGATGATAAGGTCCAAACTGATATAACTTATCCTGCTGGTTTTTTGGATGTCATCAGCACTGACAAAACAGGAGAGAATTTCCATCTGACCTGTGACAGCAAGGGTCACTTTGCTGTTCATTATATTACACCTGAGGAGGCCATGTACAGGTTGTGCAAAGTGAGGAAGATCTTTGCAGGCACAAAAAGGAATCCCTCATCTGGTGACTCATGATGTTGGTACCATCTGCTACTTGATCCCCTCATCAAGGTGAATGACACCATTCAAATTGATTTGGAGATGGGCAAGGTTACCAGTTTCATAAAGTTTGATGTGTATGGTTAATGGAGATGCTGGGAAGAATTGGTGTGATCACCCACAGAGAGAAACATCCTGGCTCCTTTGATGTGGTTCATGTGAAAGATGCCAACGGCAACAGCTTTGCCACTGGCTTTCCAGTATTTTTGTTATTGGCAAAGGCAACAAGCCATGGATTTCTCTTCCCCCAAGGAAAGGGTATCGGCCTCAGAGTTGCTGAAGAGAGAGATAAGAAGCTGCCAGCAAAGCAGAGCAGTGGGTGAAATGATCTTTAATTGAAGATAGAATGCTCTTTGGGACTAATCAAAAAGAAAGCATGATTTATTGCCTCCTGGAAAAAAGAGAAGTCTAGCCTTAGTAGCTTCTTTGTCTCCCATGTTATGTGAGGGTGTATTGTTTGAAAGAATGGAAGTAAAGGTGAACTAATAGGATTAACATTTTAACCACCTTTTCGTATATTCAAATATGTGATTTCTCATAGATAATGGAAGTACTACATTTCCTGAGTGTGATTTAGGATCATTGAATCCTTTTGGTACTTTTAGCCTTTCCTTTGACTCTTTCCCTTCAGCATTTAAATAATCTGAATTCTTTATCTAAAAAGAACAAAAAACAAACCTCATTAGCTTACATCCTTCGCTTATATCCACCTCACACACATTTTCTCTCTTTTCTCTCCATGTGTTCATGTGTGTGTGTTTATGTGTGTATCACTTCTAGAAAGAATATGCCCCCCACTGATTTCTAAATATATTTGCTATCTGGTTTCTTGTATCTTCTACCATCTCTTGATACTATCTCCAGTAACTTGTAATTGCTAAATCCTGTGGACATTTTGGTCTGTTCTTATCTGACTTGGCCACTTACTCTTTCTTGACACTTCCTCTTTTCTTGGCCACTGTCTCTCTCTGACCTTTCCTTTTCCAGCTTCTTGGAGGCTGCTGCTGCTTTCATTGCCCTCTTCAATATTGATGTTCCACAGAATTTGGTTCTTTCAACTTACCCTACCTGAGCATTGTACTACCCTTAGATTTCACTGTCACATAAATGTTAAGGTGATCATGTTCATGTGAGCTAAATAATTTTCAACTGACAAATTTGTATTGCCTCAGCTCTCCCTCATGAACTCCAAGTACATATTTCCTAATGTTTTCTGGAAAGGTTCACCTCATGCCACCTATTATAGGAAATCCATCTGTTTACCTTTCTCCCTAGAGACACTCTTTAATGCAATTTTATTGAGATATATGCACATACTATATAATCATCCAAAGTATACAATTAGTCGTTCACCGTATCATATAGTTGTGCATTCATCACCACAATTTTTGAACATTTTCATTACTCCAAAAGAAATAAGAATAAAAAGAAAGAAGAAAAAGAATACCCAAAGCATCCCATAACCCTAACCCCCCCATTATTTATTTATTATTTATTTACTGTCCTTTTATTTTTTATTCATCTGTCCATACACTGGTTAAAGGGAGTATCAGCCACCAGATCTTCACAATCACATGGCCACACTGTAAAAGCTACATATAGTTATACAATCATCTTCAAGAATCAAGGTTACTGGAATACAGTTCAACAGTTTCAGGTATTTCTTTCTAGCTATTCTTATCTACTAAAAACTAAAAATGGATATCTATGTAATGCATAAGAATAACCTCCAGAATGACCTCAACTATTTGAAATCTCTCAGCCGCTGAAACTTTATTTTGTTCCATTTCTCTTCCTCTTTTTTGTCAAGAAGCTTTCTCAATCCCATAATGCCAGATCCCAGTTAATCCCCAGAGTCAAGTCCCATGTTGCCAGGGAGAATTTACACCCTGAGAATCGTGGTCCATGTAGGGGGGAAGGCAGTGAGTTTCCCTGCCATATTGGCTTCATGAGAGAGGCCACATCTGAACAACCAAAGAGATTATCTGGGGGTGGCTCTGCAGCATACGTAGGCTTAGCTTCTCTTTTGCAGGAATAAGTTTCATAAGAGCAATTCCCAAGATCGAGGGCTCAGCCTATTAAATTGATAGTCCCCAATGCTTGTGAGAATATCAGGAATTCCCCAGATGGGGAAGTTTAATAGTTCCACATTTTTCCCTAGTCCCTCAAGGGGCTCTGCAAATATTTTTTTATTCTCTGCCCAAATTACTCTGGGATGTATGGGGCCATCACAATAACCTGTACGTTCAAGATCTCATTCCCTTTTCAAGGTTCCATGTAATTATGGTGTTTGAATAAACTAATATAAAAGTTAAATTAGATATATGCTACAGAAATAAACATGTATTCCTTTGACCTCACACAGAAGTTGAACTTTTTTTGTTTTTTTGGAGTGCATGGCTAGGAATCATACTTAGATCTCCCACACTGCAGGCAAGAATGCTACCACTGAACTGTCAGTGTATCCACAGAAGTTAAGGTTTTAAAATGTAGTCAGTATCATCCTTTACACTTTAGTCTGCTTTACCTTAGTTCTACAACTGATTCGTTCATATCTCTAATTGAAGTCTGATCTCTTTTTTCAGCTTTTCTAATAGTTGCTGTATGGAGTAAAACTGACCTTCCTAGCTGGAGAACTCTAGCTCTGAGCCTTCCTAGATGAACTTTTAAGTTCTTCATGGTCAGGTCTTATTTGTCTTTGTATCCTCATCATAATGCCAGTGACACGATAGGCATTCAATGAATATTTGTTGAATGGGCACCCTCAGATTTCTCAGATTCCACATTTGTGATACAACTCCTCGTGATTCTTCCTCACATATTTTCTATCTCAATTAATAATGTCATCATCCCCCCAGATACCCAGGCTGGAAACTTTGCCCTGACTTATACTTCCATTTAGTAATTGAGTCCTGTCATTTATGCTTCCTAAACATTTCTCCCTCTCAGCTGGAAGTCTTCCCTCCACCTTCTTCCACCATGCACACACTCTCTCCACCCCCCAATTCAGCCTGTTGCCAGAACAGTCATCCTAAAATGTTGATTTGGCCATGCCACACCTTTGCTTAAAACCACTGAATTATTCCCTTATTTGAACTCTTTAGCATTGCATAAAGGACCTTCTTCAGCAGGCATCTGCTTATCTCTCCAGCCTCTTTGCCCTCAATTGTGTACATCATTGACCTGTACGCCCACTTTACCAGACTTCTTTTCTACAAATAAGACATTCTCTTTCCTCTGCCTTTCACCACCTCCTTTTCCTAGGAGCTCCTAAGCATCATTTCAGTTGTAAGGTTAACCTTCTTTATGAGGTCTTTCCTCCATTACCAGGTAGTGTTAGATGTACTGTCCCTCTGAGCTCCTAATAGCTTCTTTTCAGTGCATAAATTTTAGTACTTATCACATGGTATTATAACTGCTTCTGCCTCTACACTCTGTGTATATATTTTATCTTATTTATTTTTGTACCCCCTATATCTCAGAATAGTGCTGTGCACATTACTTGATAAGAACTTAATAAGTGTTTATTGAATGAATACATCTTGAAAACTAGTAGATAACTGGGTAAGTTAAAATCTGAGCCAACCCCAGGAATAAAAGGTTAACTTTATATCATTCTTAATATGAACCAACTTCGAGCTCACATTTTGTCTGTGCTAACCTTTGGATTAAGGACCACTGAGGACTAGACATGCTGGTTTAGACTGGGATCTTACAGTCTGTCCAAAAATGAGAATCCTTTGTGGAAGGACTGGTTTGCTGTGGTAGCATACTTATTTGGCAGCATTTGTTGATCCAATTGGATCCAATATCATTTATAGAACTGTAGCCGTAATTGCCCTGTAATTGTTCTTTTACCCAATGGGTTTCCTTCCACCTCTAAGTGAAAAACAGTTCTTATTTCTAAATAATTCACCTTCGTGAAAATGATCACAGTTCTGCATTCTGTAGAAGAAGCCTGGTTCTGGAAATAGAAAATTGACATCCGGAATATGCACATTATCAGGAACCACTAGAGATATTATATGGCTTTGACATTGCTTTTTGTACATTTGCTTTGAAACTGAATACTATAATCAAGGTCTTAAGAGGTTTTATTTTCAGAGCTGTATTCTGTGCTGTCAATTTTAAGCCACAGACATTGCCCAAATTATAGCCTAGCACTAGTACTCTTTAGTTTACCACTATGACTAATTTTTGAGGAATCAAGATTTCTTCAAAAGCCACACTAACACCTGACAATTTTGTGGAATTTATAAGAAAAATATATATGACCAGTTCTTATTAGAGAAGTGTTGTAAACCAAAACTGAATATAGTTTTTATGTTATTTAAGATAGTGCTGTGAAATCTAATAAAAAAATATTTAAGCAATTTCTATTTCTTACAACACAGTTGTTTACATTGTTCTGATTTAAAGGGCTTTCTGTCACTTTAAAATTTTCTTTTTCATGATAATGAACTTGACAGAGCTCAAAATCAAAATCTGCATATTAGGATATAAATTGCCCATCAACTTGTTAGCAATAAATAGTAACATGATCATGTTATGACATATTGCAGATCTTTCAGCAAAAAGTGCCTCTGTTCCAGATGAACTTGGTGCCTGTGGACATTCCAGAACATCAAGCTATGCCAGCCAGCAGTCAAAAGTATCAGGTAGAGGGTGACAGTGAAGTCGAATTGCTTAGATATTCTGTAATGACTTGCAGCTGATTTGATGTGGGAGAAGAATTTAGCTTACGGTCAATTTTTTGTATGAATATTATAACCAAAGTGATTTTCTCTGACAGGCTATAGCACATGTCATTCCCGGTCATCCAGTTTCTCTGAGCTCTGCCACAGGAGAAACACCTCAGTGGGTAGCACATCAACAGGAATTGAAAGTATTCTAGAGCCATGTGATGAAATTGAGCAAAGAATAGTTGACCCAAATCTTGATTCAGCTAATAAAGACGATACAGTATCAGAAAACCTCAACAGGTATCCTTTTGGGGTTCAGTTTTAAAACACACACACACTTTGTTTCAGTACATAATAAAACAGAGGAATTTTAATTTTAATTAAATTAAAAAATTTTAATTCTTTATTTTCAAAGACACCCAGTGAAACAAGATTCTGTGGAATCTCAACTGAAGCGAGTTGATGCCACCAGAGTGGATGCAGATGATATTGTGGAAAAAATATTACAAAGTCAAGACTTCAGCCTAGATTCCAGTGCAGAAGGTGTGTAGGTAACGTTAAAGATAAATTTGTGCAGTCCAGGTTTGTGTAATCCATGTGGTCAGCAGTTAAGAGTCAGTGCATCATGATACTAACTGTTGCACATTTGTGAAATAAAGTTCATGCCCTAGCAATCACAAGATAACTTTGTGGCTCGTTCTTCCTAAGAATGCATATTGAATTTGGTAAGGAATGAACTTTAGTTAAAAGAAATTAATTTTAAAGGAAGCTTTATTTATTCTATTTTTAAATTATGCATCAGTGTTTCCACGTTCCTTTGTACCTTATGATAGATGTCAGTACCTCCTTCTATCAGAATTGGATGTAAGTGCTTCCACTCACTATTGTAACTTGGAGAATTGGGTGGTGCTCTTAAAATGATAGTGAAAAACAGAAGCCTTCATTCCCTTCTCAGCATTCTCACTGAAACTGGAACTTTATATGCCACCAATTTAAAAAGTTAATTACCCATGCTGATATGAACAGAGAGCACTTAACAATAGGCTTGGTTTCATTATGTAACTGGTTATAGAGAGAAAGAAATAGCATTGCTTGTGGAAATTTGTAGGAAGAGCTGTCTTTATTATTCAGGCAAAAGAAAAAGAGCTTTAGGAAGGTTGATGAGAAATAACTATTAAGATATCTTTTAAATTGCCTGTTTTAAAATGTGTAATTCTTATTTTTTAAAATTTTAAATTTCTTTAATAAGCAAAATTGAAATATAAAATGTGAATCGTTAAGACATAAATATTTTTTGGCTGTAGTCTCATAATTGTACAAATAACATACATTTTAAATGTATATTGCAGAAGAAGGACTGAGGTTATTTGTCGGTCCTGGAGGAAGTACAACCTTTGGCAGTCATCATCTCCCAAATAGGTATGTCATCCAAATAATATCTTATTAAAACAAAGAATAGACTAACCCCTCCCCAGCTCCAGTGGTGGGGTAGGGCAACCAGGGCTGTGCCACGTATACTGCACCAGCTTTCATGGAAACAGCCTAGGGCTTGGCAGTAATAACTTTTCTGAAGTATGTGAACATGTAGAACTTTGGCCCCTAAAAACCGTACAGTGGAATCAGTGTGCAAGAAGCCCTTCCGCATTTGAAAGTGGTTATTAAAAGAAAATAAAAAGGCGCAAGGAAGAATTGTGGGAGGCACTTCACTGAAGACATGGACCAATGTGTGTACAATGGAATCTCCTTCCTAACACAGAGTTAAACCTTAATATCCTTTCTCCCCACCAGTGAATTTTCTAAAAACACTTTGCAATCCCTCATGTCCTCTTTTACCAGGCCTAGTCAAATTGAAAGCTTACTGCCTCCTAAGGAGTGATGCAGATAAAAACCCTGCATTCTATTGAAAAAAAAATGTTCATAAGTAAAGTATGAAGGTTTCAAATTTCTTATTAGATGGAAACTAGAAAACTTAAATATTAACAGTTACATAAGATGTTTTTCTTATGGTTTTCCTTATTCTAGGGGTGTTTGGAATTACATTTTATGGGTTAATTTAACTTCTTTAGATGTATTTTTAGAATAAATTAGTAAAGGACAAGTAGAGCATTGGGCAAGATACAACATAAAAGGGATCTTTAGGAAAGAGTTCTCAGTCGGGTGCCTTGAAATAGTAAAGAAAAATTTTATTTTCAGTCAGTGGTTTTATCATTTATGAGCCTCAGCAACATAAGCAGATATTAACCTTCCTTATATTCTTTTTCTCCACCTTACTAGAGGCTAACAAACATACAAAGAGAAAACCTAAAGACCAAATCATTTGTCTAGTTATTCAGATTCAGATGAAGAACTTAATTCCTGGTACTGTAGCAGATAGTAGTAAACACTGATATCGAGGGTACCTTAAGAATCCCAGCCACTCTCCCTGCCTCCAAAAGCCTGACCCTGCCCTTCTCTGCGTTGCTGATACTCAGATTTCTTTGTAATATTTATGTCAAATTCCAGCATAACTCCAGAATAAATCAGAGTTGCAGGGGAGGAAGTGCCTTGGACTAAGAATATTATTTAATTCTCTCAAAACCTAAAATAATTTTTAATTCATTTTTCCTACCAATAACTCTCTGGGTCCAGAACATTACAGGGTCCAAGGGATACAAAAACAGAGTCCAACAAGAAAGACCTCCATCACCAGTTTGATGTGATGGGTAAGAGAGGGACATACAAAAATGCTGTGAGGGAGAAGTTAATTTGAGGCAGGGTTTATAGAGGATGTAATACAATCTAGACTTTTCATTAACTGTCATTGACTTATCCATGCATTAAACTCAACTATTTATTAGGTCAACTTAGGGTAAAGATGCAAAGAGAAAAGGCCCAGGTTTTACCCACTGCTTTTGTTTGTGAGTAAAGTTTTACTGGAACACAACCATGCCTATTTGTATGTATGTTGTCTGTGGATTCTTTGACACTACAATGGCAGAGTTGAGTAGTTACAACAGAAACCATATATCCCATAAAGCCTAAAATATTTACTATCTGGCCCTTTCTAGCAAGTGAGATAGACAAGTCAACTAAAAGTTGTAATAATGCAATAATAATAATCCAAAGAAGTAGAAGGAACTCTGAGAGAAGAGAGATGGCCCTCATTCAGGCAGAGAAGACCTAGAAGAATTGACACTTGAAGAGAGTCTCTGGGGAATAAAAAAATAAGTGGGAGGTTATCAAGCAAATTTGGGAAGGTAAATAATCCTGATAGTAGAAACAAATAGAATGAACTTGTAGACATAATAATTATAATATATGATAAATAATATAATAATTATATCTAACATTTATTAAGCATTTGTTATGGCCAGACATGTGTTTGTTTTATTTAATTCTTATGTTATCTCTTTCAGTAATTATGACCCATTATTAGTTGCCTTTTTTCTTCACATGGGCAGGCACCGGGAATCAAACCCAGGTCTCCAGCATGGCAGAAGAGAACTCTGCCACTGAGCCACCATGGCCCTCCCCATTATTAGTTTTTTAAAAGGGAAACAAATATATAGACAGGTTGAATAATTTCCTTAAGGCCTTAAACTAGTAAGTGGTAAAACTAAGATACAAACTCATATCTCCCAAAGCCCATTAGATTTTACCACTTACTGACTTTAATGAATAATATAATCTATTTAAAGAATTTAAAGAATAGCCAATAAACAGGTTCTTCTCAAGAGAGGGACATGTGGAAGGCAGTTACAGGACATGAGTTGGCAAGGACCTTAGAGCCAAGTAGAAGAGAACATTAGACACCATGATGGAGAGTGTATGCTTTATCCTGTGTATGATGGAGAGCCACTGGTCATTCTTAGGGAGGTGACCTATCCGATTGGCATTTTGGTGAAGTAATTAGCCAGTTTTGAAGGTAGATTGCAATAAGAAGAGACAAGCATCAGGGAACCAGGTAAAAAAAAAAAGTAGTATTTTGAGGACTGTGTATATAAGATAAAGAGAACATGGGTTTTGCTTTGTTTTTTTTTGTTTTGTTTTTTGAGTTGAGCCTTGGGTACTGGGTTCATCAGTCTTCGGACCTGGGTAAATCATTTAACCTTAATGGAACCTTAGTTACTGCTGTAACTTGTTTTAAAGAGTAAATGAGAGAATATGCTCAGTGATTCCTAGCTGTTACCAATGTAGGTACTGGTGAACAACAAAACAAGGAAAAATGGATTTCAATAGAAAATGCTCAAGACCATGGTCTGTGACTTCAGACTGCTTGAGGTCAAATCCTAGTTCTTTCACTATTGACTTTACTCAGGTTACTTAATGTCTGTAAATTTCAGTTTCTTCACCTGTAAAAAGGGGGTGTTTATTATGTTACCTATCCCATGGGATTTTTTGTAAGAATTAAATTAGATAATTTATGTAAAGTACTTAACCTCACATGGCACACAGAAGGCCTTCAGTATACTCTGCTGTTACTGTTGTTGTTGTTTTGTTTTGTTTTGTTTTTTTTCAGAGGAAAGAAATGTAATTTCTAGTTGAGACTTAATATAGAACTTAGGATATAAAGGCATTGAATAGTGTAAAAAAGAAACTGTGGCTTCCACTCCTTCCCAAGTAAATGTTACAGTGATCACTGAATACATGAAAGCCTAAAGTAGTAATTGGGGGTTGAAGTAGATGATTCATATTATGTGCCACAGAAAGGCTGAACAATCAGAGACAGTGTGTCAGGGTGAAAAGAAAATGGACCATGAAGTCAGGCAGACACAGATTTCATTCTGACATAGCCATAATGACTCAGCTTAGCCATGATCTTGGCAAATTACTTTGTATCTCTCACTTTCTACCAGAAAAATAGCTTCATAACAGAAGTTAAAATCACAGACTCTGAAGTTAGGCTAGGTGGGTTCAGTACCAAGCTCCCCTACATATTAACTGTGTGCCTTCAGTCACTTATTGCACTTCTCCCTGCCTCAGTTTTTCTTACCTGTAAAATAGTGATGATAACCCTACCTCATAAGGGTTATAAGGTTTAAATTAAATTAGGTAAGACATTAAATGCTTAAAACAGCATCTGATTTGCAGAAAGCACTCAATTATATGCACTAATTAAAGGCCCTTCTTGCAGCGTTATTGTGGAGATGAATCTATTTGAAGGTCCCTTATTTACACAGGCCTCAGTGACCACTGGGTATTTATCAGAGAAGCTCTGTGTTAGCATTAGATCTATTCTGTGAGATAAACTGTGGTGGCACAGGATGAAACAAGAATAATTTATCTAGGGCAGAGAAGAGGTAAAGATCATAGTTCAGAAAGGAAACCTAAAAGAATGAAGAGAACAGCAAAAAAGAGATTGAGACTTGGAGAGGAATATCTGCAGTAATCTATCTTAATTCTAGAAGAAACAGCCTGGCCAGCTCAGGGTTACTTACAGGATTGTGCATGTACCTCTTTGCTGGCCTTTGGGGCCATTTAATTTTTTCTAAGAAGTTTGCTTTAATTCTTATTTTTGTTCCCCTCTAATTGATTGTTCTTTCGTCTCTGGCTATTTTTAAGACTTTCTCTTTACCATTGGTTTTCAGCAGTTGATTATGATATGCCTTGGTGCATATTTCTTTGTGCTTATCCTGCTTGGGGTTCATTGGGCTTCTTACATATGTGGGTTTACAATTTTCTAGCCATTATTTCTTCACCTAATTTTTCTGCCCCATGCCTAACCCCTCTTTCTATTATTCTACCCCATAAATTCTAGCCCCCAGCATTCCCAGTTCCAGTCTCTGACTTCTCCACTCAGAGGAACAGCCTGGCTGTGTTTTATCCCTTTCTAGGCATTGCAGTCTGGAAACTGCCTCCAGCCAGCAAGATGGAACATCTGTAGGACTTTTTTCCTCAACTTCCCTTCTCTCAGAGATCATAGTCCTACAGTGCCTGTTGTCCAATGTGTGGGAAAGCTACTATTTCATTAGTTCTATCCAGTTTTCTAGTTATTTCAGGCAGGAGGGCAAGTCTGGTCCCTGTTGCCCATTATGGCAAGAAGCAGAACCATTTTATGGCATCCAAAAGCCAGTGTACAGTGATACTCACCAAAGTTTCTTCAGAGTCTGATTATCTATAACTCTCTTTCACTGATATTTTATTGAGGGTGTTCCTTTTTCTTCTGTGGAATAAATCTGTAAGAACAGAAGTCTCTGAGCAATCAGCTGAGAGGCCCAGTTCAGTTCATGGTATACTAGTATCCACTAACTTCCTTCTTTTAGAGTTTTCCTCTTAAAATGCCACTAAAGGGAGAGAGACTAGTCATGGTGGTTGCTTCTGGTCTTAAGGATCTCTGGCACACTCAGAGTGAAATGTCAGGTGGTAGCATAGCCGTTTGTATCTTGTCAAACAAGGAGATAGGTACTTTGTGATGTCTGAGCCATGATACATACCCTCCATTCATCACAGCTGCTTCAACTCTCCTCCTGATCACTCAGAAGCTTCAAGAAAAGGTAGAATGGTTCTCATCTAAAAATATAGAGCCAGGAACCATCAAGAAGACACTGTGTGCTCATATGCAAATACACAGATTCACACACAGACGAAACACATAGACCCACTGGACTAGGTGATCTTCTTCGTGGCCAGAGTCTGGTGTCGGGCAGATGTGGGCAGGAGTCTTGGTCCCACCACTTCCTCATCATAGGACCTGGAACAAATCATGATATCTCTCTGAGCCTTAATTTCGTTTCCTCGTCTGTAAAATGGGCCCCATAAGATGTTCTCTCATGAAATGAAACAAAACAAAAAGGGAGACCATGAGCAAATAAACTCTTGGAGAGGGGTGGGGAGACACTGTGTATTTTACAGGCTTTGACAAAACCTTTACCCTGCCAGACCAAGAAACAATAGAGGTAATAGGGCCCAAGAGGTATTAAATGCTTCAACAAAGACAAAAAGTCTTTTGTTGATGAGGGCATTATATAACTCTTAAGTAGCCATTACATAACTCTTAAATAGAAATCAGATAGCTGCTTAACTATTTAATAGCTGTTTAAGGTGAATACCTTATTCACAAAGCTTACAAATTTTAGGTCTTTTAGTATTCTCAATGCTTTCATTAATAGAAATCAGTTGATACCTGGCATATTAGGGTAAAGGCTAAGCTGCCATAAAAAAAGTGACTCAGAAATAAAGTGTGCAGGCTGGTGGGACAGCTTTGCCCCAGAGGTAATTCACTGAACAAGGTAGCCTCCATTTTGTGCTTCACCATCCGTTTTACTGGTATTGTCATCGTTGGATTGCTGCCACATATGTGTTACAACCCACAGGAAACAGTAGAAGTTCGGGGCAAGCAATTTCCCTTTAATCAAGTGAGGCAGAAGTTGGACACCTGTATTCTGTTCATATTCCATGGGAGGTTATCCACAAAGGGGGTTAGGGAATGTGGTGAAGGGAATGAGCAGCCCTGTACCCAGTTAAACTATGTAGAAGGGTGAATAGATTTGGGGGGACAACCAGCAGTCTGTCCTGCCAAAGCAGTGGAAAACATAAATCCCTCTTCAATATCATTGCCCCTTTAAATCTGTATTATGTAGATATAATTTGCAACATTCTCACATCTTCTCACAGAATTCTCACATCTTCTTGGAAGGTACATTAAGACGCAATACTGCTCTTATAGCTAAAGACCAATCATTCATTTCCTCAGTGCTTTACCAAAGTCAATATATCCTCTTGGATGGGACTGATTTTACAATTTATATGTAAACATGCTTGAAGAAAATATTTCTTGCAGCAGTGTGTTGATAGGAATTGAGAAGGATTGCTACATTATTGTGGAAATAAGGGTAAGAAGATCAGGGTCTACACTAAGATTTGGGAATTCAATATATTAATTATGCATTAATATGTTAAGTGTAGACATTTAATATTTCCAATAGTTTCCATCTGTGATAACTTTAAACCTCGTAAAAATCAAATATAATAGAAAAACACCTAATATACTAGCTCTCTAGGGGCAAGGTTACTTAGAACAATTTCAAACACTACAGCTCAAAATTTTGAAGCTTCCCCCTCCCCTGCTGTTTTTTAGGGTGGGGTCTGGAGCTTATGAACAAGTCGTGATCAAACGCTAAAAGTCAAGCCGGTGAACAGAAGCTTCTCTGTGATTTTGAGATGTGAGCAATTGAGCTATCAAGGCACTTTATTGAAGCACTTACGAGAAAATGAACCTATTATGGAATCGAATCATGTTCATCTATCAAGAGGAAAGCCAATGGTGGTTTCTTCTCTGAAAGCGTTCAACACCCGGTCATGGCCACCCACCAAAAGGGAACATTTGAATGTAGCATCAAGGTAGTGTACCCAATATGTGCTGTGGTGGCTGCACATGATAATGAAAAGCCTGAGTTTTCTTTCAGAACACCCAGTGGAGAAAACCGCGCTATACATCTAACTGTAGTTTAGTATTAAAGTGTAAAATTTGTGATAGAGATGCTCAATGGATTTGGGCTGTAATTATGTTTTTAGAAAAACTTTATGTCTGAGAGTCAATAAGTAAATATAATTTAAACCTTTGAATTCTATCAAATTGTTATAATTCCTATTAAGAAATCTTCCTTTACTACCTACAATATTGTACTAAATTTATTAACTTTTTTTGGTGCATAATTGATAAAAAGTATGGATGTTCCTGCTTTGGGAAAATGTATACTACAATTTAAACGTGTAAAATGCTTAGCAATAATTCCAAATGTATTGCTCATTAATCAAATAGCAAGTGTATTTGTCTGAAATACGTGGATGGTTGTAATGCCATTATTATGCAATATGTGTTGTTACTTGTAGTTTATATTAAATAAGCTGCAGAACCTCCACTAGCACTATTTAAGAGATTCAAATAAGTTCAATATTCAATATATTAGCCTACCATAAGACACCCTAATATGAGTTGTTTTAACTCAAAATTTAAAATAGGAAGAAAATCGTCATCTGATCAGAAATAGAGCAGCCTTTTCTGTGTAGATTCAGACTCACTGAAAATTGTTCTGAGGTGATAGTGGATGGAAGGCAGGAAGACAGCTGTTTGACAGTACTGACACAGACTGGTGGTTTTCTATTTTAGCCCCCTGTGATCAAACGTTATGTTTTCTTCTTTACTATATCAGAAGTTAGTTGTTTTGAGACAAGAACATAATATAAAATACATTAAATATAGCTTTTAAAATAAGAATATCTAGTCTAGATCCAGTTTAACAACGCGGCTGACAGTGGAGCTGTCCTGGTCTTACGTAACAGTTACTATGCAGAGACTTTCTTGGAATCAGCCAGTCACTGAAGAAAAATATAGATTCTACCTAACCAATAATTCCTGTCCTTACTTTCAGAACCAGGTCCAAGAAATGTAATGTATTAGAATAGAATGACTTTGGTCTAGATATTTTCATGTTGGCAAGATAAGGGGAAAACTATATTGTTTTTAAGAAAATATTATTTTAATACTCAAATTTAGAGGTTCCGAAAACTTTGAATAGTTTATGTCATGTTTTTTTGTGTGTGTGTTTTTGTTTGTTTTCTGTTCAGGGTTTAGGTATTCCACATTAATCCAATACTATTTTTACAAACAGATTCTGAGATTTTAGAATATTTTGAATGTTGCGAGATAGGGTTTCTGGGCCATTAGTTATATAATTTCCTCTTTTTGATATTTGTTTTGAAGGAAAAAATCACTGACATGAATGTTTTAGTCTTAACAAGGAAAATGTTATCTTAAATGGTGTAGACGCGCTGTCCAGGAATAAGCAAAAAGTAAACTGACCCATTCACTATGTATTAGGGGTAAAAATCAGTGACAGTTTTTAATAGAGATATGAAGATACTGTTTAAAGAGGTATTTATTACGACATTTTAAAAAACATATTTTTCTATTTTCCAAACATTATTTCTAGGGTATTTTTTTTATTGGCGCTTCTATAAATAATTTTGCAGTTTTGAAAATGATAATAAAATCTAGTTCATAAGCAACATTCAGTAAGGACATTCATCATACATGTAAAAGGTGCTGTAATTAGGGCGGGGCCCCTGCCTTACTCATCCTTGGCTGCCCTTAGCCCAATACCTTTGTAAAAGATGACTGTCCGTATTTTTTAAAAACAAAATAAGGAGAGACTTTGAAAATTGTGAAAATCATTCTGTTTATAAGTCATTTTAGCAGTCACCAGATACGTCTTGGTTTATGTAATAGTAAATATAAAAAAATATTTTAATAAATAGAAACATAATCAGTAAGAAAACAATGGCTAGGTACTTCATAGTCAGTGAAAGTCTGTAGATTTCGTTTTATTCTGTTTTATGTTTCATCAGCATATTTGAATCAAATTTCATTACAGTCCTGTGAAAATATTTGTGTTAAAGGTTACCTACATAACTTATTTTCTAGTTTTTCTGAGAGCATGTACTGTTACTATCTTAACCATATGGTTATTGAAAAAAAAGTCTGCTTATTAAAATCCAACTTTACTTTTGATTTCACTTTGAGGTTAGAAAATCAGCTTTGAAAAATTAGATCTTAAATTGATTTTTAAATACTAAAGTAAAATTTCAGATCACCCAGTTTTGAAGAATTTGCAGATATATGCTACTTCCTAATTTTATCCTAGAAAAAAAAATGGTTAATAGAATCTTAAAGCTATATATTTGGGATCAGATAAGGAAGAGTCTTAAATACCATTTTTGGAATAATGTGGAAGCTGGGCAGGAGAGCCACTTGGTGTAACTTGAGCTAATGAGTGAGACCAGAGAGGATGTGAAGGGTAGCAAAGGGCAGAGGAGAGTCTCTCATGTTTGTAGGTTGTATTGGGATATCAATCTACACTGACAATTGGTGCCCTTTTATGGTGTTTTGAAGGCTTCTTTATCCAATAACTAATGTGGATCATTACTTATGATTTGAAAATGTCTTGACCAAGAACCCTGAAGCCCACCATCTCATTCCAGCAAAATACCACCAGAGTAATGATAGCCAAACTAAGTTCTTTTGTATGTTCTTTGTTTGCATGAAAACTGAGCCACAGAGGTCTACCACTTAGCCCATTTGTTGCTCAAAGAAATAAAAAACCTCCAACTAGTCCCCAGTCAAAATGGGTTTAATTTCAGACAGAGGTGAATATTAAAACATCCAGACATTCCTGGTGCCTGCCTATGTAAAAAAAAAAAACAAACATCCAAAAGTAATTTTAGACTTTGAGAGTTTCATGCTGAGACCACTTTGCAAAGCCACACTGACAGTTTTATTAAATACTTCATTGAAGTGCCCTGAAGTATCAGGCTTCCAATATATGTAACAATGCTCTGATTTTCTTTACAAGTCTTTAACTTGGGCAATTCAGAAACTTATATTTGGTCAGTTCTCTTAGATGGTACACCAAGTGAATATAATCAAGTACTGTAATTGAAATTGTGTTTTGCTGCTACTCATATGTTGGCTTAGGTACTATACATAACTCTAATAGCTGAGATGCTAAAGAATATGAAGTCTAAAATATGAATAAAGTATGAAATATGCCTATATTAAGCTTGCTTTAATACTGCTCTGGAGGTAAAGGACCCACTTATGTAACTTCATCATAAGATGATATATATCTACCCAGTATCTTTTAAATGGTCATGTGGGTGGTCTCTGTAGCTACTTCCTATATGACAAAGCAAAATTTTTAGGTTCCCTGGACAATATATTCTGCATTTACAGATGTTTATGTTTATCTTATGTATATAACAAAATTCTCTTGCTGATGTTCATTGACCAAATCCCACCTAAAGGAAGACATTTAGGCTATATTCAGTTTGTTGTTGTTTAGAAACATATCTTATATGGGGGATCATCTTCCCCTCATGCACTTATTTGATCCTCTGGTTGTTGATACAGTATGTGGATAGTCATGCAAATGTTCATGAAAAAAACTTATTGAAGTGATTCCATTAGTATTATGTTCTAATACTTGGAGAATGACCTTCATTTTTACATATTATATTTCATTGTTTCAGCTATACAATGATAAATCCAGGAAACGTTTCTTTTTTTTTTTTTTTTTACCAAAACTAATTTTTTATTATCAAGTGTTTGTAATAATGTAAAGGTAAAACCTTTATCTGTTCAATAAAAATCATATCTTAAAGTTTAAGATGTTTACATTTTAAAATACCAGCTAAGATTCTTTGTCAGAAAAGGTGAGAAGACAGAAGTGAAAGGATCAGTATGCTCCTTTTCCCTGAGAGTTCCTTCGATTTATTACCAGGTAGTGTAACACAGATTTGACTGTCTTCAGTGACAGGTGTGTCTTTGAGCCTTGATGCAATGCTGTGCAGTGGCGTGAGTATGGACTTTGGAATGAGACAGACCTGAGTATGAATTCAGACTCCCTTCTGAACCTGTTTTCTGATCCAGTGTACAGAGAACACCACCCACTCTTTTGGGTTGTGACAAAGAATATGTGAGCAAACATCAAGATTATGCCATTTAGTAGGCACTCTGTAAATGTTTTATCAAGCCAAAATTTGCCTTTGTGTAGCATCTACCTACATATTAATTCTGATATCAGGCACATAGAAAATAGATGGTCAACAAAAGTGTCACTATTAGAATTTAGGATTGTCACTTAACAAATGGCATTTGATGTCATCACACCTTTGTAAAGGCCGTTAGTCCCTTTGACTAGAAGAATGTCCTCACAGAGAGGAAAAATAACCCAACATATTCCTTCTGCTGAAACTCAAATTATAATGGCAATTTAAGGTTGATAAAGAACTCTGATTTAGTGTGAGTTTAAACAGATTCTCTGCAGATTGCCATGGCCTCCTTGGACACTGCAGATTATAAAATTTATGTGACTACGGAAAAAGGAGTCTGCTTGCTAGAAGGGAACGGGGCACTGGTACTGTAGGGGAAACCCTCCACCCTCCTCGCCAGTACATAGGATCACCAGGATAACTTTGTGCTGTATCAGAGCAGAACCTGGGAGAGCTCTCTAACCTGCCCTTAGACCCTCTTGCCCAAATCGCAGATGTGGAGTTCCCAGGTGCACTGATTTGAAGCTGTTATGTATCCTACAAAAGGTTATGTTCTTTAAATCCATCCCTGTGGGGACAGACTTACTGTGGGTGGGACCTTATGTTTAGGTTGTTTCAGTTGAGGTGTGACCCAGTCCTTTCAAGGTGGATCTTGAGCCTTCACTGGAATCCTTTATCCTCTCAATAAAAGACAGAAAAGAGGGGCGGGCCATGGTGGCTCAGCAGGCAAGGACGCTTGCCTGCCATGCCAGAGGACCCGGGTTCGATTCCCGGTCCCTGCCCATGTTAAAAAAAAAAAAAAAAAAAAAAAAAAGACAGAAAAGCCAAGAGAGTTTGGAAAGAGAGAAACCCCCAGAGAAGCAGGAAGAACCTAGAGGAGCTGAAAGAGAAAACCATGAAACCATGAGCTGAAAGCCAGGAGTCCCAGGAGCAAGGGACCAGCAGCTGTCAGCCATGTGCCTTCCCATATGACAGAGGAACCCTGGATGCCAGCAGAGAAGGCATTTTTATCTTGATGCCTTAATTTGGACATTTTCATAGCCTTAGCTTTGTAAATTTGTGAACTAATTGTATTGGTTTGCTAAATCTGCCAGAATGCAATATACCAGAAATAGAATCATTTTTTTAAAGGGAACTTATTAAGTTGCAAGTTTACAGTTCTGAGGCCTTAGAAATGTCCAAACTAAGCCATCCAGCGAAAGATACCTTGACTCAAGAAAGGCCAATGGGTCTAGAATACCTCTGTCAGCTGGGAAGACACGTGGATGGCATCTGTTGGTCCTTTGGCTCTGGTTTCAAACTGCTTTTCCTTCTGCATCTCCAAACACCTGGGTCTCATGTTGACTCTGTCAACTCTAAACACTCTCCAAAATGTTTCCTTTTTTAAAGGACTCCAGTAAACTAATTAAGACCCACCTTGAATGGGCGGAATCATATCTCCATCTAATCAAAAGGTCACACTCACAATTGGGTGTGTCACTTCTCCGTGCCAATAATCCAATCAAGGTTTCCACTCCACAGTGTTAAATCAGGATTAAAGATCATGGATTTTCTAGGGTACACAACAGTTTCAAACCAGCACATTCCACGCTCTGGACCCCAAAATGACCTGTTCTTTCCATATACAAAATACATTCATTCCATCGCAATATCACAAAAACTTAAACAATTTCAGTAACAATACAAATACAAGTCAGCAACAGTACAAAATCTCATCAAAGTCAGGTACAGGCATGGTCTGTTCTAAGGCAAAAAAGTTCTCCTCTGTGACTTCACTGGAATTCTCTTTTTCTCTTCCAGAAAATACAAAGGTAAACAATAACCTGCTTTGACAGGAAGCTTGTTATATGGGAAAAAATATATTTGTAAAGGTTTTCGAAAAATACGGACAGCTGTAGAAATGTTAGATGATAAAGTTTCATCTAAGCAAAAATAAAATTCTCCTCTGGCCTATGAAACTCAGAACAAGTTATCTACTGCCAATATAAAAAGGAGGGGACAACTTCCGGAGAAGATGGCGGCTTAGTAAGACGCGCGGGTCTTAGTTCCTCCTCCAGAAAAGCAACTAAAGAAACAGAAACAATACGAAACAGCTCCCGGAGTCACGACAGAGACCAAAAAGACAGCGTACCCCATTCTGGAACAGCTGAACGGGCAGGGAGAATCTGCTGCGGTGAGATACCCGAGGGGCGCGTTTTCCCGGCCGGGGCAGCTGGCGACTGGGGTCCCCTCCACGCACGTGGCTCCCCGGTCTGACTGGGAACGTTGGATAGCGGGGCCCTCCCGTCACGCTTGGCGTTTCGGGCCAGCTGGGCAATTAGGACCGGCACTCTCCCAAACCGCGCGGCCAGCGACCCCCGCCTCCACGCGCGGTTTCCCAGGCCAACTGCCATGCAGACAGACGAGCGCCACGAGCGCCACCTACTGGGCAGGAAAAGAAAAACAGAGCCCAGAGATTTCACAGAAAAAGCTTTCAACCAGCTGGGTCCCACACCCAGGGAAATCTGATCAAATGCCCAGACACCAGCAGAAAATAATGGGTGATGCTTGGAAAATTGAAGATATGGCCCAGTCAAAGGAACAAACCAATAGTTCAAATGAGATACAGGAGCTGAGACAACTAATGCTGAATATACGAACAGAAATGGAAAAAATCTTCAAAAACCAAATCAATAAATTGAGGGAGGACATGAAGAAGACATGGGCTGAACAAAAAGAAGAAATAGAAAATCTGAGAAAACAAATCACAGAACTTATGGGAGTGAAGGACAAAGAAGAAAAAATAAAAAGGAGGGACAGATTTTGAAGACTTAGAGTCATTATAGAATAACATTTTGTTCTCTGGTTTTCAGAGAGTGATAATGCCCACCCCCTCTAAGGGCTTACACAGAAGTCCGAGTCTTTCCAAACAGTGGGGTGAGGGTTGCAAAATTGGGGCATATTGAGGGGACAGCCCTTTTCTCAACTTCACTCTCTCCAAGCTTCAGGGCAATATCTGGGATCTCTGCCCTCTCCAAGGCATACACCTCAAGAACAATGCAGCAATCACGAGGCTCCCCTCAATCTCCAGTTTATGTGCTCCATCCTCTCGAGGCCTGGGGCACTGAAACTTCCTGAACAATGAAGCAGAAGGCCCACCCTCTGCTTCCAAGGCCAACTTACCTTCTCTATGTACATGGGTGGGTCCACTCTCCTGTCCCAAGATGTCCTGGCTCTAGACCTTAGCTTCCATGATTTTGCCTCTGAAGTAATTTTTCCTTCAGTTTGCCCCTTTCCTGTCCCTTTTAGTCAGACTGGCAGACAACATTCGTTGTTTGTTTTCTATGCAATGTACAGGGATCATAACCATCAGACAACAGGACTTTTCATAGATCACTTTCTGATAACTCTATCTCCAATCCTTACTTGTACTGTAATGGCTGACTGCTTCCATATTAGGTTAAGTCCTCATGTGGGGCTATCTTCTCTGGGGTCTCCTTTTCTGGAAGCCCAGAATTTTCCAGACCATCAATTTCTGCTTTCTTTGTACCCGAATGTTCAGTTCTCAACTTATGTCTTTTCTCTCACATTTTACCATCAGCTGCAAGGAACAACCAGGCTGTATTTTCCACATTTAGTTTTAAATTCCCTCAGTTAGTATGCAGGATTGTTGCCTTTAAATTCTAACTTCATCCGACGGCAGTACACAATTCTGCCAAATTCTCTGCACTTTAAAACACAGGTCATCTTCCTTCCAGTTTGCAATAACACATGATTATTTCTAAGGCCTCATCAGAAGTACCTTTGGAGTCCACACTTCTACCAACAGTCTCTTCAAAGAATTCTAGGCCTTCTCTATCAAACTCCTCACAACTGTTGCAGAATCTTCCCCCTATCCATTTAAAAAGCTGTTCCAACATGTTTAGTATTTGCAAACTGCAGCAGCACCCCTCTTCTCCAATACAAAAAAATTTGTTTTGGTTTGCTAAAGCTGCCAGAATGCAGTATACCAGAAATGGAACAGCTTTTATAAAGGGAATTTATTAAGTTGCAGGTTTACACCTCTAAGTCTATAAAAATGTCCAAACTCCTTAATTTGGACACCTTAACTCAAGAAAGAGAGACATCTTAACTCAAGAAAGGCCGATCTGGGAAGGCAACAGGGCTGGCGTCCATTGGTGCTTGTTCCTGGTTCTGTTGCTTCCAGCTTCTGATGCCAGTGGTTTCCTCTCTAAGCATCTGTGGGCCTTCACTTGGCTCCTCTGAAACACAACTCTGGGTTTTGGCTTGCTTAGCATCTCATGGGAAGGCACATAGTGAGGTCTGCTGGGCTCTGCATCTCCAAACGTCTCTGTTTAGGTGTCTGCTCTGTCAGCACTCCAAGCATCTCCAATTCTCTGCGTCTCTGTTGGCTCTGAGCTTTCTCCAAAATGTTTCCTCTTTAAAGGACTCCAGTTAACTATTCAAGACCCACCTTGAATAGGTGGAGTCACATCTCCACACACAATTGGGTGTGTCATATCTCCACGGAAACAATCCAATCAAGGTTTCCACTCCACAATATTAGATCAGGATTAAAGAACATAGCTTTTCTGGGGCACACAACAGTTTCAAACCAGCGCACTAATAAATCCTATTGTAAAAGCTAACCCATATATTGCATTCCAGCACTTAAGCAAAACGAAACACCAGGCCAAACCTTCTTGTTATGACATCCCATCTCTTTCTCTAACACTTAGCATATCTCTTATCTCTCTTCTGTCTCTCTCCCCCTCCCGACCCACTCTTGCTCTTGCTCCCCTTATTTTCTACTCTTCCTGTCTGTAGCTATATATCATCTATCTGATAGCAACACCTATAAGAAATTAAGTGAAATATTTTTCTATTTGCATAATAGGAAATCATTGCCAGTTAATTCATTCCACATTACACAAAATATAATTAAAAATGAGGGAAAATATAAACAGAAGAGGTTTAAATTTAGACATACTCTAGATGAATGATCTCTTCCTTGTGAACCACAATAAGGAAGTATGTCAGTCGTTCCTTTATAAAATTGGTTTAAACCCCATTCTGTGCAATTAAGTCGAAATATCTCCTTAAACACCATTTCTCTTGTTAACTTCACCAGTAGATCTTTAATCCAGTTCAGCAGCAGTTTCCTGTGCTTCAAGCATGCTTTGCAGAGAGCTTCAAGCCTCTATAGAAAATTGACAAACGAAGAGTTCTTTGCATCTTTTTTGTATCCAGGAGTCCTCAAGTCACATGTGTGCAGTTATTTTAAATGGGAAAGTTGTGCCTTCTGGCATTGAACATGAGGGATTTGGTTCAAATCTACCTCTCCCAAGTGACTTGTGTCTGCTCTGCCTTCTTTCCCCTATGAAACCAAGACCAAAGGAAAAACACACATTTGGGGTTTTTTCAGTAATTTCAAATAATTTGAAATATATATAAAAAATGTTTGACGCACTACATACTTTGCTTAAATAAAGTAAAATCATTTTCTTTTGTTATGGGATTGATGAAAGGTTCTATAAATTCAGTTCCACTAGGATTTCTACCAGAAAGCATGAGGAGGTCCACATAATAAAAGGCATTCTGACAGAAAGACAAACCAGAACAAAGACGTAATGAGAAAATGGGCCTATTCAATGAAGAGTGATGGATCTGACTGGGTCAAGGATGACCCAATTGTATAGTTTCTGAGAAAGATGATAAAGTGATCAGAGCTTAATATGATTAATTTCAGCATGGGGTCATGGCTTACAAGATGAGTTGGTGTAGTTAGAAACAAGAGATGATTGCAGCAATGCAAGTTAAAGGTATGCTGGTACTGTATATACAATTTGGCAGAAATATTTAAAAATCCACAGAAATATTCAGAGGGCATGACCAGATAATTTTCAAAAGAGAAAATAAGTTGTGTATTTGCAAAAAAGGTTGACATTTTCTGCACAAAGTTCTCTGACTCCCAGCCTTTACTAGCTTGTTTGCCAGATCTCAGCAGTTCTCTTCAGTGTCCTCTATTTCTGAAATCTCCAAAACAAAAACAAATCCACAGAGATAAATCTCTGCCTTCTATAGAAAGCACATTTGTCCTTACTATACAATGCAGTTTAATTCCTTGGAGGAAAAACATCTCAAGTTTCTGTTCTTGAGGCTTTTGCCTTACATTTCCAAAATTAAGTGACCCATTCAAGTGGTTTTCCTAGGGAAAAAAAGGAACTGTTTTTACCCCAAGAGGCCACTGGTTCTTGCAAAACTGGAACCTGCTACTAATAAAGTGTAAAAAGTGAGAAACATAAGACCATGACTGTATTTTCTCTAGGTAGTGGAAATGGAAGGGTGAGATGGGAGAAAACCACTGAAGGCCATTTAAAATCTTCCTTACATCCTTATGAATAGTTTGCGTTAAGAGCATGACCTTAATTACTCTTACTGTTTTTCAAAGCATACACAGTCATTAAAAAGAATGGAGTACATCTAAGTGGTAATGAATTTATAAAATATATTGCTAATAATACAAGCAACTTGTAGAAATATAGAGTGAGAGAGAGAAAGAGACAGAACACTATATATGTAAAAGCATAGTATAAAAAATGGACAGCAGTTTATCCATTGGAAAACTGAAAAGAAAGTGGGCAGGGCTGCTCCCTACAAGAAAAACGGTGAATTTTGTGGACAAAGTTCCCAAGAGGACTAGATACCATATACATATGTGTTTGTGTTTGTGTGTGTGTGTGTGTGTGTGTGTGTGTGTGTGTGTGTGTGTGTGTGTAAAACCATAGAAATAGGGCCCTAAAAATAATACAGGGGATAGGAGAGCAGATATTAGTGGGGAAAAGTTTAAATTATGTAATTCTGATTTGTTTAAACTTGTATGATAAGTGTGTATTTTGTAATTTAATTTTTAAATTTATTATAGAAAAAATAATTTGCAGTTTTAATTTGGCAGGGTTTTTTTGTGTTTGTTTTCTGGAGGAGGCTTGGGGGAAAGTTCACCTCCACCTTCCCCACCAAGATTTCAAACATCTTAGGGTCAAGTTTAAGCCATGGTTTCAGTTTCAGATACTATGTACTTCCTTTGTGCCCAATAGTCTTATGCAACTAGTAGTTGCTCAGACCATCTGATCTAAAAACAGGGGTTAGCCCTGGGATTATGACTATAGTAAATCTGTTATACCCAATATATGACTAGGAGTTCCCCAGTGTGAAAGCAAAGGGAAGATAAGTGTTAGTTATACGAAACCATTTCCCAGATTGAAAGGACTCACTAAATGTGCAGCCTACCAAATAAACAAGATAAAAACCCTACTCATACCAAGATATATGACTGAAATTTCAGTAAGATCTAGCCCATGATTGAGAAAGACTTCTTGACCAAAAGGGGGAAGAGAAATGAAACAAAGTTTCGGTGACTGAGAGATTTCAAATAGAGTTGAAAAGTTATTCTGGAGGTTATTCCTATGCAATATATAGATATCCCTTTTTAGTTTTTGGCGTATTGGAGCAGCTAGAGGAGAACACCTGAAATTGTTGAACTGTCATCCAGTAGCCTTGATTCTTGAAAATGAATGTATAACTTCATAGCTTTTATGGTGTGACCCTATGATTGGGAAAACCTTGTGGCTGACACTCCCTTTATCCAGTGTATGGACAGATGGTAAGAAAATAAAGACAAAAAAATAAATAATATTGGGGGATGTAGGGGTGTGGGATGTTTTGAGCATTCCTTTTTACTTTTATTTTTATTCTTATTTTTCTTGTTTACAGAGTAATGAAAATGTTCAAAACTCAATTGTGATGAATGTACAACTATATGATACTGTGACCCATTGAGTGTATACTTTAGATGATTACATGGTATGTGAGTATAGCGCAATAAAATTGCATTTTAAAAAAAAGGATCTAGGCCACGGATGGAAAGCTAACCTGAAGTTTGGCAGACCCTAAAATATTCTTTAATCTAATTAGGCCTCAGATGGTTTGTTTATAATGTGCTTATTTACTAAGAACTATGTAGCAGGCACAGAGTGTGAAAGGGAAATAACTTGGCTCCCATCTCCCAGCCCAAAACATGTAAACTGCAAAGAGGATGGACAATTTGGTTTATGCTTAAGGTGTTTAATGACTGGCAACCCAATACTTGCAGGTAAACTGAAATACCTATGTAGGCTCAGAAACTAATACTGAGCCAACCTACTTCTTTAATTTCAGAACCATCAAAATTGGAATAACTGCGATCAGCAACTGATGCTGACAAGGGTTTGTGGGGCAAACCCATCAGCCTAATCCCTACTTCATCTCACCCAACCCCCAGCTAACAGACCACAGCATCCCTTACTATAATACCCATATTGTTTACTTTTTATTTTGAAATGCTTTCAAACTTACAGGACAGTTAAAATAATACTACTACAAAACCCATACAGAGAACTCCAGCATACCCCTAACCTCTAGGCAGCCTTCCTCCTCAGATACCCAGATCCACTAATTTTAATGTTTCAACACATTTGTCACATCATTATTTCTATCTGTTTATCTATCACTCTGTCTATCCATTTCTAAATACTTGAATGTAGGTTGTATATATTATGCTCCTTGAACACTTAATACTGCCATGTGTACATCCTAAATACAAGGATACTCACTTACATAACTACCCTAAGGCCGGTCATCAAGTTCAAGAAATTTAACATTGATATAAAGCTTGCAGACTATATTCTGATTTTTTCATTTGTCCAGTTAATATCCCTTTGAACCTTTTCTCCTCACTTGCTAGATCCTATCCAGGATGATGTACTGCACTTAATTGCCATTCTCTTTAGTTGATCTTTTTTTAATTCTGAGAACATACATACAACACAACTTCCCCATCTCGACCACTCTCAAGCATTCTTCAGTGGAACTAATCACATTCATAATATTGTGGTGCCCGCACCACCTTCATTACTCAAGCTTTCCCATTTCCCCAAACTGAGCCCCTACACCCATTATATATTAACTTCCCACTCCACTGTCCCCTGCCCCTGTCAACCCGGACTCCAGTATCTGTCTCTGTGAGCTTGCATATTCTCTATTTAGGGTTGACTCTGCTCTGCCTTTTTCTTTAAACCAGTCAGGTATTTCACCTGTCTTAAAACAATCTTGTAGAAGAAAGAGTGTGTTCACTTCCTAGGCCTAAAATGTGCACTGCTGTAAAAATTTGCTTCCTGGTTACGAAAATGAGCCTTATTATCCATTATCTCATTGTAGTAACATGTATCTAACATCACTTCTAAAGATTGATACAGCTGTAGAAAAGTTTTGGTAATGGATGGTGTGAATTGTGGTTAACATCACTGAACTGTACATTTGAAAGTAGTTAAAATGAGAAATGTTATGTTGGATATATGTTACTACAATGAAATCTTTTTTTAAATCTTCGTCAGTGATTCTTAACCTTAGAAGCACATAAGAATCATCTGATAGGATGACCAACCCCAAAAAAGAAAAAAAATAATGCCTCTATCTTTGTGTGAGGGACCATACTCTTCTCAGTGCTTATAGGAATTCTTATGACTATTTTCCCTTATTGTACACATAGCTGAGGCAAAAATTCCCCAAACAACAACCAAATTTTGGCTGCAAAAGGAAAATCTCTTATTTTTTTCCCCTTAGAGAAATCACTATTACTGTACTACTAAAAAGCAAGAGTAGATGGCTTTCTATTTAGAGCAAAGATCAGCAAGCTATGGTCCCCAAACCAAATCTGGCTGCTATTTTAGTAAATAAAAGTTCTAGTGGAAAACAGCCACATCCATTCATTGACGAATTTACTGCTTCTTTTTCTGTTCAACTCATTCTGCATTGAGCAAGAATGACTAATCAGCAAAGCTGGAAACATTCACTAAGAAAAAGTTTGCTGACTTCTGCCCTAGGGTAAAAATTGTGCAGATGCCTAGAAAGGGGAGGACAGAGGAACTTTTATGGGAGTGGAGAAGAGGTGTGTAGTTCCAGATGGTATGCATGCTTGAGCAAGTGGGGCAGGGCATGGGGAAATCAGTGTAGGTATATGAAAGAACTGATAGAGAGCTCCATGCAATTTAAGGAAAGGACGCTGGTTAACAGGACCATCCTCTTTCCGTCTACTTAACCCTTAAAAATTCAGCTTGAAAACTATGTCCCCCAGGAAGCCTTTCCCAGGAACCAGCTCTTTGCTGCACGGGTTCTGTTTCAGATTCGTCATGGTGTTTCAGTTGTGGCACAGCTGACTAGTTGCCACGTGTTCCTTCTCCCTTTCTTCCTTGGCAAAAAACCACCCCGTGGGCACATGGCCTCCCAGAATAAATACTTTCCAGCTTCCCTTGCTGCTACATGTGGCTGTGAGATTTCATTCTGGTCAAGAAGGAGTCGTCTTGAGTAAAAACTCTCAGGAAGATGTTTCCAGAGGGCTGGCATGTACCTTTTTGTCCCTTTTGCTTCCCTTTTTCCTTTCTGTTGACTGAAATATGCAATTTTAGCTAGAACTCAAACCTCCATCTTTGTGGTAAATATGATGGGAGCAGGGTGGGAGACTGGGTCCCTATGGTTGCAAAGCCACCACATCTGGTCTGCTTACCCCTGTACTTCTCTACCTCAGAGAGAAATGTCTCATTTAAAACACTCTGTTTTTCCCCTTATCAAATGAAGCTGTATTTCTCTCTCCCATTGCTTAAACCACCCCAACTCCAACCAGTAAGTTCCTGGAAAAGGGAGTACTTCAAAAAAGTAGGCAGCAGTTACACCATGAGGAGGCTTCTACGTCCTTCATAACAAACCTCTAAGTCCTGCATTCCTGGTTTGTGTAAGGTTTTAGACCAACCAATACAGTGGTTAGAGTATAGCCCTAAAAAGGTAGTAAGTCCATTTTAAAAGGTATTCAGTAAGAACCCCTGGGAAAAGGCTTTAAACACTATATTTGATCAACTTTCTTTTACTGTCACACTCAGCACATGGATCTAACACAAAAAGTTTAATAACAAACACATTATGAACCAAATACCTACCTCCAAATAAAGAATATTTTAAAAATTGGGCTAGGTAAGTTCTAAAAATAGTTCGTGAAATATTACCACATCCAGTATTTCTTCATTCTTGAGAAAACATGGAAGAAAAATTGTAATTTCAAAGGAAAGTACCCCACTTTCGGTGTTAACCCCTAATAGCTTACTTAGGTTTACAGCAAACAGCCTGGCTATTAAGTCAAACATGTGTCCACGGTCTTCTCTTTGTAACTTAACATATAAAAGAAAGTTTCATGAATTAGGACGACACAAAAAAAGTTGACATGCTAAATGAGTCCAAGTCCCGCTCAGACGCTGAATCTCGGAAGCTGAGCGGGCTCAGTCCTCGTCCTCGTCCTCGTCGTGCACGGCCACCTCCACCGCAGAGCCGTCACTGCTCAGCGTCACCCGGTCGGCAATCAGGGCTCTCAGCGTCTCCACGTTCACACACAAGGGTTTCACTCTGGGCAAAGCCAAGAGCCTTTCCAGGGGCACACAGAACTTATTCCCAACACAGAAGGGTTTGGGTGTCTTCTCCGGGCTGCCCTTTTCCACCAGAAGTCCCGGTTCGTAGCATTCGAAGGGGGCTTGGGAGTAGCCAGTGTCTTCGGGCAGATCCCCACAGCAGGCCCCGCCCGGCTGCTGCCGCCCCCGCAGGTGCTCCCTCCTCATGGCATAGACCTCGGGGATCACCTCGCTCAGCACGGCGCACTGCCGGTACTTTCTCTGCTGTAAACTTGGATAGGTGACTGTATAAACCTGAAGGAACAACAACAAAACAAAACAAACAAAACCTATACCATTTTTTTGCCACATAAGAACTATAGATGCCTACTGGATATATGTCGAACTGTACTAATCTTAAATGCCTCCATTATAATGAGAGTCAAACTACTGACATATAGGCATAGATTATCTGATTTGCTTTCAAAATTCTAATGATGAAAGTCTAACATAATACCCAGCCAGGTTTCAATCAAATCACACTAACCCAATAGTCCACCTTATTAGATTAAAAAAAAAATTTAAGGAAAAAGGTTCAGTTAACAAAAAGGGAAAATTGTTTTTTCACCACCCCCTCCTTAAATCAAAAGAATCCGCGGAGCTGGGAGGTTCTGTTCTAACAGGCGGTCCTGAGCCAGGCTGAGAGGATACTACTGGCTTTGCTGGCGCCTGCGGACAGTCCCAGCAGACTTCAGAAGCGGGAGCTGCTGGCACAAACGAACTCAGAAGCCTCCTGAGAAGGTTCCAGCAGAACATCATTCTCTGTGATGTGCTCTGAGATGAGACAGAAGGCCGGGCAGTCTCAGGGCTACATAAGACCAAAGGAAACCAGTCACAGGGTCTGAAGGATTCCCCTAGGGTCAACTTCAAAAAGGGTCCTTTACACCTGTCCCTGCCAGCTCCTTCACGGAGAATACTCACAACTTTATAGACATGCTCGCTGGGCTGCTCTGGAACACGTGGTTCAGCTGCCTCTGCTCGGTTTTTCCTGAAGATCCCTATCTGGGTACAGTATCCCACACTCTCGGCTCCAGCTGGTGGTTTCCCCAGGCCAGAGAACTCCACTGAGTAACTGTAGAGACGTGCCACATCTAAAGCCCTGAAGTCAAAACAAGAAGAGATAACATTTTTTTCCCTAAACTTACAGCTATTATTAAATAAGCAACATTTCAATGAACTTCAATACTTCTACGTTGTTGATTCCTCCACCACCACATAACGCCACACCACTGGGGTTGCTTGATTTCTTTATTTCTGTGGGGATCACTCAAGAAATGACAGTGTCCACTTTTAAGTAAGCGTAAGAACATGGAGAAAAGGAAAGTTCTGGGGCAGGGTATGGGGGTGGATAAGAAGACCTCAAAGGCTACAACCCCAACTCCCTACTGGGGTTTCCCTGGACAGGGGCACACTGCGGGCCCTCACAGCTCTGCCCCTTGCCTGTGTTTGGTTTCCTGCCTCCACACCAACTCTCTATATGCCTTCACATAAAAGGTGTCTGCTGCCCACAGCCCCTTTCCACGCCCACCTGCTGGAGACCTGACTAGGGGGATAAACACACTCCTCATTTCTACTTTGCCCAAATGCAGAAAGGTTCCGTTTTCTAATCTTGGCATAAAACAAATCGTAAAAAGAATAACTGTAAGCTAATTTATTGAGATAAATTTAAAAATAATTTAGGTAATGTACAAATATCAAGATTTACTTCCTAGAATTTTCAATTCCAATGGGATCCTCCCCCCCAAAAAAAAATCTTTGTGAACTCACCATGTCTGAAACTGTAGTCTGTTCCATTCAAATTTGTGATCTGAATCTCTCAAGTTTACTACTGGAAACAGGGGATTGAATTCAGAGTTTGGCGTGCTGATGACAATCATGGCTGGAGAGAAGAACCCAAATACCACCTCTGGAAATTTGGCCAAATCTTTTGAATCCAGATGTTCTATTCTAAAGTGGTTAATTGGAAAGATACAAATAATACAGCTTTTCCAGCAAGTGTTTTCCAAATTAATTTAGCAAAACAAATTCTCTCTCTGCATTGGTTTCCCCTTCTTTGATGTTTTCAACAACCTTCTTTGAAGTTCTCAAATGACCTGAAAACAATTATTCATATATTCTCATTCTCCCCAGACTCCCACCCATGACAGCCTTTTATTCTCACCAATAATTTAGGTATATGAACATGTGCTTTTTATGGCATGATACACCAAGAACGACATATCACTTCTATGGTATTCGTGTCAAAAATGTCTACCATTGATCTTATCAGGAGGAAAAAGACAAATCTAGGTTGAGAGACACTCTACAAAATAAGTAACAAGCATTCTTCAAAACTATCACAGGCAAATAAAACAATGAAAGACCTGTTCCAGAATACAGGAGGCTAAAGAGATATGACAATGAAATGTAACATGTCCCTGGATTGAAACCTGAACTAAAAATTTAAAACAAAGGTCATTACGGGAATAATTAACAAATGGACTGTGGTTTAGGTAATAGTACTATATTAATCTTAAATTTCCTGATATAGACAATTGTTCTGCGGCAATATAAGGAAAAAATCCTTGTCCTTAGGGAAAAAAATCTACTGAAATACTTAAGTGGTAAAGAGGGATGATGTCTCCAACTTAATCTCAAATGGTTCAGATAAAAAAATACATACATACACAAACATATATAGAGCAAGTGAGAGACACATATGGGGCCAAATTAAACTAATAAATCTGGGTAAAGGGTATATGAGAAGACCTGTACGATTTGTGTCACTATTCTGTAAATCTGCAATTGTATAAAAATTAAGTTACAAACAAAAAAAGGATCTCACAAAGTCTTGCTGACATTCCATCTAAGTCAATCTGCCCTAAAGAAACCAGACATCTTCTACAAGTGTGTCATAGGGGCCTGAGCTTCAAATGAATTCATCAGCATCCTAGGAACAGGGTGTAGGGTGGCTGGCAGCAGGGACAGCTGTCTGTTATCGTGGGCCTCTCTCTGCTTTCCCCTTTACCCCTACCCCGGAGAGTAAGATAAGAACTGAGCTTGCATATCTGTAGCACCCTCCTTCCCTGCCTGCTTTGTCTGTATTGTCCTCCTGCCTGCTCTGGTCTGCTTGCAGCCCTGCGGTAAGCTTACCAGTAAATACCCAGCCCCCGGGGGGGAAGATGTGTGGTTTCCCAGCCCTGAGTGCAGATAAGCCCGCCTCATTCTGGTATACAGTATCAACGAGCCCACTGCTGCTGTTCACCCAAGCCATGTTTTCCAACAGGCCTATCAATAATCAAGTTGATGTTTTGAATGCCAACTGCCTCTTTCCCATCTCCATCTATACCAATGTGAGTAAAAAGGAATTATTAATTATGTCTACTAAAGCTCTAATATATAAAAGGGCAAGTTAAGACTGCTTGGTAAAGAAGGACCCACACACCTAGGGGTTCTGAGTTGTCACAAATACCAACCTTGAGGAAGGAGGCATTCCTGCATTCAAGGTGAGAAGCAGAAGCCTTGCCTGTGGCTGTGCAATGTCAGCAGAGACCTCCCAGTGAACCATCCTGAACAGAGCACAGCTCTAAGCATGGGGAAGCCTGGAAGTGGAGGGTGGACAGACCTCAGCTGTGCTGAGGAGCTTTGCTGTGGTGGCATCAGACAATTATGGCTCCATAGACTGTACTAATTTTCAAAAGAATTTATGGACAACTGTAAGAACTTCAGTTTTTATGGTAGTGGAACCAGATAATATCAGAAGGCTTACTCCATGCCAGAAAGTAATCTACAGTGCTTACACATCTCCACCCAATTAAGTTCTTACTACCACCCTAAGAGGAATACAGTGTAGTTAAGGCTGTAATGGAGGAAAATGGAGAGCACCGAGGAAGTGAGAATGGACAGGATCCTGGAAGTGAGGCAATTATCATATCAAGAGGATATTTCAAGGGAGTCCTCTCCAACCAGCCTGCTCTGCTGGCCCTGTCTGCACGTGGTCAGGTGATGCCCAGACTCAACACAAACCCCTCAGGGTCCCTTCTATTCTATCTTCTTTCTTTTAGAGACAAGCTTATTGACCAAAAAAAAAAAAAACCAGTACACATTTAAATACCTCTAGGAGTCCATGTGTTCACTAGAAAAGCCAAGCAGGAGAATGCAGGCCTATGAGAAGGAGGGCGTGAGTACAGGGAGCCAGTTGGCTCTCACTGACCCAGGAACATGGGGAGGGGGAGCCAGAGGTTCCCTAACTTCAATAGAAACAGGAGAACAGGGCTATGTGAAAGCTCCCAATTTTAAAAACAATGAGCAATTTATTTAAAACTTTTAACATAATATTTCCCATAATGAAATATTTAGCAAATTTTACACACAACACAGACCAAACAAAATGACCCATGCCAAAGGTAATTACTGTGTTTCAACCTCTGGTCTGTATCTCTAACACTCCCTGCACTATCACTCCTTAACCCAACTTTCAGATCTCAGGGCCCTACTGACAGGATCTTTGTTGCTGTAATGAGGATAATATTGGTGAAGTATTAACCAAGGTACTTCTGTTATCCCCTCCGATGATGTCCTCTTAGAGGCCTGCTATCTCCAGTGCTGGGCCATTCCTCCCTCCCAAATGCTGCCTTTGTAGCACAGAGAACAAAACTGCCTAGGTCCGAAGAGAAACAGGAATCCTGAATTTCCAAACTACCAGCACTTTAGAGACCAAGGAGTCTTCCTAAGCTCCAAAGCAAATTCTGTAACATATCAAAAGCCAGGTTTGATGGACCAGATCACAGAACTACTTCCTTAATGTAAGGAGGGTCTCCATGAGGTTGAGTGCCCTTGAGAAGAGGGAAGCTGCAACAAGCAGGAAGTTCTTGCCAGAGTAGGAGGAGAAAGCCCATATCTAGCCTGGGGACATAAGATGAAAGGCAGAGAGGGGGTTGAGGGTATGACATGTCATTCTTTTCCTGGCCAAAGTCTCAAAAGAGAGAAGTCTTTTTGATGGGTTAAGGGGACAATTACAGAGATTTCTGCTCCACTTCCCATGAGACTCTAAGAAAAGGAAATCCAGATAAATAGAGAGGAAATAAAGAACTGAAACCAGAAGCAAAACATACACTGATCTTATGACCCAGCAATCCCACTCATAGATGGGATTTACTCAGGTGGAATATGATTTACATTCACACAAAACCTGTATGTGAATATTCATAACAGTTCTAATTCATAATAACCCCAGACTGGAAACCAACCAGATATCCCTGAATAGGTGACTGGATAAACTGGGGTTTATCCACACAGTGGAATACTACTCAGCAATGAACCGAAACAAATGAAGAAGAACTTGGATGAATCTCAAAGGCATCTACTGAGTGAAAGAAGCTGATCTCAGAAAGGTAAGTACCATATAATTTCATTATTGTATTGTTACTGAAGAGACCAAAATATAGTGATATAGAACAGATCAGTGATATTCAGTATTTAACAAAAGGGAAAAAGTGTGTTTACAGTGTGTAGTATAAGGGAGCTACCTGGTGAGATAGAACTATTTGTAACCAGCTGTGTTTAGTTTGCAAGCTGCTGGAATGCAATATACCAGAACTGGAATGGCTTTTAAAAAGAGGAACTTTATTACTAAGTTACAAGTTTATAGTTCTAAGCATATGAAATTATCCAAACTAAGGCATCCAGGGAAAGATACCTTAATTCAAGGAAGGTCACTGGGTCAGAAACACCTCTGTCAGTCATGTGGCTGGCATCTGTTGGTCCTTTGCTCCTGGGCTCCGTTGCTTTCGACCTGTTATTGTGGGGGTTCCTCACTTTGCTTCTCTAGGGCTGGCTTTCATCTCTTGGCTTCCCTTGGCTCTCTCCAGGTTCTGGCTTGCTTAATATCTCATGGCAACATCTATAGGGCTCCAGCCATTTCCAAACATCCATGTCTCTGTTCTCCACATATCGCATCTGTGTCAGCTCTGCTGTGAATTTTCTGTCAGCTCTGAGGCTTCTGTTTTTTCTACAAAAAGTTTCCTCTTTTAAAGGACACCAGTAAACTAATCAAGAAACACCTAGAATGGGTAAAGTCACATCTCCATCTAGTCAAAAGTTCATATCCACAATAGGGCAGGCCATATCTCCGTGGAGAAAATCTAAACACGTTTCCACCCTACAGTATTGAATCAGGATTAAAAGAAAGGGCTGCTTCGACAAGACTGGATCAGAATTAAAACTTGGCTTTTCTGGAGCACATAATACTTTCAAGCCAGCACACCTGCTTCTGGTGACAGATCCACAAAACTCTGTGTTAAAACTCATGTAACTGTACATCAAAACATCAATTTTTTTGTATGCTGTATGGCAGGAGTCACATTTCATTCTTTTTCCATATGAATATCCCCTTATTGCAGCACCATTTGCTGAATTTTTGTTAGTTTTTTCATTTGTTTGTTTGGGGAAGTGCATGGGCCGGGAATCAAACTCAAGTCTCCGACATGGCAGGCAGGAATTCTATCACTGAACTACCTCTGCACCCTCAAAAACATCAATTTTGATGGCAGAGTAGGGTGGGATCACTTTCCAGTCTCTGTGGAACAACAAGAATCGAGATGGATATTAGATAGATAGATAGATAGACAAACAGACAGTAGGGATTACAGTTGAAGTAGAGAGCCTGGGACAGAGAGAGAGGGGTGGGTATCTGTGCTGGTTTGAATCTGTTGTGTACCCCAGAAAAGCCAAGTTCTTTAATCCTCATTCAATACTGCTGGGTGGGATCTTTTTGCTTCCACGAAGATGTGACCCACCTAATTGTGGATGGTGTTCTAGTTTACAAGCTGCCGGAATGCAATATACCAGAAACAGAATGGCTTTCAAAAAGGGAAAAATAATCAGATGCTAGTTTACAGTTCAAGGCCAAGAAAATGTTCCAATTAAAACAAGTCTATACAAATGTCCAATCTAAGGCATCCAGGAAAACATACCTTGATTCAACAAGGCCAATGAAGTTTAGGGTTTCTCTCTCAAGTGAGAAGGCACATGGTGAACACAGTCAGAGCTTCTCTCTCATCTGGAAAGGCACATGGTGAACACGGTCAGGGTTCCTCTCTCATTTGGAAGGACAACATAGCGAACACGGCATCATCTGCTAGCTTATTCTCCTGGGCTTCCTGTTTCATGAAGCTCCCCAGGAAACATTTTCTTTCTTTCTCCATCTCCAAAGGTCGCTGGCTGCTGAACTCTGCTTCTCATGGCTATGTCGTTCTGCTCTGCTCTCTGAATCTCTCATTCTCTAAAATGTTTCCTCTTTTATAGGACTTCAGAAACTAATCAAGACCCACCCAAATGTGTGGAGACATGTCATCACCTAATCCAGCTTAACAACCACTCTTGATTGGGTTACATCTCCAGGGAGAAGACCTAATTATAGATTCAAACATCTAGTATTGAATAGAAATTATCCTACCTTTACAAAATGGGATTTAGATTAAAACATGGCTTTTCCAGGGGACATACATCCTTTCAAACCAGCACAGATGGTAATTTTTGATTACATGGTTTCCATGGAGATGTGTCTCCACCCCTTCAAGGTGAGGTTGCTTACTAGAGTCCTTTAAGAAGGACTATTTTGGAAAATGCCTGAAAACCAATATATGCCAGATACCATTGGAGATGAAAAAAGAAAATGCCTCCAGAGAAGCCATTAAAGAAACCTGGAGAGAAAGCTAGCAGGCATCTCCACGTGCCTTTCCAGATTAAAGAGAAACATCATCAGCCTTCTTAAAACAAGGTTTCTTTCCCTGGATGCCTTAGTTTGGATGATTTTATAGCCTTGACTTAATGTGGACATTTTCACAGCCACAGAACTGTAAACTTGCAAATAAATTCCCTTCTTAAAAAGCCGTGCCACTTCTGGTATGCTGCATTCCAGCAACTTACAAACTAATACAGTATCCTCAACTGCAGGCCCACCAGAGGGAGTGCACAGCAGAGTGCAGGTCCGAGGGAGCAGTACATGCCTCTGCTCAGGCCAGCTCCCACAGCAGGATTGGGAGGTCATGCCTTATGGCCCCACGGCTGGGAGTTCCCATGGAGAGCCTGGAGAGCAGAGGACTTGCTTTCCCTGTGACAGGGACTGCTGAGTCAGGGCATGGTGTCTGCTCCCCATCCCTGAAGTGGGCCACAATGGGCTCCTGGTTTTGGCAGAGACCAGGGATCTACCCTACCCCCACCCCCCAAGGAGGAGGGGGAGACTTGGAGTGGAACTGACCAGATAGCAGGCTGGTGAGGAAGGATCATGGCATTCCACTTCCCCTCTCCTTTACCCATGAAGGCCTGGGGAACTCATGGATGGAGAAGAGGGGCCAAGTCACATATCAACATCTCTCTCCTTTGTTTTTTTGTCTGGTACATGGGACAGGAATTGAATCCAAGTCTCCCACAAGACAGGCAATCTTTCTACTGAGCCACCTGTGCACCTTTTTCTGTCTATTTTTTAAGAGACCCTCAAGTATTTTTTTTCTGCTTTCTCTTTTTTGCATGGGCCAGGAGTCAAACCCAAATCTACCACATGACAGGAAGGCATTCTGTGCTGAACTACCTGCACACCTTTACTACCTAGCTTTTAACAGAGCCCAAAGTAGAATCACACTCCCTACATGAAATCCAGGTCTTGGTTTGGTGGGGAATTACTGACAAACCAAGTGCAAAATGGGGCCTTCAACGCAAACCCACATTTACAAAAATTTAGACGAGTGAAGAAAACCAACTTGCAAAATACTTTACTGAGATAATCAAATGCCCTGGATGCAACAGAATATCACAAAGCACATGAAGATCTGGACAGAAATGGCACCATTAAATGACCAAATCAAAACACTGAAGGGGAAACAGAATACGGAACTACTACTCAAGGATATTTATAAATAAAGGATGTCAAGTAGACAAAGAAGAACCTAGAGAAGAATTTGAAAGATTAAACAGAAAAATAGCAGATCTCACAGAGATGAAAGATATTGTAGAACAAATTTAAAATATACCAGAGACACACAAAAACAGATGTGAAGAAACAGAATGAAGAATAAGTAAGCTAGAAGACAGAATAATTGAACTCGAGTGCACAAAAAAAACAAATGGCAAGAAAGATGGAAATAATGGAATTGTATCTCAGGGAAATGATGGACAGCAAAAGGCACACAAATATAAGAATCAGAAGGTGTCCCAGAAGGAGAAGAGAAGAATAAAGGGCTGGGAAGGTTAGCTGAAGAGATTATCAGAGAAAATTTCCCAACCTTAATAAAAGACAAACATGCAAATCAAGGAGGCCCTAAGAACCCCAAATAGAATAAATTCAAATAGGCCTACTCCAAGTCACATAGTAATCAGACTGTCAAATGCTAATCAGACATAAGACTAAGTTCGAACTACTCAACAGGAACCCTGGATGTGAGACAGCAGTGGTATGATATATTTAAGATCCTGAAAGAGAAAGGCCTCCAGCCAATAGTTCTTTATCTAACTTTGAAGGTATTCTTTCTCCTAAAGGTCAAGGGAGAGATAAAATCTTCAAAGACAAACAAAGACTGAGAGAATTAATCAACAAGAGACCTGCCCTACAAGATGTACTAAAAGGAGTTCTGTCACCTGAAAAAAAAAGACAGGAGAGGGAGGTCTGGAGAAGGGCACAGAACTGAAGAGCACCCATAAGATTAATTCAAAGGATAAAAAGAGAGAGAAAAAAGAATATTTAGAACTAACAAAAACTGAGGATAAGATGGTAGATTCAAGAACTGCTTTTACAGTAATAGCTTTGAATGTTAATGGACTAAACTCACCAATTTAAAAATACAGATTGGCAGAATGGATTTCAAAATATGATCTCTCTATAGGCTGTTTACAAGCAATGCATCTTAGGTCCAAGGGTACAAATAGATTGAAAGTGAAAGGATGGAAAAAGATGCTCTATGCAAGCTATAATCAAAATAAAGTAGGAGTAGCTAAACTAATACCAGATAAAATAGACTTTAAATGTAAAGATGTCATAAAAGACAAAGGTACTTCCAATCAAGGAGCTCCAAAGTACATGAGACAAACACTGGTGAAACTGAAGGATGCTACAGTTGTTTTAAAAATTCAATATACCACTCTCTTCAATATACAGAACAACCAGACAGAGGAGCACTATGAAAATAGAGAACATAAACAATGAGATAAATAAATTAGATCTAACAGACATATATAGATTGTTACACCCCAAAACACCGGCAATACATTTTTTCTCCAGTAATGATGGAACATTCCAGGATAGAACATATACTGGGACACAAAACAAGTCTTCATAAATTTAATCAGATTGAGATTATCCAAAGCACTTTCTCTGACCACAATGGAATGAAGGTGGAAATTAATAACTACCAAAGAACCAGAATTTTCACAAATATTTGGAAATTAAACAACACATTCTTAATAATCAATCTGTAAAAGAAGAAATTGCTAGAGAAATAGATAAATACCTGGAGACAAATGAAAATTAGAATACAGCATATCAGAACTTAAGGGATGCAGCAAAGGCAGTGCTGAGAGGGAAATTTACTACCCAAAATGCTTAAATTTAAAAAGAAGAATGAGCAAAAATCGAGAACTTAACTACTTATCTAGAGAAACTAGAGAAAGAATAGCAAAATTAACACCAAATCAAACAAGAGAAATAACAAAGATTAAATCAGAAATAAACAAACTGGAGAACAAAAAACCAACAGAGAGGATTAACAAAACCAAAAGATGGTTCTTTGAGAAAATCAGTAAAATTGATAGACCCCTAGGCAAGACTAACAAAGAAAAAAAGAAAGATGATGCAAATAAACAAAACCAAATATGAGAAGGGGGTTATTACCATGGATCTTGAAGAAATTTTTTTTAAATCACAAGAGGACACTATGAACAACTGTATTTCAACAAACTAGACAACTTATATAAAATGGACAAATTCTTAGAAACACACAAACTACACTGATTTGAGAAGAAATAGAAGATGTCAACTAACCAATTACAAGTAAAGAGCTTCAATCAGTCATCTAAAAACTTCCTACAAAGAAAGCCCAGAACCAGACGGCTTCACAGGGGAATTTTATCAAACATTCCAAAAAGAACTAATAGCAATCCAGCTCAACTATTCTAAAAAATTGAACAAAAAAGAACACAACTTAATTCATTTTGTGAAGCTAACATCACTGTACTACTAAAACCAGACAAAGATGCTACAAGAAAGGGAAACTACAGACCAATCTCCCTAATGAATATAGATATAAAAATTCCCAACAAAATACTAGCAAATCAAATCTAACAAGACATTAAAAGAATTATACATCACTACCAAGTGGGGATTACACTGCAGGAAAGCAAAGGTGGTTCAACATAAGAAAATCAAACAATGTAATACAGCACATTAACAAATCAAAAGAGAAAAAAAATCACATGATCATCTCAATTGATGTTGAAAAAAGCATTTGACAAAATTCAGCATTCTTTTCTGATAAAAACACTTCAAAAGGTAGGAAACTTCCTCAATAGCATAAAGGACATATATGAGAAACCCATAGCCAGCATACTTAATGGGGAGAGATTGAAAGCCTTCCCCCTAAGATCAGGACCAAGACAAGGATGCCCACCGTCACCACTATTATTCAACATTGTACTAGAAGTCCTAGCTAGAACAATTAGGCAGGAAAAAGAAATAAAAGGCATTCAAATAGGAAAGGAAGAAGTAAAACTTTCATTATTGGCTGATGACATGTTTCTATACTTGGAAAACCCTGGGAAATCTACAACAAAGCTTCTTGAACTAATAAACAAATTCAGTAAAGTGGCTGGATATAAGATTAGTATACAAAAATCAGTAATGTTAGGCTGAGCTCCCAGTCTTGGGGTTTGTTCATATGAAACTTAACCCCACAAAGGATAGGTCAAGTCTACTTAAAATCTAGGCCTAAGAGTCACCCCCAAGAGAGCCTCTTTTGTTGCTCAGATGTGGCCTCTCTCTCCAGCCAACATGACGAGCAATCTCACCACCCTCCCCCTCTCTGCATGGGGCATGACTCCCAGGGGTGTGGACCTTCCTGGCAATGTGGGACAGAAATCCTGGAATCAGCTGAGAATCAGCATCAAGGGACTGAGGAAAACCCTAGAATGAGCTGAGAATTAACATCAAGGGATTGAGAGAACCTTCTTGACCAAAGGGGGAAGAGTGAAATGAGACTAAGTGTCAATGGCTGAGAGATTACAAACAGAGTCGAGAGATTATCCTGGAGGTTATTCTTATGCATTAAGTAGATATCACCTTGTTGTTCAAGATGTAGTGGAGAGGCTGGAGGGAACTGCCTGAAAATGTAGAGCTGTGTTTCAGTAGCCATGTTTCTTGATGATGATTGAACAATGATATAGCTTTCACAATGAGACTCTGTGAATGTGAAAACCTTGTGTCTGATGCTCCTTTTAGCTACTATATCAACAGAAGAGTAGAACATATGGAATAAAAATAAATAATAGGGGGGAACAAATGTCAAAATAAATTTAGTTTGAAATGCTAGTGTTAAATGAAAGCGAGGGGTAAGTGGTATGGTATGTATAATCTTTTTTTTCTCTATTATTGTTTTATTTCTTTCTCTGTTGTCTTTTTATTTCTTTTTCTAAATTGATGCAAATGTTCTAAGAAATGATGAATATGCAACTATGTGATGATATTAAGAATCACTGATTGTAAATGTAGAATGGAATGATATCTTAATGCTTTGTTTGTTAATTTTTTTAATTATTAAAAAAAGTTTTTAAAAAATCAGTAATGTTTCTATACACAGGTAGTGACCTAATTGAGGAGACAATTAAGGAAAAAATTCCATTCAAAATAGCAAGCAAAAGAATCAAGTATCTAGGAATAAGTTTAACCAGGGATTGTAATGACTTGTACACAGAAAATATAGAATATTGCCAGAAGAAATCAAAGAAAACCTAAATGGATGGAAAGACATTCCGTGCTCATGGATAGGAAGGGTGAATGCTGTTAAGATGTCAATACTCAAAATGATCTACAGAGTCAATGCAAACTTCCAACAACCAAAGACTTGGAAAAGCTAGTTATCAAATTTATTTGGAAGAGAAAGAGACCTTGAATAGATAAAGATACCCCAAAAAAGAAGAGCAAAGTGGGAGGACTAACACTTTCTGACTTTAAAGCTTACTATAAAGCCACAGTGGTCAAAACAGCATGATACTGACAGAAAGTCAGAAGTACAGACCAATGGAATCTAATCAAGAGTACAGAAAAAAAAAAAAAAGAGTACAGAGACAGACCACCAAATTTATGGTCAAGTGATCTTCATTAAGGCCCCCAAATCTGCTGAGCTGGGACAAAATAGTCTTTTCAATAAATGGGCATGCGAAAATTGGATATCAATAATCAAAAAATGAAAGAGGATACCTACCTTACTCCACATATAAAAATTAATTCAAAATGGATTAAAGATCTAAATTTAAGAGCCAAAACCATAAAACTTCTAGAAGAAAATATAGGGAAATATCTTCAAGCGTTAGTAATAGGAGATAGCTTCTCAAACTTTATACCTAAATCACAAGCAGTCAAAGAACAAAACAGATAAATGGAACTCCTTAAGATCAAGAGCCTCTGCACCTCAAAGGACTTTGTCAAAAAGGTGAAGAAGCAACTCAATGGGGGAAAATATCTGGAAACCACATATCGGATAAAGGTTTGATATTCTATACATAAAGATAGACAATTCAACAACAAAAGAACAAATAACCCAATTATAAAACGGGCCAAAGACTATGAATAGATGCTTTTCTGAAGAAAAAATACAAATGGCTAAAAAGTACATGAAGAGATGCTCATCTTCATTAACTATAAAGGAAATGCAAATCAAGACAATGAGATATCACCTCACATCTATAAGAATGGCTGCTATTGTAAACAAAAAGAAAACTACAAATGTTGGAGAGGATGTTGAGAAATTGGAACACATTTTCACTGCTGGTGGGAATCTATAATGATACACCTGCTGTGGAAGAGGGTTTGGCAGTTCCTCAGAAAACTAAATATCAAGCTGTCCTATGACCGGCAACACCAATACTCAGTATATACATAGAAAAGCTGAAAGCAGTGGCATGACAAACATTTCCACACCGATGTTCATAGCACCATTATTCACAATTGCCAAAGGATTAAATCAAGCCAAGTGCCCATCAACAGATGAGCAAATAAACAAAATGTGGTATAAACGTATGATGGAATATTATGCAGTAGTAAGATGAAATGAGGTCCCGAAGCATATGATAACATGGATGAACCTTGAAGACATAATGCTGAGTGAAGTAAGTCAGACATAAAAGGATAGATAAAGTATAATTTCACTATAGTGACTCCAGTTAAAGTAATCTCAAACTGTACACTGTAGAATAAAGGGAACCTAGAGGTACACAGAAGCTAAAGACAGGGGAAAGGCTACCCAGTGAGGCTGAACTTACAAATGTAAGGGAATGGACAGAAGTGATAGTTACTAATTAGTGGAGTTATAAGTAACACTGCCATATTAAAAGTGAATATGATTGAAAGAGGATGTTTAGTACCACGTATCCCACTGATTAAGTATGCAATTATAAGTTCTCAAATGAACTCCTTCAAAGGTGTGATCTTGTACAAAGAGTCAATAATATCGGGGGATAGGGGAAAACTAATATTGCATGCTATGCCTATAGTTAACATGAAAAAAGCAAAAGTATCACAGTAATACTGGGGTCAATAATTGGGGCCAGTCGGGGAAAGATAAGAGATTAGGGAAGGTTTTTATTTGCTATTAGGTGAAACTGTGTTTATTAGTTATTTGTGCCTTTGGACCAATTAAAATTGTCTAAAATTGAGAGTGCTGCTGATTGTACAAGTGAAGACACAGTATCATGGTTTGTTTACTTTGGACATTATCCATGATGTCCAATGGAAGGAGGGAGCCAAAGGGTATAAGGATTAAGAAGCTGACAGGTGAACTCTGAAATACTGTGTGGCCACAAAAAGGAATGCTGTCATGAGGCAGTCGATAAACTGAATGAATGTTGGGGACAATGCATTATGCAAAATAAGCCAGAAACAAAAGAACAAATATGCTATGGTTTCTTTCAGAAAATACTTATAAGAAAATTGGAGCCTAGAGTGGGCCACGGTGGCTCAGCAGGCAGAGTTCTCAGCTGCCATGCCGGAGACCTGGGTTCGATTCCCAGAGCCTGCCCATGCAAAAAAAAAAAGGAAAATTGGAGTCTAGATTGTAAGCTCTTACAGCAGCCATAATTAATCTGAAGTTGTATTTCTAGATTGTGAGACACAGAACTTTATATGTATAAACTGGCATCTCCCTGGACCTTTGAATACCTCTGTGGCACCTAAGATTCAGAGCTGGAGTTCTGTAGCTGTTAAAGTCAGCACTGCTATATACAATGACAGTTAAACTAACCAACAAAGAGATCAGGCTCCAATTAGAAATAAAAACGAAGCTGAGCTGCTTGGGACTAAGGTAAATCAGAATACACAGTATGTACTCTAGGGCCTCACTACTGTAAGACCAAAGGCAGAAAGGTTCATTGTGTCTTGAATCTAAATTTTCTGTAATACACAGTCTAAATCAACCTTCCTGCACAGCTCACTTAAAGATCCCAAATGCATGAAGCCCAGAATGGAAATGAGGCCTTGTAATTCTGTATAGCTTAAGGTAATACCCAGAGACATTCCAGACTATGGTGGGCTGTAATTAAAAAATATTGCTAGAGTTCCTTGAGGGACTGGAGATAAATATGGAAATATTAAATTTTCCCATCTGGGAAATCCCTGGTACTCCCTAAAACATTAGGGATCCCAGGAAAATAGGCCAAGCACATGAATTTTGAGGCTTGCCCTTATAAAACTTATTTCTGTAGTGGAAAACTTAAGGCTACCTATAATTATGCCCAGGTGCCGCTACCAAGAAACCTCTTTAGTTCCTTGGATGTGGCCTCTGTCTCTTTAAACCCAACTCTACAAGGAAAGTTATTTCCCTCCTGCTATGTGGGACATGACTTTCAAGGGTGAAAGTCTCCCTAACAATGGGGATGTGGCTCCTGGGGTTGAGCCTGGCCCTGGTACTGTGGAATCAACAATGCCTTCTGGACTAAAAGGAGGAAAAGAAATGTAACAATATAAGGTATCAGTGGCTAAGAGAGTTCAAATGGAGTTGAGAGGCTACTCGGAGGCTGGTCTTATGCAAGCTTCAGCTAGATACTGCTGATTGCCATGGTTTTCCATAACCCAACTAACAGCATTCTTGTTACACCTGAAGAACACCTAAGGCTATGAGAGACTCTACAAAAGTTTCTTGTACTAAGATTTCATTTCTGGAACTTATAACCCCCAGAGGGTTCTTAGGCCAGATGGGTCCTGAAACCCAGGGAGCCAGCCTCTTCAGGAATACTGACTAGTTTCATCCCCAGGGCTATATTATTGATGCCCTTTTCAACATGAAAAAGTCAGAATGGCCGAAAGACCCCTACAGATTGGGAGTAGGATCAGGGTAGAAGGTGGAGTTGTAACAGAGAAGTCAGGATTTAACAAATGAATATGACTACTGAATCACAATATTGATATTTCTTTTAACTTCCAGTGTCTTGGAGCAGCTAGAAGGAAAAATTTGAAAATGTGGAATGCTAGCCAATGCCAAGCTTTGAGGTCTGTTCTGTAACTATTTGTTAAAATGTATTTTGAAAATAATTTTCAAATTATTGCTTTGTGTTTGTTTGTTTTGAGTGTATGCTATATTTCACAATAAAAAACATTTTTAGAAACATCAATTTCAGAGAGAGTCAGAAATAACAGAGCCAAAGATGGCAGCTTAGTGAGGTGTGGAATTCAGTTCATCCTCCAGAGCAGCGAGTAAATAGCCAGGAACAGTACAGAACAACTGCTTAGGCTACATCAGTGACCACACACACAGTGTACACCAGTCTGGACAAGCTGGACTGGCTGAGATCCCACACAAAACAGTAAGTCCCGCATGCCACAGAGGCTGGTACCCACAACTCTGCACCCCCACCAGGGGCATAACAGCCTGATTCCCCGAGGGGAAAGAAAACAGACTTTACTATCAGCAAGGGCTTAGCTTAACCAAGCTCCACTTGCATAATTAATTAACAAATTATGACTACTGAAAATAGGCCCCCAGCACAGATAATCTTGGAATAAGTGCTAACAGTACTTTGAGGTTTTGCCCTAGCAGAGAGGGGGCAGGCTGACAGAAAAAGGAAAAGAAAAACTGACACCTTTTGAGTTGGGCAGCACACAATACTGTAAAAGGACTGGACCCTAAAAAGGGGGTGTGGGGTCACACAGAGCCTGGAGATACACTGAGACACATACAACTTAAACAAATCACAGAACTTAAGGGAATGAAAGGCACAGGAGAAGAAATGAAAAAAAAAAACAATGGAAACCTACAACAACAGATTTGAAGACGCAGAAGAAAGGATTAGTGAACTAGAGGACTGGAAATCTGAAATCCAACATACAAAAGAAAATGAGGGAAAAGAATGGAAAAATATGAGCAGGGTCTTAGGGAACTGAATGACAACATGAAGCACATGAATATATGTGCTGTGGGTGTCCCAGAAGGAGAAAAGAAGGGAAAAAGAGGAGAAAGACTAATGGAGGAAATAATCACTGAAAATTTCCCATCTCTTATGAAAGACATAAAATTACAGATCCAAGAAATGTTGTGTATCCCAAACAGAATAGATCCAAACAGACATACTCCAAGACACTTATTAATCACACTATCAGATACCAAAGAGAAAGAGAGAAATTTGAAAGCAGCAAGAAAAAAGCAATCCATCACATACAAGGGAAGCCTATTAAGACTATGTGTGGATTTCTCAGCAGAAACCATGGAGGTGAGAAGACAGTGTTATATATTTAAGATTCTAAAAGAGAAGAACTTCCAACCAAGAATTCTATATCCAGAAAAAGTGTCCTTCAAAATTTAAACATTTTCAGACAATCACTGAGAGAATTTGTGATCAAGAGACCAGCTCTGAAAGAAATACTAAAGGGAGCACTACAGGCAGATAGAAAAAAAGGCAGGAGAGACAGGTCAGGAGAAGAGTGTAGAAATGAAGAATATTAGTAAAGGTAAAAAGAGGAAAAATAATTAGATATGATATATAAAATCCAAAAGGCAAAATGGTAGAAGAAAGTACTGCCTTTACAGTAATAACACTAAATGTTAGTGGATTAAACTCCCTAATCAAAAGACATAGATTGGCAGAATAGATTTTAAAATAGGACCCATCTATATGCTGTCTACAGGAGACTCATTTTAGACCCAAGGACAAAAATAGTTTGAAAATGAAAAGATATTTCATGCAAACAACAATCAGAAAAGAGGAGCAGCTATACTTAATATCTGGCAAATTAGACTTCAAATGTAAAACAAAAGAGACAAAGAAGGACACTGTATTAATAAAAGGAACAATTCAACAAGAGGACATACAATTATAAATATTTATGCACTGAGCCATAATGCTCCAAAATACACGAGATAAACACAACACTGAAGGGAGAAAAAGACACCTTTATCATAATAGTTGGAGACTTCAATTTCACTCTCATCAATAGACAGAACATCTAGACAGAAGATCAATAAAGAAATAGAATTTGAATACAACAAAAGACAAGACTTAAAAGACATTTACAGAACATTATGCCCCAAAACAGCAGGATACACATTTTTCTCGAGTGCTCATGGAGCATTCTCAAGGAAAGACCGTATGCTGGGTCACAAAGCAAGCCTCAACAAATTTAAAAAGATTGTAATAATGAAGCTGGAATGAAGGAATGAAGGAATGAAGCTGGAAATAATCAACAGGCAGAGGGCCAGAAACTTCACAATTACATGGAGGCTAAACAATACACTCTTAAACAACCAGTGGGTCAAGGAGGAAATTACAAGAGAAATCAGTAAATATCTTGAGGCAAATGAAAACACAACATGTAAAAATTTATGAGATGCACCAAAGGCACTTTTAATAGGAAAATGTATTGCCTTAAGTGCCTACATTAAAAAAAGAGCAAAAATCGAGGAATTAACTGTTCACTTGGAAAACCTAGAGAAAGAGTAGCAAATTAACCTCAAAGAAAACAAAAGTAAAGAAATCATGAAGATTAGAACAGAAATAAATGAAATTGAGAACATGGAAACAATCGAGAAAATCAACAAAACCAGAAGTGGATTCTTTGAGAAAATCAATAAAATCGATCGACCCTTAGCAAGGTTGACAAAAAGAAAAAGACAGAGGATGCAATTCAATTCCCTGGTCTCATCAATAGATAGAACATGTAAACACAGGAATGACAATGAAACAGAGATTTTGAATAACATGATTGTGCCCGACTGAATCTGTTGTATACCCCAGAAAAGCCAAGTTCTTTAATCCTCATTCAATACTGCTAGGTGGGAGCCTTCTGATCGTTTCCTTGGAGATGTGACCCACCCAACTGTGGGTGATAACTTTTGATCAGATGATTTCCATGGAGATGAGTCTCCATCCATTCAAGGCGGGGGTGCTCACTGGAGCCCTTTAAGAGGGAACCATTTTGGAAAAAGCTTTAGAACCACCAGAACCAAGAGAGCCAACAGAATGGACAGAGCCCCAAGGAAGCCATTGAAGATTCCTGGAGAGAAAGCTAGTTGATGTTACCATGTGCCTTTCCAGCTGAGAAAGAAACCCTAAACATCATTGGCCTTTCTTGAGTAAAGGTAACCTCTTTTTGTTACCTTATTTGGACATTTTCACAGCCTTAGAATTGTAAACTTACAACTTAATAAATTCCCCTGTTTAAAAGCCATTCCATTTCAGGTATATCACATTCCAGCAGCTTACAAACTAGAACAGAATTTAGTACTAGAAGTGGGATGCTGCTGTGATTTGCAAATATCAAATATGTTGGAATGGCTTTTTAAATGGGTAAGGGGAAGATTCTGGAAGAGTTATGAAGAGCCTAATAGAGAAGATCTAGAATGCTTTGAAGAGGCTGTTGGTAGAAACGTGGAATCTAAAGATATCTCTGACGAGATTATAGACAGAAATGAGGAATGTGCCACTGCAAACTGGAAACGTGACCCTTGTTTTAAAGTTACACAGAATCTTGCAAAATCGTGTACTGCTGTTGGACAGAAATTACAATTTAAAGGCAACAACCCAGGAAATTTAGCTGAGATTTCCAAATTAAATGTGGAAAGTGCAGCCTGGTTTCTCCTTGCAGCGTATAGCGAAATGCAACAAGAAAGAGCTAAGTTGAGAACTGAACTCTTAGGTGCAAAGAAACCAGAAATTTATGGTCTGGAAAATTCTGCGCTTCCAGAAGGGGAGACCTGATGGAATACTGCCCCCCATGAGGATTTAACCAAACATGGAAGCAGTCAGCCATTACAGAAAAAGTCAGGATTGGAGATGGAATTATCTAGGAAGGACTTGCGGAAACTCCTTTTGCATGACGGGTAAAAAGAACATACTGCATAGAAAACCAACAAGAGTGTTGTGGGATCTTATAAAAGGACCTGCTGCCAGTCTGGGATAAAAGGCTCAGAAAAGGGACAGAGTGAAGGTAGAATGTCTTCAGAGCAGAACCATGGAGGCCAAGGTCTGAAGTCAAAAGACCTCAGGCCAGGAAGGTGACACACCCAAGTACTTGGAGAGGATGAGTTTGCCCCAAAGGCAGAGGGTGGGCCTTCCACCTCTTTGCAGTGGAAGAGTTGGTCCTGGAGAGGGTGGAGCACATTCCTTGGGGAGTGGGGAGAGCCTGGCTGCCACCAGATTGTTCTGAAGGGGATGGGCATGTGCCCAGAGATGACAGAGATCCTGGGTATGTACCTGATGCTTTGAGAGCGTGAAGCCAAGATAAATGTGGTCTCCCCAATGTCCCCAAGGTTGCATTAGGAGAGAGTCAGGTCACTGCACAGGCCCTTGGAAAGGGTAGGCTGTTGCTTTCTAAAGCCCTGAGATAAATGACTCAGACTGAACGCTAGTGGAGTTTGCCTTGCAAGTTTTCGAAACTGCTTGGATCTGATGACCCCTGTGTTCCTTCCAATTTCTCCCTATGGAAATGAAAATATGTATGCTATTACTGTCCCTCCTTTGTATATTGGCAGCAGATAACTTGTTCTGATAACCTGATACAAGATAACTTGTTTTACAGGTCCAGAGCCAGAGGAGAATTTTGCCTTAGGTCAGACCACGCCTGTAGTTGACTTTGATTAAATTCTGTACTGTTTCTGACTTTTTATTGTTTTTGTATTGTTACTGAAATGCTTTAACACCTTCTGACATTGTTATGGAATGAATGTATTCTGCCTTTGGAAAGAACATATCTTTTGGGGGGTCCAAAGGGTGGAATGTGCCAGTTTGAATCTGTTGTGTACCCCAGAAAAGCCAAGTTCTTTAATCCTCATTCAATATTGCTGGATGGGAGCTTTCTGTTTCCATGGAGATATGACCCACCCAACTGTGGGTGGTAATCTTTGATTATTTCCATAGAGATGTATCTCTACCCATTTAAGGTGGAGTTGCTCACTGAAACCCCTTAAAAAGGAACCATTTTGGAAAAAGCTTTAGAGCTACCAGAACCAACAGAGCCAACAGAACGGACAGAGCCCCAGGAAAGCCGCTGGGGACCTGGAAAGAAAGCTAGCAAACGTCGCCATGTGTCCTTTCCAGCTCAGAAATTCTGAATATCACTGGCCTTTCTTGAGTAAAGGTAATCACTTGTTGGTGCCTTAATTTGGACATTTTCACAGCCTTAGACTGTAAACTTTGCAACTTAACAAATTCCCATTTTTAAAAGCCATTCCTTTTCAGGTATATCATATTCCAGTAGCTTGCAAACTGGAACAATGATATATGAACTAGACTTAACAGATATTTACAGAGTATTACATCCCACAAAAACAGGAAACACATTTTTCTCAAGTGCTCATGGAACATTCTCAAGCGTAAACCATATGCTGGGTCATAAAGCAAGTCTGAATAAATTTAAAAAGATTTAAACTATACAAAACACTTTCTCAGCTTATAATGGAATAAAGTTGGAAATCCGTAACAGGCAGAGGGCCAGAAAATTCACAGATATATGGAGGCTAAACCACACACTCTTAAACAACCAGTGAGTAAAGGAAGAAATTATAAGAATTCAGAAATTATCTCCAGGCAAATGAAAATGAAAACACAGTATATCAAAATGTATGGGATGCAGCAAAGATAGTGCCATGAGGGAAATTTATTGCTCTAAATACCTGTATGAAAAATGAAAAGAGAGGGAGGTGCAAGGGTAATTCAATGATAGAATTCTTGCCTTGCTATGCGGGAGACCCAGGTTCCATTCCTGGTCCATGCATGTTCCAAAAAACAAACAAGCAAAACAAACAAGCTAAAAACAAAAACAAACAAAAATTCAACAAACGGTGCCGCAATAAGGGGATACTCACATGAAAAAATAATGAAATGTGATCTCACCATACAGCATACAAAAAAAAAGGAGCAAAAATCAAGGAATTAACTGTTCATCTGGAAGAACTAGAAAAATAAAAGCAAATTAACCCCCAAAGCAAAAAGAAAGAAAGAAACAATGAAGATTATAGCAGAAATAATGAAATTGAGAATATAAAAATAAAGAAAATAAGAAGTTGGTTCTTTGAGAAAAATCAGTAAAATTTATTGACCTTAGCTTGGCAGACAAAAAAAAGAAAGAGAGGATGCAAATAAATAAAATCAGACATGGAAGAGGGGACATAACAGAAATAAAGGAGGTAATGAGAAGATACTCTGAGCAACTATATGCTAATAAACTAGACAACGTAGATGAAATGGACAACTTCCTACAAAGGCATGAACAACCAACATTGACTCGAGAAGAAATAGACGACCTCAAGAAACAGTTATAAGTAAGAAGTAGAGAGAGACCAAATCAGTCATCAAGAAGCTCTCAAAAGAGAAATGAGACAAAATAATCTCTCAGTGACTGAGAGATTTCAAACAGATTCAAGAGATTATTCTGGAGGTTAGTTAGTCTATGCATTACATAGCTACCTTTTTCAGTTTAGGGTGTACCGGAGTGGCTGGAGGGAAGTACCTGAAATTGTTGAGCTGTGTTCCAGTAGACTTGATTCATGAAGATGATGTATAACAATATAACTTTTACAAAGCATTCTAATTTGCTAGCTGCTGGAATGCAATACAACAGAAATGGAATGGCTTTTTAAAAGGGGAATTTAATAAGTTGCTAGTTTACAGTTCTAAGGCTGTGAAATTGTCCGAATTAAAAGAAGTCCACAGTAATGTCCAATCTAAGGCATCCAGGGAAAGATACCTTGGTTCAAGAAGGCTGATGACGTTCAGCATTTCTCTCAGCTGGAAGGGCACATGGAAAACATACAGCATCTACTAGCTTTCTCTCCAGACCTCTTGCTTCATGAAGTTCCTGGGAGGCATTTTCCTTCATCTCCAAAGGTTGCTGGCTAATGGATTCTGTGGTTCTTTCGTCCTTGTCATGGTTCTGCGGCTCTCTCCGCATTTTCAAAAAAGGAGCTCTCTACAAAATGTCTCCTCTCTTACAGGATTCCAGTAAACTAATCAAGACCCACATAGAATGGGTGCAGATACGTCTCCATGTAACCAAGTTTAATACCCATAACTAATTTGAGTCACATCTCTGTGGAGATGACCTAATCAAGTTTCCAACCTATAGCACTGAATAGGGATTAGAAGAAACCGTTACTTTTACAAGACTGATTAGGATTAACACGTGGCTTTTCTAGGGTACATAAATCCTTTCAAACCGGCACACAATGTAACTGTGGGATTGTGAAAATCTTGTGTTTGATACTCCCTTTATCCAGGGTATAGATAATGAGTAAAAAAAAAATACGGATAAAAAATAAATAAATAAAAGGGGGATGGGGTAAAATAAATTGAGTAGGTTGAAATACTTGTGGTCAATGAGAGGGAGGAGTAAGGGATATAAGATATATGAGCTTTTTTCATTTTTCTTTTTCTGAAATCATGCAAATGTTCTAAAAATGAGCACAGTGATGAATACACAACTAATGTGATGATACTGTCAGCCACTGATTGTACACCATGCATGGCCTGTGTGTGTGGGAAGATCTGTCAATAAAAATATTAAAAAGGTAAAAATAAAAATAAATACAGTGAAAAAAAAAAGCCCTCCAAAAAGAAAAATCCAGGACCAGATGGCTTCACATGTGAATTCTACCAAGCTTTCAAGAAAGAATTAGTACCAATCCTGCTCAAACACGTCAAAAAAACTGAAGAAGGGGGGAAAGCTACCTAACTCATTTTAACAGCCAAACATCACCCTAATACCAAAGCCAGACAAACATACTACTAGAGAACTACAGCACGGTCTCTCTAATGAATACAGATGTAAAAATCCTCAACAAAATACTGGCAAACTGAATCCAGCAACACATTAAAAGAATTATACAGCATGATCAAGTGGGATTTATTCCAGGTATCCAAGGCTGGTTCAACACAAGAAAAATCAATTAATGTAATACACATAATCAATAAGTCAAAGAGGAAAAACCACCTGATCATCTTGACAGATACAGAAATGGCATTTGACAAAATTCAACATCCTTTTTTAATGAAAACAGTTCAAAGGATAGGAATAGAAGGGAACTTCCTCAACATGATAAAGGGAATATATGAAAAACCCACAGCTAGGGTTGCAAGGGTAGTTCAGTGGTAGAATTCTTGCCTGCCATGTGGGAAACCTGGATTCAATACCCAGAACATGCACTTCCCCAAAAAACAAATAAGCAAACAAACTAATAAACAAACAAGCAAACAAAAATTCAACAAATGGTGCTGTAAAAATGGGATACTCACATGGATAAAGAATACAAAAAAAAAAAAAATCCATAGCTAACATCATGTTCATTGGGGAAAAACTGAAAGCTTTCCCTCTAAGATCAGGAACAAGACAAGGATGCCCACTATCACCACTGTATTTTAACATTGTGCTGGAAGCTCTAGCCAGAGCATTTAGAAAAGAAAAAGAAATAAAAGGTATCCAAATTGGAAAGGAAGAAGTAAAACCCTCGCTACAAATGTTATGATAGTATATATCTAAAATTCAGAAAAATCTACAGCAAAGCTACTAGAGCAAATAAATGAGCACAGCAAAGTGGCAGGATACAAAATCAACACCCAAAAACACACTAACAATGAGCAAACAGAGCAAATCAACAGAAAAATTCTACTTACAACAGCAACCAAAAGAATCAAATATTTATGAATAAATTTAACTAAGGACACAAAAGACCTATGCACAGGAAACTATAAGAAACTGCTGAAAGAAATCATGAAAGACCTAAATAAATGGAAGGGCATACCGTGTTCATGGATTAGCAAACTAAATACAATTAAGATGTCCATTCTACCAAGAATGTATTTATAAATTCAATGCAATACCAATTAAAATCCCAAAAACTTACTTTGCAGAAACAGAAAAACCAATAACCAAATTTATTTGGAAGGGCAGGGTGCCCCAAATAGCTAAAAATATCTTGAAAAGGAAAAATGAACTGGGAAGTCTCACACTACCTGACTTTACTGCACATTGCAAAGCTACAGTTATCAAAAGCATGGTACTGGCAAAAAGAAAGATATGCTAACCAATGGAATCAAACTGAGTGTTCAAAACAAGACCTTCTCATCTATGGACAACTGATATTTGATAAGGTGGTCAAGCCAACCCAACTGAAACAAAGAAGCCTCTTCAATAACTGGTGTTTGGAGAATTGGTATCGATATGCAAAAGAATGAAAGAGGATTCATATCTCTTACCCTTTATAAAAATCAACTCAAAATGGATCAAAGACCTAAACATCAGAGCTAAAACCATAAAAATTTTAGAAGAAAATGTACGAAAATATCTTCTAGATTTTGTGATAGGAGGTGGTTTCCTAGACTTTATACCCAAAGCACGAGCAATAAAAAGGGAAATAGATAAATGAGATCTCCTCAAAATTAACACTTTTGTGCATCAAAGAACTTTGTCAGAAAAGTAAAAAGGCAGCCTACGTAATGGGAGAATATTTGGAAACCACATATCAGATAAGGGCTTAATATCCAGAATATAAAAAGAGATTCTACAATTCAACAACAAAAAGGCAAACATCACAACAAAAAGGCAAACATCTCAATTAAAAAATGGGCAAAAGACAGGAACAAACACTTTTCAGAACAGAAAACACAAATGGCTAAAAGGCACATGAAAAGATGCTCAACTTCACTGGCTATGAGGGAAATGCAAATCAAAACTACAATGAGATATCATCTCATACCACTAGAATGGCCATTATGAAGAAAAAAAAAGACAAGTGCTTGAGAGGATGTGGAGAAAGAGGCACACATCCACTGTTACTGGGAATGTAAAATGGTGCAACAGTTTGGCAGTTCCTCAGGAAGTTAAGTACAGAACTGCCATATGATACAGCAACCCCATTATTAGGTATATAGCCAGAGGAACTGAAGGCAAGGATACAAATGGACATTTACATACTGATGTTTTTAGCACCATTGTTTATGCTTGCCAAGAGATGGAAACAGCCCAAATGTCTATCAACAAATGAGTGGCTAAACAAGCTGTGGTAACAAATAAGATGGAATATTATGCAGCTGTAAGAGAGAATAAAGTCATGAAGCATGTAACATGAAAGAACCTTGAGAACATTCTGCTGAGTAAAATTAGCCAGAGACAAAAAGATAAATACTGTATCATCTCACTAATATGAATTAACATTAAGGAGTGAACTCTGAGAGTTAAAGTTAAGGACACACGTTATCAGGAGATGGAAAGAGGGCAAAGATTATGGATTTAGTGCTGAAGGAGTACTAGCATGTGCCTCAGGACTGACTTAAAGATTCAAAAGCAGACAGTACTATACTAACTGATGTTACCACAATAATGTAAGTACACTGAATGACGCTGAAGGTGAGTATGGTTGAGGGAAGAAGGCTAGGGGCATGTATGACACCAGAAGGAAAGACAGAATAAAGACTAAGAAGGTATAACGTAGGAATGCCTAAAATGGACAATGATGGTAATTAAAAGTACATATAAGAATGTTTTTGCATGAAGGAGAACAAATGAATGTCAACATTGCAAGGTGCAGAAAACGAGATGGTATACGGGAAAATATATAATCAATGCACACCAGGTTCTACAGTCAACAGCAACATTGATTTCTTTTTACTTAAATGTAAAAATAATTATCAATGTTCTAATGTTATACAATATAACAAATATACAATCAATGCACACCAGGTTCTACAGTCATTGGATTGTATGATGTGTAAATAAAACTGTTTAAAAATGAACAGAGAGAAGTAATTGCTAAAGAAAATGTGGAGAAAGAGATGTACCTATTCACTGTTGGTAGGCAAGCTGAGAAGTGCAACCCTTCTGGAGGGCAGTGTGGTGGTGCCACAGGAGGCTAGGGGTGGGGCTGCCATATGATCCTGCAACCCCATTGCTCAGTATATACCTGGAGGAACTGACTGTAGGGATATGAATGGACATTTGCACACTGGTGTTTATGATGGCAGTGTTCGCGATTCACGATGCATGGAGGTGGCCTAAGAGTACAATGACTAAGGAAAGGAAGGGGGAATTGTGGTGTATATGTACAACAGACTACTGAATGGCCACAAGAAGGAATGAAGCTGTGAGGCATGCAACCAGGTGAATGAACCCTAAGGACTGTATATTGAATGAAATGTCAGAAACAGAAAGACAAATATTATCATGCTTCACTCATATGGACTATAATATAAAAACATAGTGAACTGAAGTCAAGAGCATGGGTTATCAGGTTGGGGGCTATTGTAAACGGTTCTAGATTGCAAGCTTTTACAGCAGTCACATACATTCTGGGGTTGTAACTGTTATTTCTAAATTCTGAGATATTGGGCGGGCCACGGTGGCTCAGCAGGCAAGAACGCTTGCCTGCCGTGCCAGAGGACCCAGGTTCGATTCCTGGTGCCTGCCCATGTATAAAAAAAAAAAATTGACTGGAAGGACAAAGAGTATACTGATTATTTGCAAGTAATTCTCATAATAATTAATAAATAAAAGATAAAGGGTCCAAGAAGGACTTCAAAAAGGACAAACTGGATATACTTTATATATAAATAGTGAGACCAAAGTCTTCTCTGAAAAAGAGCATGCTACTAAAACTTGGAAATCAACCTGAACACATCACCAGGCAAACGGACCACTTTACTATTAAAAGGCCATGAAGGGCAGGCAATGGTGGCGCAGTGGCAGAGTTCTTGCCTGCCACACTGGAGACCCGAGTTTGATTCCTGGTGCCATGAAGATACATTAAGAGCCCATGGTTTCTAAATACCCAAGCTCCTTGGAGAAATGACATCAGGCTGGAACAGGAAAAACAGAAAACAGGTCAGAAACATCTTGTTATGCCAGAGGAAAAAAATGTTCATAAAAATGAGACAGACATGTCACAAGGACAAGGGAGCCAACTTGAAGGGGCTCCCACTGGCCAAAACTGGGATAATGTAAGCCATAAAATAATTAAGTACAGCAATGAATTATGAAGCATTAAAAAATAGGAATTCAGGGATTGACCAGGATGAGCTAGCCCTGGACCCTCCTGCTCTGCGGGCTGGGGCGGCGTGGGGCAGTTGGGGCCAGGCCCAGCCCCGCATACAGGCCAGGTCTCCGTGGACATGATTCTGTTGACTTCCAACATTTAGAGTTGCCTAAGAGAAGTCTGATGACAAGATGAGGCAGATCTCTTTATGGGCAGTCTGTATTCTCCTGCCTTGATGACTGGATTCCTTTTTTCCTTTATTCTTAAATTGACCTTTTACTAGTTCCTCCTCCAGAACAGCAACTAAAGAAACAGAAACAATACGAAACAGCTCCCGGAGCCACGACAGAGACCAAAAAGACAGCGTACCCCATTCTGGAACAGCTGAACGGGCAGGGAGAAACCGCTGCGGTGAGATACCCGAGGGGCGCGCGTTTTCCCGGCCGTGGCGGCTGGCGACTGGGGTCCCCTCCACGCACGTGGCTCCCCGGTCTGACTGGGAACGTTGGATAGCGGGGCCCTCCCACCACGCTTGGCGTCTCGGGCCAGCTGGGCAATTTGGACCGGCACTCCCCCAAGCTGCAGCAGCCGGCGACCCCCGCTCCACGCGCGGTTTCCCGGGCCGACTGCGAGATTCAGATTGGCAAGTTAAAGGAGCCACAGCATCTTTTACTGGTGGGACCCGCAGACAGACGAGGGCCACGAGCGCCACCTACTGGGCAGGAAAAGAAAAACAGAGCCCAGAGATTTCACAGAAAAACCTTTCAACCAGCCGGGTCCCACACCCAGGGAAATCTGATCAAATGCCCAGACACCAGCAGAAAATAATGGATGACGCTCGGAAAATTGAAGATATGGCCCACTCAAAGGAACAAACCAATAGTTCAAATGAGATACAGGAGCTGAAACAACTAATGCTGAATATACGAACAGAAATGGAAAAACTCTTCAAAAACCAAATCAATAAATTGAGGGAGGACATGAAGAAGACATGGGCTGAACAAAAAGAAGAAATAGAAAATCTGAAAAAACAAATCACAGAACTTATGGGAGTGAAGGACAAAGAAGAAAAAATGGAAAAAACAATGGATACCTACAATGGTAGATCTAAAGAGACAGAAGCTACAATTAGTGAACTGGAGGATGGAACATCTGAATTCCAAAAAGAAACAGAAACTATAGGGAAAAGAATGGAAAAACTTGAGCAGGGGATCAGGGAACTCAAGGACAATATGAAGCGCACAAATATACGTGTTGTGGGTGTCCCAGAAGGAGAAGAGAAGGGAAAAGGAGGAGAAAAACTAATGGAAGAAATTATCACTGAAAATTTCCCAACTCTTATGAAAGACCTAAATTTACAGATCCAAGAAGTGCAGCGCACCCCAAAGAGATTAGACCCAAATAGGCGTTCTCCAAGACACTTACTAGTTAGAATGTCAGAGGTCAAAGAGAAAGAGAGGATCTTGAAAGCAGCAAGAGAAAAACAATCTGTCACATACAAGGGAAACCCAATAAGACTATGTGTAGATTTCTCAGCAGAAACCATGGAAGCTAGAAGACAGTGGGATGATATATTTAAATTACTAAAAGAGAAAAACTGCCAACCAAGACTTCTATATCCAGCAAAATTGTCCTTCAAAAATGAAGGAGAAATTAAAACATTTATAGACAAAAAGTCACTGAGAGAATTTGTGACCAAGAGACCAGCTCTGCAAGAAATACTAAAGGGAGCACTAGAGTCAGATACAAAAAGACAGAAGAGAGAGGTATGGAGTAAAGTGTAGAAAGAAGGAAAATCAGATACGATATATATAACACAAAAGCCAAAATGGTAGAGGAAAATATTATCCAAACAGTAATAACACTAAAAGTTAATGGACTGAATTTCCCAATCAAAAGACATAGACTGGCAGAATGGATTACGACCCAGCAATACCACTGCTAGGTATCTACTCAAAGGACTTAAGGGCAAAGACATAGACGGACATTTGCACACCAGTGTTTATAGCAGCATTATCTACAATTGCAAAGAGATGGAAACAGCCAAAATGTCCATCAACAGACGAGTGGCTAAACAAACTGTGGCGTATACCTACGATGGAATATTATGCAGCTTTAAGACAGACTAAACTTATGAAGCATGTAATAACATGGATGGACCTAGAGAACATTATGCTGAGTGAGTCTAGCCAAAAACTAAAGGACAAATACTGTATGGTCCCACTGATGTGAACCGACATTCGAGAATCAGCTTGGAATATATCATTGGTAACAGAGACCAGCAGGAGTTAGAAACAGGGTAAGATAATGGGTAATTGGAGCTGAAGGGATACAGACTGTGCAACAGGACTAGATACAAAAACTCAAAAATGGACAGCACAATAATACCTAAGTGTAATGTAACTATGTTGGAACACTGAATGAAGCTGCACCTGAAATAGTTTTTTGTTTGTTTGTTAAAAAAAAAAAAAAATAGGAATTCATAAGTTCATACGGATAGTGAAGTATTTATGAATGAACAAATGGGGAGAACAGATGGCTTTTCCTCAGTAGAATAATGAAGACCAACAGGTAAATGTAGAGTCAGTGCTGGAATTGGAAAAACCATTATTTGCCACCATAACAGTAACAACTGAGTCACACAAGAATCATTAGAGGATACCAAATGTAGGAGGAAATGTGGACAAGGGGCAAAACAGTTGCAAGGTCTTTAAAGTGTCTCCATAAACAGCTTATTAATTGAGAGAATAAAACAGTAATTATATAATGGAGCAAACAGGGACCTTGGCTGGGGCATCAAAATTAACATCACCTGCTACATATGGCTAAAGCCCCACTCCTGTTCCTTCTCACCACTCCTCCCATCCCTTCACTCCTCTCTTGCCCAGGTTACAGTGACTCTGAAGTTAGTGTCATTCCAATGGATATTTTTACAGTTTTCACTACATATGTATGGTTCTATATACTTGGCTTTGACTGATTTTTGAAATTTCACATACATAAAATCATATATTATATATTAAAAAAATTAGTATCACCAAAGAGGGACAGATGGATACCATGTGCCTCCAGATGGGATGTTCTCAGAAGGACACAAGATCACCTCCGCAATGTCCCTCAGTTTTCAAAAAACATATAATCTGAATCTGGTTACCAGGAGCCCAGCAATGAAAAACATTCTCTGATGGTGGCAGGCAGAGGGGGCACTTCATTCTTCCAGACTATCAATGCCATAAACAAAGGCTGTAGAATGTTTCAAATTTAAAAAGGGTAAAGAGACTTGACAACTAAATGCAACACTTAATCCTAGATTTTTTCCTTCATTATAACATCCAGTCAAGGGTCAGGCATTGCATTTAGGTCTATAAAAGAGGAGAAAATAATTTTATAAATTATTATTATATAATATTATATATTACTGGGTTAACTGACCAAAATGGAATAATAATAAAGTATTGTATTAATGTTGAATTTATTGAAATTTATAACTGTACTGGCTATATAAAAGAATATCCATCCCTTATCTAGAAAATACATGGTCATGATATATATAACTTACCCTTAAAAATGGATCATTAAAAAAAAAAAACGTTGGGTGAAATAAATCACACACAAAGGGACAGACATTGTATGATTCCACTTATATAATATAGTTAGAACATGTGAATGCATAGAGACAGAAAGTACACGTTACCAGGGCAGGGGCTGGGGGAATGGAGTTAACGCATGAGAGCAGAATTTGTAGGGGGTAAGGGGGTAGTTCTGGTAATGATAACGGTGAGGTTAGCATAACTTTATAAATGTGATTTACCCACTGAATGCTATGCATGGGGGTATCAAAATGAGAAAGTTTATATTGTATACATATTTCCACAATTTAAAAAAAGAGAGAGATACAACAACTAAAAAGACAATGACAGAGGGTGGACGGGTAGTTCAGTGGTAGAATTCTCTGCCATGTGGGAGACCCAGGTTCAACTGCCAGCCCATGCACTTCCCAAACAAACAAATAAAAACCAACAAAAACAAACAAACAAAATATTCAACGAATGGTATTACAATTATGGGATACTCACATGGAAAAAAGAATGAATGTGACCCCCACTATACAGCATAATACAAAAGGAAAAAAAAAAAAAAGGACAATGACAATTAAATGCAATACATGACCCTGAATGGGATCCAATAATGGAGAATAGGCTCAAGGGACATTATTGGGACATATGAAAAGATGGGGATATAGACTGTAAGCTGCACGTTACTGTTAAGGTTCTTGAATTTGAAAACTGTACTTAAGGTGAATATCCTTGTTCTTAAGAAATGTACCTGAGAAGTATGTGTTCAAGGAGCATAATGTAAACAGCCTACTCTCAAATGTTTAGAAAATTATTAAACAGACAGACTAAATCCGCAAATGTGGCAAAATGTGAACATTGGTGGAACTGGGTATGGGAACAGAGGGTTTTGGAGTTCTCTGTATGTGTTTTGTATTATTTTTGCAATTGTCCCGTAAATTTGAAATTAGCTCAAAGTAAATGTTAAGGAAAAAAAATAGTTTCAAAAAAACCGGGTGTATATATGTAGGGAGAGAGAACAAGAACATGCACAAATGATAAAGAAAATGAGGACAATGTTAACAATAGGTGAATTCAGGTAAAGGGTATATGTATGGGTGTTCTTGGTACTACTTATTCTTGCAACTTGCATCTAAGTTTAAATTTATTTCCAAGTTAAAAAGGACAGTAAAGGGAAGACACTCCGTGCGTCAATTGTAATCAATTGTGGCCCCCAGAAAAGCCATGTCCTTTAATCCTCATTCGGTGTTGCTGGGTGGGAGCCTCTTGATTGTCCCATGGAGATGTGACCCACCCAATTGTGAGTGGTAATTTTTTATTAGATCTTTTCCATGGAGATATGACTCCACCCATTCAAGCCAGGGTCACTTATTAGAGCCCTTTAAGGGAATCATTTTGGAAAAATACTTAAGAGACCATGCAGCCAGAGACCTTTGGAGATGAAGAAGGGAAATGCGCCCAGGGGGAGCTTCATGAAACAAGAAGCCTGGAAGGAAAGCTAGCAGACTTTGCCATGTGCTCTTCCAGCAGAGAGAGAAATAAGGAAGTTCATCAGCCTTTTTTGAGTGCAAGTAACTTCTTATGGTGCCTTAATGTGGACATTTCTATAGGCTTGCCCTAATTTGGACACTTGCACGACCTCAGAACTTGCAACTTAATAAATTCCCCTTTTTAAAAGGTATTCTGTTTCTGGTATATGCATTCCAGCAACTAACAAACTAGAACACTCCCAAATGAGGAATTTTCTTTACAAATAAGCATTAAGATTAAGATATAAAAAGTTCAATAAAACAGAAAACAACAAGTGCTGGAGAGGATGTGGAGAAAGAAGCACATTTATCCACTGTTGATGTGAATGTCAAATGGTACAACCACTGTGGAAGGCAGTTTGGTGGTTCCTCAGGAAGCTAAGTATAGAATTGCCATATGATCCAGCAATACCATTGCTAGGTATCTACTCAGAGGACATGAGGATAAGGACGCAAACAGACATTTGCATACCAATGTTTATAGCAGCATTATTTACAACTGCCAAGAGATGGAAACAGCCCAAATGTCCATCAACAGACAAGTGGCTAAACAAGCTGTGGTATATACATAGGATGGAATATTATGCAGCTGTAAAACAGAATAAAGTTATGAAGTATGTAACAACATGGATGGACCTTGAGGACATTATGCTGAGTGAGATTAGCCAGAAACAAAAGGACAAATACTGTATGGTCTCACTGATATGAACTAACGTTAGTGAATGAACTTGGAGAATTTCAGCTAAGAACAGAGACCATCAGGTGATAGAAATAGGGTAGATATTGGGTAACTGGAGCTGAAGGGATACAGATTGTGCAACAGGACTGATTGTAAAAACTCAGAAATGGATAGCACAATCCAACCTAACTGTAATACAATAATGTTAGTACACTGAATGTGAGAATGACAGAGGGAGGAGAGCTGGGAGCACAAATCAAATCGGAAGGAAAGATAGACAATAAAGACTGAGATGGTATAATCTAGGAATGTCTAGAGTGTACAATGATAGTGACTAAATGCACAAATTAAAAAATGTTTTTGCATGAGGAAGAACAAAGGAATGTCAATATTGCAGGGTGTTCAAAATAGATAGTAATTTATATATGTAAACTTTAACTTAGTTTCCTGGTGCCTGCCCATGCAAAAAAAAAAAATTTAACTTATGTGTAAGACTAAAACAAAAGTTTATTTGGTACAAAATTTCTATTTTGACTAGTGCATTTCCTAATATAATTTATGTGGACAGCTTAATTGAACACCGTTAAGTACACAGAACCTTGAATAGGGCATGAGATTTTGTAGGTTTGTCCACAGTGATGCCTTGATAAATCACAGAGTGATTTGAACAGTGAATAATAATGTATTTGCAAAGTCCCCTTAGGGGAATGGTGAGAAAGAGGGAAAATTCAACTTCCCCATGTGGAGAATTCCTGATATTCTCACAAGCAGTCAGGACAAACAAAGCAAAAGGCCGAGCCTCCATCTTGGGGTTTGTTCATATGAAACTTATACCCACAAACGACAGGCTAAGCCTACTTAAAATTAGGCCTAAGAGTCACCCCCAAGAGAACCTCTCTTGTTGCTCAGATGTGGTCTCTCAGCCAACATGACAAGCAAACCCACTGCCTTCCCTCTCTCTACATGGGACAAGACTCCCAGGGGGTGGAACTTCCTGGCAACGTGGGACAGAAATCCTAGAGTGAGCTGGGACTCAGCATCAAGGGATTGAGAAAACCTTCTAGATCAAAAAGGGGAAGAGAGAAATGAGACAAAATAAAGTGTCAATGGCTGAGAGATTTTAAACAGAGTCAAGAAGTTATCCTGGAAGTTATTCTTACGCATTATACAGATATCACCTTTTTAGTTAAGGTATGTTGGAGAGGCTAGAAGGAAGTGTCTTAAAACGTAGAGCTGCATTCCTGTAGCCATGTTTCTTGAAAATGATTGTATAATGATATAGCTTTCACAATGTGACTGTGTGATTGTGAAAACCTTGTGTCTGATGCTCCTTTAATCTACGGTATGGACAAATGAGTAAAACATATGGATCAAAAATAAATAATAGGGGGAACAAATGTTAAAATAAATTTAGTAGACTGAAATGCTGGTGATCAACGGAAGGGAGTGATAAGGGGTATAGAAAAAAAGTAGGAGAAACAAAGGTCAAAATATATTGGGTAGATGGAAATACTAGCAGTCAATGAGAGGGAGGGGTAAGGGTTGAGTATGAGTTGAGTATGAGTATGTATGAGTTTTTTTCTTTTTATTTTTTTCTGAATATGTTCTAAGAAAGGATCATGGTGATGAATATACAACTATGTGATGAGTTACTGATCAAACACCAAGAATGGGATGATCATAAGGTAAGAATGTTCATGTCTGTTTGTTGTTATGTTTTAAAAATTTAAATTAAAAAGAACACCTAAAAAGAAAGAACATAAAGTTTACTGGTATGAATTCATTTAGATTTTTCAAACTGTTTGAATCAGCTTAATACTTACAATTCAATACATGTTATCAAGTCGAATCCAAGCAAACGAGAGTCTCTCTCCACAGCAGAGCCATGATACAAGGTAACTGTCATAGTCAGCTCCCTGGGTTTTATATAATCCCCGCTGACTGGAGACAATTTATACCTGCAAAAGCAACATACATTTTGAACACAGTCCTCTATTTAGAATATCTCAAAAGCTAAAGAACTCTGATCCTCTGATAATTATCTCCAACCTCCATTGACAGAGATCTGACATGGCCCGTTTTCCATGTCTTAATGTATTAAACACCAGATCACAGGTTTCCCTACACACGGGGACGTTACTGGCCAATGAGAACCAGATTTTAAGTGATGTCACTACATATAACTTTGAGATACTGCTTTTGTTTTTAATACTTTTGGTCTTCAATCTGGTTCAATGGTTTTCAACTTTTTCTCCTTCATTAGAAAAATATCCTTTAAACAATCTAGAGAAATTTCACGTATATAAGAGCTAGCAGAGCTCTTTCAATCTGGCCTGGTGCCTTTGCCCCAGCACTCTGATGAACACAATTTAAAATTTTCAGCTATAAATCATGGTATCTGGCATTAAAGTAATGAGATTTTGTCATTAAACAAGTTTGAAATTAAATTTGCAGTGTTTGGGCTATTATAATGACTTAATTGCAGATAAACTTTAGAAGTTGGTTGAAATACAATACAGATATTATTCACAATGTATGCAGAAATAACCCAAGACAGTACTCAATAGTGTTTTGTATGACACAACCTCATTATTCAGCGAGCTTAATAGCCCTCCGATAACCTCAATCTAATTATTATTTAGATTAATTATTACATATATTATATCCATGTATATATTTTAGTATATTAGTATTATATAAGTATAATAATTATACTATTAATTAAACATAAATAATGCCACTAGTCTTATATTAATGCACAACTCTTTCAGAAACTTGGATTTACTCTTTCCATCGTAATTTATCCTCATCGGTATCTACTCCAACAAGTAGTTCAATGCACTTGTGGAATTTAAGTATCCATAAGAGCGAAGTATCACCACAACCCAAGTCTGCAACCTGTAAATGAGAGAGAATGTTATTTCAAAGACTTTTTTTTTTCAAAGGCTTTTATAGCCAAAAGTCAAGAATGATCAAAAGATTGTGTAGGGCAGTAGCATCAGAAATTAAACCAGAATAAAGTCACTAAATGGAAATATCTTTTTTGGGGGGGGGGGGGGGGCGGGGGTAGAAATGTATACAAAAAGGAGAATTAATCTAATGAAACAATATAAATCTGGGGGAAAAAATAAGAACTCCCCATGACCTTCTAGAAAGTGTTAGGCCTTTAAAAAACTCCTCGTATTCAGGTGAGCTATCAGGGTGTGCTCTCAGGAACACCACACGTGTTAGGCAAGCGCTTCTCAAGAGGAAACTTAGTGCCTCATGATTGAACAAAAAAGGTGCCTATCAAACATCTCAGGACAAACGCTATCCTTAAATAGGGCTTTATAATTCATAAATACATATAATCTTATTATACCTATTTCATAAACATACACAATCCTACTATACCTATTTCCTTAACATGCATTCATGCAGATTTTTATTAAATCTGATCTTCTCAATCAAGCAATTCAATCTTCATTAACCTTAACTAAATTACCTAAATTTCTGAACCCCACTTTAGGAGAAAAAGGCAAATGACAGTAAAAGAAACTCATCACAAACATTTTTTACAAGTGTGCCCCTCTCCCCCAAGATTTCCCAAACCAACCTCTAGGATAGTTAATGGCTCTTACCCAGACTTAAAATACATGTTTGGGAACATGAACCATTGCTGGATCCTGAATCAAGAAAGATATTATGCTGTGCCTTAACATGCACAAATACATTTCAGAATGGCTTACAAAGGGTTGAAATAGTGTTATGTGTAAAGTTCACCTCAAATTTCATCAGAAAATCCCAGTTTGTAAATCAAGATTAAGATTTCTCTACCTCTGCATTTCCCAAACTATTCTCCATGGAACACTGCTAATTCTCCTCTTGAAAATTCAGATGATAACATAGCAATAAAGGGATGTTCAACTTTATTTAACCCAATTTTTCCAACAAAAATGTTTGAACACAGAGTCTTTTCCTTGAACACCCATAAATATCTTGGATAAATCTTACAGTCTACCTCAAAGTTGCACCTTTGGTTGGGCATGTTCAGTAATTATCCTTTTAGAAGTATGTACATTTTTTTTATCATTTGGGGGACAGAAGGGAGAGCACAAACTTGAAAGACAAAGATTCAGCCCCAACAGGTGCACAGGTAGTTCTGTGGTTAGAATGCCCGCCTTTCATGCGGGAGACCCGGGTTTGATTCCTGGACCATACAGCACCCCCCCCCAAAAAAAAAAAATTCAGCCCCAGAATACAAATTACAGCCTTAGGAAGGCATTAAGTTGTTGTAATATTTATATAGTACACTCAATTTTCCTCCATTTAGTAACTGAGCTAAAAGTATACTTGTAAATGTTATATATAAACCCCATCAATGGTTGCAAACAATCTGGCAAAAGGGAAAGCTTGTAGAGTTTAAATAACTCTACAGAACTCATTAGAAAAAACTAGACTGCCAATCATTTTCCTGACATTCCTCTTGTTCTTTAACCTATAACTATGAAGAAGCCGGGTATTCTCTGGACTAGCCCATAGGAAAAAAGCAAACACGAAACACTGATACAGTGGGGTGGCATCACCCCTGTGGGTTAGAAAAACCACTGCCAACACTGATCACTCACTTTGGTGCCAAGAGCCCAATGCCTCTCTCCAGCCATCCCATCTCATCCCATTCTTGCCAATAACAGACCCCAATTACTGGCTAACAAAGATGTCAACAGCAGAATGATCAAAAAGTAACTGTGGAAGAGTTACCTACAGTACAAGACCTTAGTGCAAAGTTTCAAAGGAAGCGGGATTGCTGATTGAGAGGCTCAAGGAACCCAGGAAAGGAACCAATGGAGCAAATGGTACTTCGGAGAATTTTTAAATGATCTTCTTGGAATTCTGCATAATTAATTCTCTACCTTAAGATTACTGAAACTAATTTCTTAAGGTAAAAGTCAGAATTTCAGAGATATAAATTTCAAATAGAAGGAACCAGTCCCATTCCAGAACAATTGCTATTGTCTGTATTTACTAATGCGAGAAAAGTTTAGGGTTCGGAGAATTTTTAAATGATCTTCTTGGAATTCTGCATAATTAATTCTCTACCTTAAGATTACTGAAACTAATTTCTTAAGGTAAAAGTCAGAATTTCAGAGATATAAATTTCAAATAGAAGGAACCAATCCCATTCCAGAACAATTGCTATTGTCTGTATTTACTAATGTTTAGGGACACACACACTTTTCCCATTCATAATTAGAACTTGAGTCTTTATTCTCACCATCATGTTTCAGTGAAGAAAGCTTTCCAAAACTGCACTTTGATTCTACTTCTCACACACCCATAGAAAGTTGTCAAACTTTCACTAAACAAAACATTAAGTTGAAACACATGAAATTCCATAATGAAGTTTTCTGAGCTGCCAAATAGGCAGCCTTAGATACTTCAACTGAATTATACGTCTGCAAATTTATGAAGAAACAAATGGCTGTAGCTTGAGGTGCAGTGGCAGTCAAAATAAGGGAAGAGGTCAAACAGAAGAATCTCAACTGGGTACTGAAGGCAAAGTAGTAAAAAGTACATCCAGAAATCTTACCAGTATCTAGTCTACATTTAGAATGTCAAATCCATCAGACCAGCTAATTACTGGTGATGCTTGGCTCTGCACCATGAATCATTAGCTAAAAATAATGTACTTTAACTTAAGCTGCATGAAATCTTGACTTTTCTTTGGAATTAGTATGCCTGTTATCTTAAAAAAAAAACTTAAATATCAACTTGTCTGAAATTCTGATTAAACTCTAGAAATATGGAACTTTCAAGATTACATCCAACTATAAAATTTCAAGATTTTCTTCACATTTTTCACACTGGAAACTGTTCATAAGACAGTCTTAATGATTAAATGTCTGGAAAGAGAAATACCAACCTTCTTGGGTTTATGTAGCTCCACTAAATCTTTAATGTACTGGTAACGCTGTCGGTATAATGGAGGATTAAACTTAATTACCTCCTTGCCAAGAACTTCTTCAAAATTGCCATCAACCATACCACTGCACTGCAAGATAATAAATAAAGAAGAAAAAGGTTCTAAATGATGTATGTTTCAAGAATGAAGTAAGGAGCAACTTTATTTCCCTGGTCCTCAAGTACCCCACTGTCCTAAAATTGAGTTATTAAGCAGCACTGCATTTCCTCAGTAATTCAGGTTGTCTCTAAGCCTCTTCACATGCTTTTTTAATAACTGAGAATCAGACTATGCAGCTAATAGTTTGGTTTCAGCTGAAAGGAAAATTACTAATGAATGCATTCAATAATTAGAAGCCTCTCAGCCACAAGGAAACTTTTGTGGAGTAAACTGCCAAAGCCTGTGGGTCCAGGCATGCAGGAAGATGGAAATTTTTTGCAAGGACCCCACTGAAAAAAATGCATATGACTAATCCATAACAGGTGTTGCTCCTGTTCCTAAAAACCAGATGTGTAAAGGACTGAAAACAAAAGGCACTGATACCTAGAGCATGTTGTCCGATAGAAATAAAATGCAAGCCATGTACTGTATGTGATTTTAAACTTCCCAGCAGCTGCATTTTTAAAGATTTTTTAAAAGGTGGAATTATAACATTGCTAACCCATTATATCTAAAACATTATCTTTTCAACATGAGATCAGCATGAAATCAATAGTGCACATTAGTGCTACAGAATAATGTTAAAGTAGATTTTTTGTCACTTAACAATTGATTATAAAAAGAAAAATACAATATTGCACTTTTTATACACCAGATGTAGGTATTTCGTCATGTACATCATTTTTTTTTTTTTTAACATGGGCAGGCACCGGGAATCGAACCCGAGTCCTCTGGCATGGCAGGCAAGCATTCTTGACGTCATGTACATCTTGTTTAAGCTCAACAAACACCGGGAAATATTCCAGCCTAAATGCGATGGATTTGCTTCCACCTACTCACAGTACACATCACCGGATAACTCTTAAAGGTCATACAAAAGCGGTTAAGAACCATGGCCTACCTTTACCAGTACGCTGTTTTCCTCCATTAGGAGTTAAGCCTTGTTGCACACAAAAATAGAGATGTACCCTTCAAGTTCTACATTAGCAAAAAAAAAAAAAAAAAAACCATCACCGACTCAGCTGTTAATACACAAATCTCAGTTTTTATAAGAAGGGACGCGCTTGGAGGAAATGGCTGCCTAGATCAATGGGCAGAGATTTGCCCTTCATTTACATGTAACCATATAAGCCACAGAATTTGTCCAGTAAATATTGGTTCAGAGATTAGCAAACAAGCTCAGAAAGCGAAGTTATTTGCCCAAGACGTCGAAGGTCTGATGTCAAAGTTGTATTATTTTCACTACGCCAAACCTCGCTAAGTGCAAAACTCCATCCTTTCCTTTTACTGTTATTTTAACTTCGTACAACGTGAACAACCCTATTGGTTATGCCCATTTTGCCGACCCCATATTGCTTTCAATAACTCGTTCATACTTGGTCAGTAAGAAATTTCGAAGGGAAAAAAAGTCCTCACTATTTACGGTAGCTAAAGGCAAGGCATTAGGAAAGTTTATGCTCAAACATCTATCCGGCTTACTCACGAAAACTGAAATTTACATTTTAGTTCTCTATTGTACGCTTGCTTTTGTCTACAACTCAAACGAAATTTGCCTGAAATTTAGGCAGCATGTCAATCACCTAGTTTTTCAGTGATTCTCTCACTCGTACTACAAAACCCTTTTCATGCGAGCCAACGTTACTGTCTTTCCAGAGCATCAGTCATCATGCCCAGTCTCTTTCAGTTGGAAGCACACGCAAGTACAGAAGCAAATGTCGAAGACGATCAGCCAAAAACGCAGAAGCGGAGCTCCGGCAGCCGCACGGAACTCGCAGCCCCAAGCCTGACGCCCCCGCACCCCGCCTCGCCACGTGACGTTACCCGCCCACGACCGCACCTGCGCCGCGGGTACCTGCGCCTCCAGCTCTCCGCCGGGCGCGCCCGGGCCCTATGTCCCGGGCGCCCGCCCCCGTCCCTCTCGACCCGGTGCGCCGAGCTGTCGGTTTTGGTTGTCGTAACGGCCGCGGTGGCGCATGCCCCGAAGCCATTTTCTGGATTTTCCACCGAACCTCGCCAGGGAGACCTGCCCCCGCCCCGCCACATCCCCCGTGCGCGTGCGCGACTGCGACCCACGGGGTAAGCGGCCAACGCAGGGCGGCTCATGGGTTCGTGGCTCTCTCGGTGCGCGACCGACGAGCAGAGAACGGCCAAGGGAGGTGCCAAGGGACCGACGGGGGCTCCGCGGTAGTCAGCCCCCGCTCCTTTCCAGAAGAATCCACAACGTCATCAGGCCGGGTAAAGTAGTGCCAGTGCCACCTGAGCTGAGAAAAAAATTTTTCAGCCCCCAAATGGTTATTTCGCATATTGTGGACGGAACTATCTGATCTTTTAGGAAAGTTTCACTGTATCATGACCTCCCGCAAATAAAGGGGTACAGTATTTTCTTTCATATCTAATAAAAGAGTGCGAGGGTGAAGGGAGCAAAGCTGCCTTTGGGGGAAAAAAGTTTTTTTACTTCTAAGTTAGGATTCTAAAGGTGATGTTTACAACTGAATAAAATAATATATTGGACCTGTATTTCCAAACACTAAACATCTACTGTATGCAAATCATGAGCTAAGAACTTTGGGGATGGCACAAAGATAAATTGCCTCCCCATTTACAGATAAGGATGTTGAGAGCCCCCCAGAGTGAAGTGAGGTATTATTCAACAAAGTAAGATCTGGTTTTAAAGTTCAAGAATTCCTTCAGAAATCAGAGAATTAGAAGAAATGAAATCCTTACAAAAAATAAATCGTTGTAGTAATGATTTAGCAAAGAAATCCTGGGTTTCTGGTTGGCTTTACCTAGGGTGACCAATCCTGGTTTGCCCGGGATTTCCCTGATTTTTAGCACTGAAAGTCCCACATCCTGGGTATACCCTCCCCAGTTCTGGGTAAATTGGGACAGTTTGTCACTCTAGCTTTTCCACTCAGTTGTGTGGTCTTATGCAAGTCAGTACTTTCTCTGGATGCCGCTTTCAGCCTCAGTAAAATTAAGGAGTTGTGATGGAGTATTCAAATGACCATTATGTCCTTGGTTATGATTTCTTTCTCCAGCAAGAGGCTAACATTTACTTCAAATAGTACATTTTAGTGACTGCAAATGAGAAGTGTTAAAATATATTTATTGTTGTGGCATATAAAGTTTCCCAGTTTAATCACTTTCAAGTATACAATTCACTGGCATTATTTACATTCACAGTGTTGTGCTGCCATCACCACCATACTTTGCCAAAACTTTTCTATCACCCGAAACAGAAATTCTGTTTCCATTTCTTAATGATTGAATCCTGTCCCCCACAGAAGGCATGCTCAGGTTCCAACCCCTGATCCTATGGGTGTGAACCCTTTGTAAACAGGACCTTTGAAGATGTCATTAAAGGTGTGTTCAAACTGAATGGGGGGGGGGGGGTCTTAATCCAATATGATTGAAGGCCCTATAAGCAAAGGAAATTGGACACAGCAGTCACGGGGGGGGGGGGGGGGGGGGGGGGGGGGGGGGGGGGGGGGGGGGGGGGACAGCCAGAAGCTGGAAGTTAATGTAACCTGAAAGAGACTGGAGAAAATACTGCATTGTGCATTGCCAGGTAACAAAAACTAAGGAAGGGGAAGATAGCTGGCCAGCTAGAAGGTAACCATCCTGGAAGAAAGCAAGCCTTCTAGCCTCTTAAACCTCCGTCAACAAATTCCTATTGTTAAGCCTACCCATTGTATGTTATCTTAACATCTTGGAAAGTAAAATAACATTAAACATTCTCTCCCATTCCCCACTATCACTCCTGCCCCAGTAATCTGTAATCTTCTTTCAGTTTAGTCTTTATGAATTTTCATATAAAATTCATATGTGAGATCATACAATATTTATCCTTTTGTGTCAGACTTACTTTACTCAACATGGTGTCTTCAAGGTTCATCCGTATTGTAAAATGTATCAAAACTGCTTTCCTTTTTATGGCTGAATAATATTCCATGGCATGTGTGGTCCTTTGAATTTGTTATATACCCCAGAAAAGGTCATGTTCTTTTAATCCATTCCTGTGTGTGCAGACCTATTGTAGGTGGAAACTTATGATTAGATTATTTCAGTTGAGGCCTGCCCCAGGGTGGGTCTTAATCCTCTTTCTCAAGTACTTTAAAGAGGATAAAATATGAACAGAAGCTGAGAGATGAAATTAAGTGAAGCTGTATAGAGAAAAGCCCCACAGAAGCTCAGAGAGGAAAACACTGAAATAGAAGTGAAAGCACAAAAGCCGAGAGGAGCAGTAGACCTAGGCCAACTGCCTACCTACGTGACAGATGTGTCCTGGATGCCAATAGCCTGTCTTCAGAGTCAAGGTAGGACGTCCCGTTGATGCCTTGAGTTGGACGTTTTCATGGCCTAAGAATTGTAAATTGTAAGTTAATAAATCCCCATTGTAAAAGCCAACCCATTTCTGGTGTTGCATTCTGTCAGCTTCAGTAAACTAAAACGGTGTGTATGTACCATATCTTTAATCTATTCATTGGTGAATGGATACTTAGGTTGTGTTCTAGTTTGCTAGCTGCCAGAATGCAATAAACCAGAAATGGAATGGCTTTTAAAAAAGGGAATTCATTAAGTTTCTAGTTCACACTTCTAAGCTCACAAAAAATGTCCCAATTAAAGCAAGGCTATATAAATGTCCAACCTAAAACATCAGGAAAAGAGACTTTGGTTCAAGAAGGCTGATGGGAGCAGGCCATGGTGGCTCAGCAGGTAAGAATGCTTGCCTGCCATGCCCGAGGAGGACCCAGGTTCGATTCCCGGTACCTGCCCATATAAAAAAAAAAAAAAAAAAGGCTGATGGCATTCAGGGTTTCTCTCTCAACTGGAGAGGCACATGGTAAACATGGTGACATCTGCTAGCTTTCTCTCCAGGCTTCTTGTTTCATGAAGCTCCCCCAGAGGCGTATTCCTTCTTTATCTCCAAAGGTCTCTGGCTTCATAGGCTCTGTCGTGGCTCTAAAAAGGACACTCACCAAAATGCTTCCTCTTTTAAAGGATTCCGGTAAACTAATCAAGATCCAGCTGGAGTGGGTGGAGTCACAACTCCATGGAAGCCATCTAATCAAAAGTTAATACCTACAATTTGGTGAGTCACTTCTCTGTGGAGATAATCTAATCAAATCTCCAACCTATAGTGCTGAATAGAGATTAAAAGAAACAGCTCTTCCACAAGATGGATCAGGATAAAAGTCGGGCTTTTCTAGGATGCATAATCCTTTCTAGCTGGCACAGGTTGCTTCCACCTTTGGCTCCTGTGGATAATGCTACCATGAACATTGCTGTACATAAATCTGTATAACTGCCTGCTTTTAATTCTTTTGAGTATATACCAAGAAATGAGATTGCCAGGTCATATGTTAATACTATACTTAACTTTTTGAGGAAACACCAAGCTGTTTTCCATAGTGGCTGTACCATTTTACATTCCCACCAATAATACTTCAACAACGTCCCTATTTCTCCATATTGTCACCAACACTTATTTTCTGTTTTTAAATAATAACCATCCTAGTGGGTGTGAATTGGTATCTTTTATGGTTTTTATTTTTTCAGAAGACAGCACCCTTTTAATTTTTAAAACTCTGATGAACTATGTTGCCATATGATATCCCATTAAAAATAATTAATGTAAACCAACCTGCCTGTGGGGTTGTCAAACTATATAGAGTTCATCATAGTGGTTTAAAGATCCCTAGATATCTCATAGAGTATATACAACTGCTATCCGTTAGGTAATAAAAGTTTTGTTGCAATTTTTCCAGCACATATTCCACAGTAAAATAAATGGAATTATATTGGTGTTCTTGAATAAAAATTCTTAACAAATGGAGAAAGGCAATTTTCCTGGAAGTATATTATAATGTTATTGTTAACTATAGACCCTAGTTTGCACTGATTGTATTTTTCCTCTGTATACCGAAGCATTTTCAACACCTTGCAATGTTGACATTCATTTGTTCTTCCCTCATGCAAAAACATTATTTATACATTTAATCACCAACATTGTTCATTCTAGGAATTGCTAAATTAAATTGCCCCAGTCCTTATCATCTGTCTTTTCTTCTGGTATCATACATGTCCCCAGTCCTCCTTGCTCAACTATATTCACACACAGCTTCATTCACTGTACTTACAATATTGTGCTACCACCAGAGAATATTACCCTATCCATTTCTGGATTTTTACAGCCAGTCTTGTTGAACATTCTGTACTACTTCAGCATCAGTAGTACAGTAGTACAGCCCAGCCGCTACCCTCTATCTTCTGGTAACCTGTGTTCTCAACTTTTACTCTCAAATTCACTCAGTATTTTTTTGTACATGGTGTAGAATCACTGGCTCACAGTATCATATAGTTGTATATTCATCACCATGATCATTTTTAGAACTTCTGCATCACTCCAGAAAAAGAAATAAAAAGAAAAACTCATATACACCACACCCCTTACCCATCCCTCTCATTAACCACTAGTATTTCCATCTACCCAACTTATTTTACCCTTTGTCCCCCCATTACTTATTTATTTTTTATCCATATTTTTTTACTTATCTGTCCAAATCCTGAGTAAAAGGAGCATCAGACGCAAGGTTTTCACAATCACACAGTCACACAGTAAAAGTTATATCTCTATATAATTATCTTCAAGAATCAAGGCTACTGAAACAGCTCAACAGTTTCAGGTACTTCCCTCCACCCATTCCAATACACTGTAAACTAAAAAGAGATATCTATATAATGCATAAGAATAACCTCCAGCATAACCTCTTAACTCTGTTTGAAATCTCTCAGCCACTAAAACTTTTTGTCTCACGTCTCTCTTCCCGCTTTTGGTCAAGAAGTCTCTCTTAATACCTTGATGCTGGGTCCTGGCTCATCCTGGGATTTCTGTTCCACATTGCCAGGGAAATTTACACCCGTGGGAGACATGTCCCACATAGGAGGGAGGGCAATGGGTTCGCCTGCCAAGTTAGCTTAGAGAGACAGGCCATATCTGAGCAACAAAAGTTCTCTAGGGGTGGCTCTTAGATCTGATTTTAAATAGGCTTAGCCTTTCCTTTGCAGGAATAAGTTTCATAGGTGCAAACCCCAAGATCAAGGGCTCAACCTATTAATTTGGGCATCCCCACTGCTTACAAGAATATCAGAAATTCTCCAAATGGGGAAGCTGAATATTTCCTTCTTTCTCCCCAGTCCCACAAGGGGACTTTGCAAATACTTCTTTATTCACTGCCCAAATTACCCTGGGATATATCAGAACATCACACTAACCTGGACAAATCAACAAATTTCATGCCCTATTCAAGATTCCATGTACTTATGATGTTCAATTAAACTGACCATCCAAGTTAAATTAGGAAATGTACTACCCAAAATATAAATTTTGCCCCAAATAAAGATCTCTCCCTTTGGTCTCACACAGAAGTTGAAGTTTTAAGATATGGATGATATCATCCTTTACCCTGTAGTCTGATTTACCTTAATCTTATCCAGATCAGCTTCATTCATATCTCTAGTTGAAGTCTGATCACTTTTCAACTTTTTAAACAGTTCCTGTGTGGGGTACTGCTGACTTTCATAGTTTCAGGGGTCTAACTCTTGAATATCAGAAGTCATATAAATACCTGAAGTTTCTGGGAATGACCAGGCTATAAACAAACAACTTAGTATCTCAGAATTTAGAAATAAGTTATAACTCCTGAATATATGAAAGTTCACTCGATATTAGTTCATATTAGTGAGACTGTACAGTATTTTTCCTTTTGTTTCTGGCTAATTTCACTCAACAGAATGTCCTCAGGTTCACCCATGTTGTTTCATGCTTCATGGCTTTAATCTGCCTTACAGTTACATAATATTCCATCCTATCTGTATGTACAGTTTGTTTAGCCACTCATCTGTTGATGGATAGTTAGGCTGTTTCCATCTCTTGGAAATCATGAATAATGCCACTGTAAACATTAGTGTGAAAATGTTCATATGTCCTTGCCTTTAGTTCCTCCTAATATATACCTAGGAATGGGATTGCTGGATTATATGGCAATTCTATACTTAGCTTCCAGAGGAACTGCTAAACTGCATTCCAGTGCAGTTGCACCATTCTACATTCCCACCAACAGTGGCTAAGTCTGCCTCTTTATCCACAGCCTCTCCAGTACTTGTAGCTTTCTATTTGTTTTTTGTTTTTTAAATAATGGCTACTCTAGGTGTGAGATGATATCTCATTGTGGTTTTGACTTGTGTTTCCCTAATAGTCTGTGAGGTTGAATATCTTTTCATATGTTTTTGAGCCATTTGTATTTCCTCTTCTGAAAAATGTCTGTCGTTGTCTTGGGCCCATTTTTTAATTAGGTTGTTTATCTTTTTGTTGTTAAATTGTAGAATCTCTTTATATATTCTGTATATTAAACCCTTATTTGATATGTGTTTTCCAAATATTGTCTCCCATTGTGTAGGCTGCCTTTTTACATTCCTTACAAAGTCATTTGATTCACAAATGTGTTTTTTATTATGTTTCTTTTTTCACTGTTTGTGCTTTGGTGTAAGGCCTAGGAAACCACCTATCACAAGACCTACAAGATATTTCCCTACATTTTCTTCTAAAATTTTATGATCTTAGCCCTAATGTTTAGGTTTATGATCAATTTTTGAGTTAAATTACACATAAGGTATGAGATATGTGTCCTCTTTCATTCTTTTGGATATGGATATCCAGTTTTTGAAACACCGTTTATTGAAGAAGCTGCTCTATCCCAGTTGAACTGGCTTGACTGCCTTATCAAAGATAAATTGTTCATAGATGAGAGGGTCTATTTCTGCACACTCAATCTGACTCCATTGGTCTGTGTGTGTGTGTGTGTGTGTGTGTGTGTGTGTGTGTGTGTGTGTGTGTGTGTGCCAGTACCATGCTGTTTTGACCCAGGTAACTTTGGGTTTTTTTGTTTGTTTTTGTTTTTCATTTTTAAAGTTTTTTAATTTGCACATCATACAATCCAACCAAAGTAAAAAATCAGTGGTTCCCAGTATAATCACATAGCTATGCCCTCATAATCACCATCTATATGGGGACATCTCCTTTTCTTCTGCAAATAAGCCCATATCACTCCCCCATATCTCCCACTTATTGTTATTTTTGGCATATTGCCTTGTTCCATTCAATGGAAACATATTACATTACTATTGAGTATAGACCCTAGCTTGCATTGATTGTAATTTTTTCTGTATACCATCCCACTTTCAATACCTTACAATGTTGACATTCATTTGTTCTCCTTCATGCAAAAACATTCTTATATTTGTACATTTAATCACTATCATTGTCCACTCTAGGCATTTGTCCACTCTAGGTATTCCTAAATTATGCTGTCTCAGTCTTTATCCTTTATCATTCTTTCTGGTGTTATAAATGCCCCCAGCCCTTCTCTCTTAACCATACTCACATTCAGCTTCATTCAGTGTACTTTATATAATTGTACTACCATCAGATAGTATTGTGCTATCCATTTCTGAATCTTTACAATCAGTCCTGCTGCACATTCTGTACTCCTTCAGCACCGAATGCCCAATTTCTACCCTCTTTCTATCTCCTGGTAACCTGTGTTCTTAACTTTAACTCTCAAAGTTCACTCATTAGTGTTACCTCATATTGGTGAGAACATACAGTATTTGTCCTTTTGTTACTGGCTAATTTCACTCAGCAGAATGTTCTCAAGGTTCATCCGCATTTTTATATGCTTCATGACTTTATTCTGTCTTACAGCTGCACTAATATTTCATCCTATGTGTATATACCTTAGCTTGTTTAGCCACACATCTGTAGATGGGCAGTCGGGATATTTGTGTATCTTGGCAATCATGAATAATGCTGCTATAAACATTGGTGGGCAAATGTCCATGTGTGCCCTTGCCTTCAGTTCCTCTGAATATACCTAGGGTTGGGATTGCTGGATCATATGGCAATTTTATACTTAGCTTCCTGAGGAACTGCCAAACTGCCTTCCAAGGCAGGTTTGAACAGGTTTCCCAATCTGTTCAAGTCCCTGCTCAATTTTGGGGGGTATATACCTAGTAGAGAAATCTCCAGGTCATATGGTAATTCTATACTTAGCTTTCTGAGGAGCTCTTCCATAGTGGTGGCACCATTCTATATTCCCACCAACAATGAATAAGTGCCTCTTTCTCCACATCCTCTCCAGCCACTGTCCTTTTCCATTTTTTTTTATAATGGCCAATCTAGTGGGAGTGAAATTTTATCTCATTGTGATTTTGATTTGCATTTCCCTAATAGAAGTGAGGCTAAGCATCTTTTCATATGTTTTGAGCCATTTGTTTTTCCTCTTCTGTAAAATGTCTATCCTTGTCTTTTGACCATTTTTAATTGAATTGTTTGTCTTTTTGATGTTGAGTTGCAGAATCTCTTTATATATTCTGGATATTAAACCCTTATCCCATATGTCTCCTTGCCTATTTTACTTTCTTGATAAAGTTCTTTGCTGCACATATATAATTTTGATGAGATACCATTTATCTATTTTTTTTTCATTGCTTGAGCTTTGGGTGTAAGGCTGCATTTTTACTTTCTGGACAAAGTTATTTGAAATACAAAAGTGTTTAATTTTGAGTTCCCATTTATCTATTTCTTTTTCATCGCTTGTGCCTTGGGTATAAGGTCTAGGAAACCATCTCCTATCACAAGATTTATAAGATATTTCCCTTCATTTTCTTCTAAGGCTTTTATGGTCTTAGCTCTAATGTTTAAGTCTTCAGCCATTTTGAGTTGATTTTTGTATTGGGTGTGAGAGATGGGTCATCTTTGATTTTTTTGCATATGGCTATCCAGTTCTCCAAACACCTTTATTGAAGAGGCTGTGTTCTAGTTTGCTAGCTGCTGGAATGCAATATACCAGAAACAGAATGGCTTTTAAAAAGGAATTTAATAAGGAATTATTAAAATTATTAAAAAGGCTTTTAATAAAAGGAATTTAATAAGTTAGTAGTTTACAGTTCTAAGGCCGAGAAAATGTCCCAATTAAAACAAGTCTATAGAAATGTCCAATCTAAGGCATCCAGGGAAAGATACCTTGGTTCAAGAAGGCTGATGAAGTTCAGGGTTTCTCTGTCATCCGAGAAGGCACATGGTGAACACAGTCATGGTTTCTCCCATGGCTGGAAGGGCACATGGCAAGCACAGCGTCGTCTGCTAGTTTTCACACCTGGCTTCCTGTTTCATGAACCTCCCCAGGAGGCATATTCCTTCTTCATCTCCAAAGCACTAGCTGATGGACTCTCCATTTTGTGGTGCTGCAGCATTCTCTGCTCTCTCCAAATCTCCTATTCTCCAAAATGTTTCCTCTTTTATAGGACTCCGGTAAACGAATCAAGACCCCCCAAATGGTGGAGACATGTCATTACCTAATCCAGCTTAACAACCACTCTTGATTAAATCATATCTCCAGGGAGATGATCTGATTACAGTTTCAAACATCCAGTATTGAATAGGGATTATTCTGCCTTTATGAAATGGAATTTAGATTGAAACATGGCTTTTCTAGGGGACATACATCCTTTCAAACCAGCACAGGCTGTCACAGTTGGGTTGGCTTTTCCACCTTATCAGAGATCAATTGTCCATACTAAGGTAGAGCAGAATACACGGTAAAGGATGATTTCATCCGTATTTTAAAACTTCAGCTTCAGTGTGAGACCAAAGGAAGAGATCTTTATTTGGGGAAAAATTTATATTTTAGGTAGTGCATTTCCTAATATAACCCGTATGGTCAGTTTAGTTGAACACCATAAGTACATGGAATCTTGAATAGGATATGAGATTTGTTGGTTTGTCCAGGTTAGTGTGATGCCCCGATAAATCCCAGAATAATTTGGGCAGTGAATACAGAAGTCCTTGGGGGAATGGGGAGAAATGAAGAAATATTCAACCCCCAATTTGGAGAATTTCTGATATTCTTCCTAGCAGTAGAAATGACCAAATTAATAAGTCAAGTCCTTGATCTTGGGCTTTGCCCCTATCAACTTATTCCTGCAAAGGATAGTCTAAGCCTACTTACAAGAGTCACCCCCACAGAAGGCCTAAGAGTCACCCCCACAGAACCTCTATTGTTTGTGTGCTCAGATATGGCCTCTCCCTCTAAGCCAACTTGGCAGGTAAACTCACTGCCCTCCCTCCTATGTGGGACATGACTCCCATTGGGTGTAAATCTCCCTGGCAATTTGGGACAGAAATCCTGGGGTAAGCGACATGACATCAAGGGATTCAGAAAACCTTCTGCATCAAAAAGAGGAAGAGAAAAATGAGACAAAATAAAGTTTTAGTGGCTGAGAGATTTCAAACAGAGTCAAGAGGTTATCCTGGAGGTTATTCTTACGCATTATATACATATCCTTTTTTAGTTTATGGTGTATTAGAATGGGTGGAAAGAAGTACCTGAAACTGTTGAGCTGTGTCCCAGTAGCCTTGATTCTTTTTTTTTTTTCTGGGACTGAATTTTTTTTTAAATTTATTTATGAAACATAACCACATACAAACACAAACATTCTTACCATAAGATCATTCTGTTCTTGTTATATAATCAATAACTCACAATATCATCACATAGTTGTATATTCATCATCATGATCATTTCTTAGAACATTTGCATCAATTCAGAAAATGAAAAAAAACAAAACAAAAAAATTCATACATACCATACTCCTTACCCCTCCCTTTCACTGATCACTAGCATTTCATTAGTAGCCTCGATTCTTGAAGATGATTATAAAAAGATATAACTTTTACAGTGTGACTGTGTGATTGTGAAAACCTTGTCTCTGATGTTCCTTTTATACATGGCATGGACAGATGAGTAAAAAATATGGATTAAAAATAAATAATAGAGGAGACAAAGGGTAAAATAAATTGGGTAGATGGAAATACTAGTGGTCAATGAGGAAAGGGGAAAGGTGTGTGACGTACAGTTTTTTCTTTTTTCTTTTTATTTCCTTTTCTGGAGTGATGCAAATGTTCTAAAAAATGATCATGATGATGAATGCACAACTATGTGATTATATTGTGAGCCACTGATTGTATACCATGTATGGAATGTATGTGCGTGCAGACCTGTAAATAAAAATATTTTACAAAAAAAAATCAGTTGTTCGTAGAAGAAAGGGTCTTTTTCTGAACACTCATTCGATTCCATTGGTCATTATATGTATCTTTACACCAGTACCATGCTGTTTTTACCACTGTAGCTTTATAATATGCTTTAAAGTCAGGTAGAGTGAGACCTCTCACTTCATTCCTCTTTAGCTAATTTGGGGCACCATGCCCTTCCAAATAAATTTGGCTTATTCATTTTTCTATTTCTGTAAAGTAAGTTGTTGGAATTTTAATTGGTATTGCTTTGAATCTATAAATCAAGATTTGTTTGACTCAACATCTTAACTATATTTGGTCCTCCAATACATGAACACAGTATGTCCTTTCTTTTATATAGGTCTTCTTTAATTTCTTTTGGCAATTTCTTGTAGTTTTCTGTGTATGGAACTTTTGTTCCTTGGTTAATTTTATTCCTAAATACTTTATTCCTTTGGATGCTCTTGTCAATGAAATTTTCCTTTTGATTTCCTCCTCAGATTGCTCATTACTAGTGTATAGAATCACTACTGATTTGGGGGGTGTTGATCTTGTACTCTGCCACTTTCCTGTACTCATTTGTTAGCTTTAGTAGCTTTGCTGTAGATTTTTCAGGATTTTTAACATATAGTATTATACTGTCTGCAAATAGTGAAAGTTTTCATTCTTTCATTGCAATTTAGATGCCTGTTTTGTTTTTTTTTTTCTTGTCTAATTGCTCCAGCTAGTACTTCCGGCACAAAGTTGAGTAACAGTGGTGACACTGGGCATACTTGTCTTGTTCCTGATCTTACAGAGAAGATTAAGTATTTCCTATTAAATATTGTACAGGCTTGAAAGTATATACCCCAGAAAAGCCATGTTTTAATTCTGATCCAATTTTGTGGGAGCAGCCATTTCTTTAATCCTGATTCAATAATGTAGGTTGAATCTTTTTATTAAATTATCTCCACGGAGATGTGAAACACCCAGTTGTGGGTATTAACTTTTGATTAGATGGAGATGTAACTCCACCCATTCCAAAGGGGTCTTGATTAGTTTACTGGAATCTTTTAAAAGAGGAAACATTTTGGAGAAACCTCAGAAATGACAGAGCCTGGGGAAATGACAGAAGCCTCAGAGCTGACAGATGCTTGACAGCAGAGCTGACAAAGATGCAGACACATGGAGAACACTCCAGATGTTTGGAGCCCAGCAGATGTCGCCATGAGCTGTTAAGCAGGCCAGAACCTGGACAGAACCAAGGGGAGCCAAGAGATGAAAGCCAGCCCTGCCAAGGCAAAGTGAGGAACTGCCACAAGAACAGAGGCTGAAAGCAATGGAGCCCAGGAGCAAGGGGTGAACAGATGCCAGTCACGTGAGTAACCAGCTGACAGAGGTGTTCCTGACTCATTGGCCTTTCTTGAGTAAAGGTAACCTCTTGTTGGTGCCTTAATTTGGACACTTTCACTCCCACAGAACTGTAAACTTGTAACTTGTTAAATTCTTCCTTTTAAAAGCTGTTCCAGCTCTGTTTTATCGCATTCCGTCAGCTTGCAAACTAACACAAGTATGATGTTAGCTGTGGGTTTTTCATATATTGCCTTTATCATATTGAGGAAGTTCCCTTGTATTCCTGTCCTTTGATGTGTTGACATCAAGAAAGGATGTTGAATTTTGTCAGATGCCTTTACTGCATCTATCGAGATGATCAAATGGTTTTCCACTTTGACTTATCAGTGATATTATTACATTAATTGATTTTCTTGTGTTGAACCAGCCTCCCATACCTGGAATAAATTCCATTTGATAATGGTGCATAATGTTTTTTTTGTTTTGTTTTGTTTTGTTTTGTTTTCATAATGTTTTTAATGTGTGGCTGGATTCTATTTGTATTTCATTAAGAATTTTTGCATCTATATTCATAAAAGAGATTGGTCTGTAATTTTCTTGAAATACCTTTGGCTGGCTTTGGTATTAGGGTGACACTGGCTTTAAAGAATGAGTCAGGTAGCTTTCCCTCCTCTTCAGGTTTTTGTTTTGTTTTGTTTTTGAAGAAGAAGAAGAATAATTTGATCAGGACTGGTACTAACTCTATCCTGAATGTCTGGCAGAATTCACATGTGAAGCCATCTGGTCCTGAACTTTTCTTTTTGGGTAGCTTCGTGATGACTGATTCAATCTCTTTTCTAGTGATTTGTTTGCTGAGGTCATCTATTTCTTCTTGAGTCAATGTAGGTTGTTCATGCTTTACAAGGAAGTTGTCCATTTCATCTACATTGTCTAGTTCATTAGCATATAGTTTGCTCATAGTATCCTCTCATTATCTCCTTTGTTTCTGCATGGTCAGTAATTATGCCTTTCCCATTCCTGATGTATTTATTTGATCTCTCTCTCCCCCCCCCCTTTTGGTCAGCCTAGCTAAGGGTCCATCGATTTTATTATTTTCACAAAGAACCAACTATTGGTTTCCTTTGGGGTTAGTTTGCTGTTCTTTCTCTAGTTCCTCCAGGTGAACAGTTAGTTCGTTGATTTTTGCTCTTTCTTCCTTTTAATATGGGCATTTAGGGCAATAAATTTCCTTCACAGCACCACCTTTGCTGCATTCCATAAATTTTGATATGTTATGTTTTCAATTTCATTTGCCTCAAGATATCTACTGATTTCTCTTTTAATTTCTTCCTTGACCCACTGGTCGTTTAAGAGTGTGTTGTTTAGCCTCCACATATCTGTGAATTTCCTGACCATCCACCTGGTATTGATTTCCAGCTTCATTCCATTATGATCCGAGAAAATGTTTTGTATAATTTAAATCTTTTTAAAATCATTGATACTTGCTTTGTGACCCAATATGTGGTCTATCCTGGAGATAAATGTGTATCCTGTTGTTTGGGGTTGTAATGTTCTGTTAAGTCTAGATCATTTATCATATTATTCAGAATCTCTGTTTCCTTATTAATCCTCTGTCTAGATGTTCTGCCCATTGATGAGGGCCATAGATTGTAGTCTCCAACTATTATTTAGAGGTGTTTACCTCTCCATTCAGTGTTGTCAGTGTGTGTCTCATGTATTTTCATGCACTCTGGCTTAGTGCATTAATATTTATTATTGTTATATCTTCTTGTTTAATTGTTCCTTTTATTAATACAGAGTATCCTTCTGTGTCTCTTAATTGTTTTACATTTGAAGTCTAATTTGTCAGATACTAGTATAGCTACCCTGATCTTTTCTGGTTGTTGTTGTATGTGAAGTATCTTTTTCCCACCTTTCACTTTCAATCAGTTTTTATCCTTGGGTCTAAAGTGAGTCTTTTGTAGACAGCCAATACATGGGTCCTGTTTTTTAATCCATTCTGCCAGTCTATGATTTTGACTGGGGAGTTTAATGTTAATAACATTAACATTTAATGTTATTACTGTAAAGACAATACTTCTACCATTTTGTCATTTGGGTTTTAAATGTCAGATCTTTTTTTTTCTTTTTAACCTTATTGATACTATTCATTTCTACACTCTTCTCCAGACCTCTCTCTCCTGTCTTTTCCTATTTGCCATAGTGCTCCCTTTAGTATTTCTTGTAGAGCCGGTTTCTTAATCACAAATTATCTCAGTGTGTGAGAATATTTTAAACTCTCCCTCATTGTAGGACAGTTTTTATGCATATAAAATTCTTGGTTAACAGTTTTTCTCTTTCAGAATCTTAAGTATATCATACCACTGTCTTCTTACCTCCATGGTTTCTGCTGAGAAATCTGTGCATAGTCTTATCAAGCTTCACTTGTATGTGATGGATCGCTTTTCTCTTGCTGCTTTAAAATTCTCTCTTTGTCTTTGATATTTAACAATCTGATTAGTAAGTGTCTTCAAGTAGATCTATGCAAATCTGTTCTTTTTGGGGTACACTGTGCTTCTTAGATCTATAATTTTATGTCTTACACAGGAGACGGGAAATTTTCAGTGATTATTTCCTCAATTATTCTTTCTGCTCCTTTTCCTTTCTTTTCTCCTTCTGGGACACCTATAGCACACATATTTTTAAACTTCATGTTGTCATTTAATACCCTGAGACCTTGCTCCTATTTTCACAGTCTTTTCCCTATCTATTCTTTTGTGTGTAGGATTTCAGATGTCCTGTCCTCTGGTTCACTAATCCTTTCTCCTGCGTCTTCAAATCTGCTGCTGTAAGTCTCCATTGTTTTTCATCTCTTCTATTGTGCCTCTCATTCCAATAAGTTTTACCATTTGTTTCTTCAAGTTTTTTAGTTCTTCTTCATAGTTGCTCAATGTCTTCTTTATATCCTTCATCTCTTTTGCCATATCTTCCCTCAACTCACTAGCTTGATTTTTTTACTTAATTTAGCATGTTTGATTGAACACTAATTAGTTGTTTTAACTCTTGTATCTCATTTAAAGTGTTAATTTGTTCCTTTGGGCCATATTTTGCTTTTCCTAGAATAACTAATAATTTTTTGTTGGTGTTTCAGCATATGATTTCCTTGATTAGTTTATTCTGGGGGTCCTTTTCGCTCTTTTACCTGGGGTTTTCTTGTTGGCTGGCTTTGGTCTCTGTTTTCTGGTGTTCAGTTTAACTTATTCTAGACCTCTGGCATAGCTTCTATTTGACTGTTCAGAATTTTTCAGCTCTTGTTTTTTGGTTCTTGAATGCCTGAGTGGATTTTTTTTTTTAGGATGGCCTCTCCAGATATCATCGACCCAAATCAGATTTTCCCAGACAAGATGGACTTCAGGAAGAAGGTGTAATCAGTATCAAGTTTCCATGGGAATGAGACCCAGAAGATTGTTAGAGATTCCTGGAAGCCTCTAAACTCTGTGCTTTTCCTGTCTTTCCCAAAATGTGGTGTTTGTCAGCCTGCAGCTCTAAACTGGCATAAAGTGGTGCAGTGCCTTTAATTCTAAGTTGACCATGTAGCTGCCAAGGACATGGCTGATACAGAGGCTGATGGAGATGGTGAGTTTAGGGCTTACCTCTGAGGTTTGAATTCTCTGATTGAGGGCCACCACTTGAGCTGACCCTGCTCTCTTTTTCCTGGGGAAGATAAGCTGCGTGGGGAATGATCTCCTTCACCTGACCTGTTACTTTGACTCTCAGACCTACCTTAATTCTGCCCTTGCCTGGATCAGGGCTGACAACTGAATATGCCAGAGGCTTTCTTTAATGAGCTACTTAGAAAAGTTTTTCTAAAAACCCTTTTCAGAGCCAGTCCCCAGCCCTCAAGGTTCACCTGTCAAGAGTTGGAGTTGGTACCTGGATCTGTATGCTTTGGAAACACCACCCTTTTCCAGTATTCTGAGCTGGGTTGACTCCAAAAGTCTTAGTTTTTTGGATTTTTTTTCCCCATCAGTCCCACTTCCTGTCTGCCAGAAGAAACCTCAGGATCCCTCCCTTTCCTGCTCTCAGTTTATCTGTGCTTGAAGCTTATATTCAGCAGACTAAATTTGTTAATTAAAACACAACTGGAGCTTGGCTGGGCTGCCCTCCTTTGCTCCCAGCAGAGGCCTCTTCTTTTACCCACAGAGAAGTGCTCCCAACTGAGCATATCATGCTAGTGGGGGAGAGGTGCCAGCCTCTGGATTTGGGAGATTTTACTCACAGTTATGTGGTGTGATTTTGGCCCTTATACCCATTTCATACTTGTGTACAATGTGTGTCAGGTCATCAGTGTCCCATGAACAGCTGTTCCATACAGTTCTTGGCTATTTACTAGCTGCTCTACAGGACAAACTAAATCTTACACTTCCCTATGCCACCATCTTGCCCTACCTCCCGCTTTGGAGAAATGTCTTTATAAGTCTTTTGTCCATTTTTTATGGGGTGGTTGATCTTGATAAGATTATCTCCATATATATGGCATGCCCAATTGTGGATGTAACCTTTTGATTAGATGAATATGTGACTCCACCCATTCCAAGTGGGTCTTGATTAGTTTACTGGAGTCCTTTAAAAGGAGAGGCTTACAGCTGGCAGAGCCAACAGAGGGAGCAAATGTAGATGCTTAGAGAAAAGCTGCTTCAGAGAACAATAACACAGATATTTGGAGATGCTTAAAGCCCAGCATACATCACCATGAGATGTTAAGTAAGCCAAAACCTTAAGAGAGCCAAGGTAAGCCAAGAGATGAAAGGCAGCCCCAGAGAGAGAAAGTGAGGAACCTCCACAGGAACAGAGACTGAAAACTATGGAGCCCAGGAATAAGGGACCAGCAGATGTCAGCCACTTTACTTACCAGCTGGCAGAGTTATTTCAGACCCATCAGCCTTCCTTAAATTAAGTTATCTACCAGGATGCCTTACTTTGGATATTTATATAGGCTTAGAACTGTAAACTTGTAACTTATTAAATTCCCTTTTAAAAGGCTGTTCCATTTCTGGTATATTGCATTCCACCAGCTTAAAAACTAATGCAGATGTCTTCTATTTGCCTAATTGCTCTGACTAGAACTCCCAATACATTATTGAATAGCAATGGTGAAAGTGGGCATCCTTGTCTTGTTCCTGAGATTAGGAGGAAAGCTTTCAGTCTTTCATCACTGAGCATGTTGTTAGCAATGGGTTTTTCACATATTCCTTTTATCAGGTTGAGGAATTTTCCTTCTATTCCTGGTTTTCTGAGTTTCTTTATCAAGAATGGGTGCTGGATTTTGTCAAATGCTTTTTCTGAGTCAACTGAGATCATCATTTCACTTTTTTCCTTCATTCTGCTAATGTGGCATATTACATTAATTGATTTCCATATGTTAAAACATCTTCCATTCCTGGGATACATCCCACTTGGCCATGGTATATAATCATTTGAATGTGCTGTTGGATTCCTTTAATGTGCTGTGGTATTTCGTAGAGAATATTTGCACTGGTTTTCATAATAGATATTGCTCTATAATTTTTTCTTGACATATTTTATCTCCATTTTTAAAACTTTATTCAAGTATAACTGAAGAACCTTGCAGTTTACATATATAAAATTTGGTAAGTTTTGACATCTGTCTATGCCCATTAAACCATTACCACAACCAAGATAACAATTCCCGTCACATGCAAAAGCACTCTTGCGCCCTTTTGTAATCCATCTCTCCAACCCTTGAATTAAACTGCTGCATCTTTGAGACACATGTCCTCCAGCTGTACTGCTTTTAAGAACCTTTGAAAATGTAATTAGTTCAGGACTTCCAAGAAGATAGCCAAATAGAGTAGCTCAAGATTAGCCCTGCTCCACAGAAAAGTTAGAGAAGGGATAGGAGGGTAACTGAGACAGCAATTCAGGAGTGCAGCTGACCTGGGAGAGCCTTCTGCACCACATGGGGCAGCCCAGGTTGCAGAGGACGAGTAACTAAGAGGCAAAAGGCTGGAGCCTGGCATGGAGGCGCAGAGACACAGAGCCACAGAGCCCACAGGAGTACATGGACAGGACCCTGGGACTGGGAAGTAAGCCAGGCCATATGCCTTGGGCATGCTACCCTTACCAGTGCAGCCCCGTGACCTGTGACTAACCCCACACCCCATGCACCTGAACCCTGTCACCTGCTCCCATTCCTCATGCTCCAGGCACCACCAGCCCCCAGTGCACATACTTACCCCATACCCCCACCCCAAGTGCAGACCAATCCACCTCTCCTGCAACCCTCCAGAGCACTGCATCCCCCCTCCCTGTTCCCTGTAGGCTGTTGACAGCACATAAAGGCTGCCAGGCCCTGACCTCCATGCCTAAGCTACCCCTGCCCCCCTGCCCATAGTGTTGTACAGCCTCACTCTGCCCCCTCTAAGCTCTGCTTATCCATTTATGGCACTCCCAGGCCCATGATGTGCACAGGCCCCCAATCATGTCATTGAGCTCTGGGAACTGCACTTTACAACAGTCCTAGAATTGTGCATGCACGTGGCCCTCAGCCACACTTCCCAGCTCTGAGAAAGTGCCAACCTGTGCAGCCAGGTCACATCCGCCCCCAATCCACAAAGGCATAATGCCAACCTGCTACCACAGCTCTACACATGGGCACAAACAGCACACCAGGGTACGCCACCCAGACCGATGCATCCACACACATACATCCTCCCTGGCTGTTGGGCATCCACATTCACAAGCATCAGTGTAACATTCCCAACCTGTACCTATACTTGCTCTGTAACAAATGACCGCAATGAGTGGCCCAACTTGTACCCTGCTCCCTGCTCAATAACCATTTCGCAAACACAAGGCCTTAGACTACTGAAAGAAATTAACTCCCAAAGAAAATCAATCAAGATATGTACATGCCACAAAGACAGTAGAAGATCACTAAGCATATCACAATGCAGACAGATATAGCCCTGCCTAATGATCAAATTAAAACACCAGAGGTGACACAGACATTGGAACAACTGATTAAAGATGTTCATATAATGCTACTTAATAAAATAAGTGGGATAGTAAATGATATAAAGGAGATCAAGAAAACAGGAGAAGAGCCTAAACAGGAATTTGAAAGAATAAATAGAAAAATAGCACATATCAAAGAGATTAAAGACTCTGTTGACCAAATAAAAAACATATTAGAGGGAGACAACACCAGGTTTGAAGAGACAGAAGAAAGAATAAGTGATATAGAGTACAGGATAACTGACTTCAAAGACTCAAAACGCCAGATGGCAAAAAAGATGGAAAAAGTTGAACTGGAACTCAGGGAAATGATGAACAAAATGAAGCACACAAGTATAAGAATCATTGGTGTCCCAGAAGGAGATGACAGGAGTAAAGGGTTAGGAAGAGTAACTGAGGATATAATGGAAGAAAACTTCCCAACTCTCATAAAGGACATAAATATACAAGTCAAAGAAGCGCAACGAACTCCAAACAGAATAAATCCAAATAGGCCTTCCCCAAGGCACATACTAATCAGTCTGTCAAATATTGAAGAGAAGCAGAAAATTCTGAAAGTGGCAAGAGAAAAACAATCTACTACATATGAGGGAAACCAAATAAGATTGAGTTCAGACTACTCAACTAGCACCCTGGAGGTGAGAAGGCAGTGGGATAATATATTCAAGATCCAGAAAGAGAAAGATTTCAGCCAAGAATTCTGTACCTAGCCAAGTTGTCCTTCAAAATTGAGGGAGAGAATAAAGTTTTCACAGACAAAGAAGTCCTGAAAGAATCTGTCACTAAGACACCAGCCTACAAGAAATACTAAAAGGAGTTCTGCTGCTGAAAAAAAAAAGACGGAGATGGAGGTCTGGAGGAGGGCACAGAATTGAAGAGTACCACTAACGGTAATTTAAAGGTTACAAAGAGAAAGAGGTAAAAGAATATATAGAGCTGATATATAAAATTAAAAAGATAAGATGATGGAATCCAAGAAACGCCTTTTCAGTAATAACTTTGAATGTCAGTAGACTAAACTTAACCAGTTAAAAGATACAGATTGACAGAATAGATTAAGAAACATAATCCAGCAATATGTTGCTTAAAAGAGACTCATCTTAGACACAAGGATACAAATACATTGAAAGTAAAAGGATGGAAAAAGATTTTCCACACATGTTGTACCAAAAGAAAGCAGCAGTAGCTATACTAATATTGGACAAAATAGGCTTTAAATGTAAAGACATCATAAGAGACAAAGAAGGACACTATATACTAATTAAAGGGTCAATTCACCAAGAAAATATAACAATCATAAATGTTTATGCTCCCAATCAAGGAGCTCCAAAGTACATGAAACACACATTGGCAAAACTGAAAGGAGTGATAGATGTTTCAACAATAATAGTGGGAGACTTCAATCACAACTCTCCTCTATAGATAGAACAACCAGACATAAGATCGACAGGGAAATAAAGAAGTTAAATAACTTCATAAATGAATTAGACCTAACAGACATATATAGGTCACAGCACCCCAAAGCACAAGGATATACATCCTTCTCTAGTGCTCATGGAACATTCTCCAGGATAGATCATATGCTGGGCACAAAACAGGTCTTTATAAATTTTAAAACACGGAAATTATTCAAAGCACTTTATCTGATCACAGTGGGATGAAGCTGGATCTCAATAACTACCAAAGAACGAGAACACTCACAAATATAAGGCAATTAAATAACAGGCTCTTAAACAACCAATGGGTCAAAGAATAAATGTTAGAGAAATCAGTTGTTATCTGGAGATGAATGAAAATGAGAATACAACTTATTAGAACTTATGGGATGTGGCAAAGGCTGTGCTGAGAGGGAAATTTATTGTCCTAAATGCCTACATTAAAAAAACAAGAAAGAGCAAAAATCAAGGACTCAACAGCACACCCAGAGGAACGTGAGAAAGAACAGCAAACTAACCCCAAAGCAAATAGAAGAAGAGAAATGACAAAGATTAAAGCAGAGATAAATGAATAGGAGAACAAAAGAACAATAGACAGAATAAAAAAAAAAACCAAAAGTTGGTTCTTTGAGAAGATCAATAAAATTGATGGGCCATTAGCAAGACTGACAAAAGAGAGAGAGAGAGAGAGAGAGAGAGGATGCAAATAAACAAAATCAGAAATGAGAAAGGGTGCATTACCACAGACCCTGAAGAAATAAAAGAAATCATAAGAGGTTACTATGAACAACTATATGCCAACAAACTAGACAACTTAGATGAAATGGACAAATTCCTGGAGCCAGGACTCAGAAAGAAACAGAAGATCTCAGCAAACCAATTACAAGTAAAGAGATTCAATCAGTCATCAAAAATCTTCCTACAAAGAAAAGCCCAGGATGAGATGGCTTCACAGGGGAGTTTTATCGAACATTCCATAAAGAACTAACACCAATCCTACTCAAATTTTTCCAAAAAATTGAGGGAAAAGAAAGTCTACTTACAACTCATTTTATGACACTAATATCATTTTAATACCAAAACCAGGTAAAGATGCTATAAGAAAGGAAAACTACACACCAATCGTCCTAATGAACATAGCTCCAAAAATTCTCAATAAAATATTAGGAAATCGAATCCAACAACACAGTAAAAGGATTATACACCATGACCAAGTGGGGTTTATACCAGGAATGCAAGGATGGTTCAACACAAGAAAATCAATTAATGTATGTGCTGGCTTGAAATGATGTATGTCCCCTAGAAAAGCCATGTTTTTATCTAAATCCCATTTCGCAAGGGCAGAGTAATCCCTATTCAATACTGTATGTTTGAAACTGTAATCAGATCATCTCCCTGGAGATGTGATTTAATCAAGAGTGGTCGTTATGGGCGGGCCACGATGGCTCAGCAGGCAGAGTTCTCATCTGCCATGCCAGAGGACCCGGGTTCGATTCCCGGTGCCTGCCCATGTTAAAAAAAAAAAAAAAAAAAGGTGGTCGTTAAGCTGGATTGGGTGACGACATGTCTCCACCCATTTGGGTGGGTCTTTAAGTTTCTGGAGTCTTATAAAAAGAGGAAACATTTTGGAGAATGAAGGAGATTCAGAGAAAGCAGAGAATGCTGCAGCACCAGAAGCAAAGAGTCTGTCAGCCAGGGCTTTGGAGATGAAGAAGGAAAACACCTCCTGGGGAGCTTCATAAAACAGGAAGCCAGGAGAAGAAGCTAGCAGATGATGCCATGTTTGCTGTATGCCCATCCGGATGAGAGAAGAACCCTGACCACGTGCCTTTCCAGATGAGAGAGAATCTCTGACTGTGTTCACCATGTGCCTTTCCACTTGAGAGAGAAACCCTGTACTTCATCGGCCTTCCTGAACCAAGGTGTCTTTCCCTGGATGCCTTAGATTGAACATTTCTATATACTTGTTTCAATTGGGACATTTTCTCAGCCTTAGAACTGTAAACTAGCAATTTATTAAATTCCCCCTTTTTAAAAGCCATTCCTTTTCTGGTATATTGCATTCCGGCAGCTAGCAAACTAGAACAATTTATTACAGCACATTAACAAATCGAAAGGGAAAAATCACATGATCATCTCGATTGATGCTGAAAAAGCATTTGACAAAATTCAGCATCCTTTTCTGATAAAAACACTCCCAAAGATAAGAATCAAAGGTAACTACCTCAATATGATAAAGGGAATATATAAAAAAACGATAGCCAATATCGTACTCAATGGAGAGAGACTGAAAGAATTCCCCCTACAATCAGGTACAAGACAAGGATGCCCACCATCACCACTGTTATACAACATTGTGCTTGACGTTCTACCTAGAGCAATTAGGCAGGACAAAGAAATAAAAGGCATCCAAATTGCAAAAAAAGAAGTAAAACTCTCATTATTTGCAGATGATATGATACTAAACTTGGAAGATCCTCAGAAATCTACAGCAAATTTACTTAAGCTAATAAATTCAGCAAGGTGGTGAGATATATAATTAACGTGCAAACATCAGTAACATTTCTATACACAAACAATGACCTAGCTGAGGAGTCAGTTAAGGAAAAATTTCCATTCAAAACAGCAACTAAAAGATCAAGTACTTAGAAATGAACCTAACTAGGGATGTAAAGAACTTGTACACGGAAAATTACATGACATTGCTAAAAGAAATCAGAGATCTAAATAAGTGGAAAGACATTCCCTGCTCATAGATAGGAAGGCTAGATATACTTAAGATGTCAGTTCTCCCCAAATTGATCTACAGAATCAACACAGTACCAATCAAAATTCCAACAACCTACTTTGAAGATCTGGAAAAGCTAACTACTTAATTCATCTGGAAGGGAAAGAGACCCCGAATAGCTAAAAGCATCCTTGTCAAAAAGGTGAAGAGGCAGCCAACTCAATGAAAGAAAATATTTGGAAATCACATACCAGACAAAGGTTTGATTTCCTGTATATAGAAAGAAATCATCCACTTAACAACAAAAAATAAATAAATAACCCAATTATAAAATGGGCTAAAAGTTTGAATAGGCATTTTTCTGAAGAGCAAATACACATGGCTCAAAAGCACCCAAAGAGAAGCTCCTTTTCATTGGCTATAAGGGAAATGTAGATGAAGACTACCATGAGATACCACCTCACACCTATAACAATGGCTGATATTAAACAAACAGGAAACTATAAATGTTGGAGAGGATGTGGAAAAACTGGGACACTTATGTACTCCTGGTGGGAATGTATGATGGTGCAGCCACTATGGAAGACTGTTTGGCAGTTCCTTAGGAAACTAAATATCGAGTTGCCCTATGACCCAGCCATAGCACTACTTGGTTTATACCCAGAGGAGCTGAAAGCAACAATACAAACATTGGCACACCAATGTTCATAGCAGCATTATTCACAATTGCCAAAATATGGAAACAAACCAATGCTCATCAACATACGAGTGGATTATAAAATGTGGTATATACATATGATGGAGTATTATGCAGCGGTAAGAAAAAATGATGTCCTGAAGCACATGACAAATGACTGAGCCTTGAGGACATAATGAGTGAAGTTAGCCAGGCACAAAAGGATAAATACTGTATGATTCCACTTTTATGACCAGCATAGAGGTATAATCACAGGCTTATGATTCAGAATATAGGAGATTTAGAGATACACAGAAATTAGAGATGTGTGAACCATTAGCTAATGAGGTTGAACTCCAATGTAAGAGAATGGATAGGAGTGAAGGTGGTTCTCTAGTGGGTCTATATTACCATATTGAAGGTGAACAAGATTGAAAGGGGTTGTATAGACCTACGTTTCCCACTGATTAACACTAGAAATACGAATTAGTTCTCACAAGAATTACTTCAAAGTTATGATTCTTGTATAAAGAATGTTTAAATCCAGGGTACAGGGGGTGTGCTAGTTTGAAAGGATGTGTGTCCCCTAGAAAGCCATGTTTTAATCTAAATCCCATTTCATAAAGGCAGAATAATCCTTATTCAATACTGCATGTTTGAATCTGTAATTAGAGCATCTCCCTGGAATATAATCCAATCAAGAGTTGTTGTTAAGCTTGACTGGGGAAAATGTGTCTCCACCCATCTAGGTAGGTCTTGGTTAGTTTCTGAAGTCCTATAAAAGAGGAAACATTTTGGAGAATGAGAGATTCAGAGAGAGCAGAGAAGAATGACATAACCACAAGAAGCAGAGAGCCCACAAACCAGCGAACTTTGGAGATGAAGAAGGAAAATGTCTTCCAGGGAGCTTCATGAAACAGAAAGCCAGGAGAGAAAGCTAGCAGATGACGCCATGTTCACCATGTGCCTTCTCACTTGAGAGAGAAACCCTGAACTTCATCGGCCTTCTTGAACCAAGGTATCAATCCCTGGATGCCTTAGATTGGACATTTCTATAGGCTTGCTTTAACTGGGACATTTTCTCAGCCTTAGAACTGTAAACGTGCAACTTATTAAATTCCCCTTTTTAAAAGCCATTCTGTTTCTGGTATATTGCATTCCGGCAGCTAGCAAACTAGAACAGGGGGGAAACTGCTATCACATGGTATGAGCTGTGTTCAAAAGGAAAACATCAGCACTACCACAGAAACAGCAGGGGTAAATAATGAGGGAAGGTACAAGAGTTAAAAAGAGGTTTAGATTTCCTATTTGATGAGTGTGTGTTTATTGGTTTTCTTTCTCTTGGGAACAGTGAAATTATCTAAAATTGAGAATCCTGATGGACTGTGGACTTTGGGTCCATTGGGCATTTGATGCCCAATGAATACAGGTGGCTGAAGAATGCACTGATGGAGAAGTACATTGGTGAATGATGGTATATACTTATGAACGAAGGTTGTGCTGCTACAAAAAGGAACAGTCGTGAGACATGCAACGATGTGAATGAACACATGGGACATTTGGTGAGACAAAATAAGCCAGAAACAAAAGATTAAGAATGGTATGGTCACTTTTAGAAAATGCTTATAAGAAAACAGGGGCCTAGACTGTATGCTTTTGGAGCAGACACAGTAAGTCCAGAGTGGTGATTATTATTTCTGGATTTTGCAAGGCTGTTTTATATATGTAACCTGATATTTAGAGATAAGAATGAAGCTGAACAGGTTCAGGTTAATGTAGTTTATTCTAATAAGGAAAAGGAAGGCAGTATCTATATTTTAGAACCACATGTACTCTTTGAGACCAATGGAAGAAAGGTTTATTTGGTTGGAACTGAAATTTTCTGTAGTGAATAATCTAATACAACCTATTTGTATAGCTCATTTTAAGAACTGAAACACAGGAAGCACAGAATATGAAAAAGGTCCTTTAATCTTGTATAGATTATTGTAATGCCTGGATACATCCTAGAGTATATTAAGCTGATAAACAAAAAGTATTGGCAAAGTCCCCTCAGGGATGGGAGAAAAATATGGAAGTATTAAACCTTACCAGCAGGGAATCCCCTGATAATGTATCAAACTTTAGGGACACCCAAATCAATAGGCCATGCCCTCAATCATGAAGCTTACTCTTGTGAAGCTTATGTAGGTAGCATAGAAGCTTAGACTACCTATCGGCATGCCTAAGAGTTACTTCTGGAGGACCTCTTTTGTTGCTCAGATGTCACCTCAGTCTCTCTAAGCCCAATTCTGCAAGTGAAATCATAGCCCTCCCCTCTATGTGGAACATGACATCCAGGGGTGAAAGTCTCCCTGGTGATGTGGGAGATGACTCCCTGGGATGAATCCAGACTTGGCACCATGGGATCAAGAATTTCATCCCAACCAAAAGGGGGAAAAGAAGTGTAATAAATAAAGTATCAGTGGCAGAAAGAGATCAAATAGAGTCAAGAGGCTACTCTGGAGGTTGCTCTTATGCAAGCTTCAGGTAGACTTTGCTAGCTATCATAACCTGCCAACCCCCAACCAGGACCATTCCAACCAATCCTAAAAGAACACCTATGGAAGTATATAAGACTCCACAAGGAGTCCATGCACTAGAGTAACTTGCCAGTAACCTACAAATTCCAGATGGGTCCCTGGTGCAGATAAGTCCTTAAACCTAGCCCAGCCTCTCCAGGACATCAGATAGTTCCATCTCCCTACCCCATATTAGTGATGGACTCTTCCAATATGAAAAATTTTAAATTGCCATAGCCCAAACACCCCTAGAGAGGGTTGGAAAGATCAAACGTGATGGTGGAATTATACAGGAAAGGTAGGATTTAACAAATGAATATGAATGCTGAATCATTAAATTGATATCTCTTTTAGACTCCAGTATTTTAGAGCAGCTAGAAGTAAAAAAAAAAAAAAAAAAAAAAAAAAACCCTAAAATTGTGCTATTATAACCCATGTCAACTCTGAAATATGTTCTTCAACTAATTGTGGTGCTGTACTTTGAAATTTATAGCTTTTTTGTATATGTTATTTTTCACAAAAAAAGAAGGAAAAAAGTCAATTATGATGATAAAAAAATAAGTAAGCCCTATAGCCTCCTATATTCTGGAGCAGCTAGAAGGAAAAATTTGAGAGGATAGTATGGTAGCCCATGACAAACTCTGGGATCTGTCCTATAACTACTTGTTGAAGAGCACTGTGAAAACTATTGCTTTTTTATTTCTTTGCTTTGTATATATATTACACTATATAATAAAAAAAGTTTTTAAAAAATGTAATTAGTTCAGGTGAGGCCAAACTGAGTGAAGGTAGCCATAATCCAATATGGATGAACTCCTTATAAGCAGAAGAAATTGGTATGCAGTCAGCCAGTAGAAGTCAGAAAGAGAGAGACCATCATGAGATGGAGGCAGAGATCAAGTCACTACTAGATTGCTATGGACTCTGGGATAAAGCATGACCTGCAAATATCTTGATTTTGTACTTTTAGCCTCCAAGATTATGAGACTCTAAATTTCTATTGTTTAAATCAATCAACATGTGATATTTGTCATAGCAACCCTGACAAACTAATATATATACCTTAAAAGTGACAAACCATTCTCCAAACTCATCATCTGTTCTCTCATGCCTCAGAGCTGTTACACAAGCTAGCCCTAACTAGAATACTCTTCCCCCTTTATCTGCCTAGTTAACTCTGAATAGTTCCTGAACCTCAACTTATACTTCACCTGGTTCAAGAAGCTCTTCCTGATCTTTCTGAATGTTGACCCTCCAATGTGTTCCCATAGTACCCTTGACATACCAGTACCGAGGCATTTATGACACTGAATTGTTATTTCTAATTTTTCCAACAGTTTTTTGTTTGTTTGTTTACTTTTAGTTTGTTTTTGTCATTATGGTAGCCAATATAAAGATTTTTTTTTTTTTTCTGGCTGACCTACCAATCCCATCAGATTTTTAGCTCTTGGGTATTGTAGTTAATACTTGCTCTAATGGCTTCACATATTACTCTAGGTTTGTGGTTGTTCTGAACAATCAAGGATGTGATCCCATTGTACTTGAGTATGATTCCAAAATACCTTTAAATTTCTGTTATTTTACCCTTAGCACACGGCAATCCTTTTCATTCTTTATTCATTTATTCAAGAATGACACGTTTACTAAGTAAAGTGTACCAACTACATGCCAACATGCGAGGCTTTTTTCTTTTTTGTAAATATTGATGGAAATGGATAGGACCTAGAGTAACCAAAGCAATTTTTATAAGGAAGAATGAATTTGTAGGACTTAATCTACTTGATTTGAAAACTTATTATAAAGCTACAGCAATCAAGATAGTTTTATATTGCCAAAAAATAAAGGTCAATGGAATAGAGTCCAAAAACAAAACTCACTGTGGTGAGTCAACTGATTTTTGACAAAGGCACTAAAGTAATTCAACAGGTAAAGAAAAATCTTTTCATTAAACAGTTCTGGGACAACTGAATATCTGCATGGTAAAAAATGAATATCAACCCTACCTCACACCATGGGAAACAATTAAATCAAAATGAATGGTTTACAACTGTATGTACCCCAGAAGAACATATTCTTAAATTCAATGAACCCATTGAAAGTAAGACTCTTTGATGAGGTTAATTCATGTAAGGAGTGGCCTAATCCAATCAGGATTGAGTCCTTCCCAAGAAAATGAAATTTAGACAAATAAAAAAAGCCCCAGGAGTCAAAAACTAAACCCAGAAGAAAAAGGAAAAACCAGAAGACACTGCCTTGTGCCTTGGCATGTGACAAGCCAAGGACCCCAGGATTACAAGCAGCCTGCCCCAGACCACCACAGTCTTTGTGGAAATAGCATTACCTTGATTTGAACTTTCTGTTAGCCTCAAAACAGTAAGCTAATAAACTCCCAGTGTTTAAGTCAACCCATTTCATAGTATTTGCTTGAGCAGCCTAAGACAGTAAAAGAAAGGATCACAGACCTAAATGTAAAATCCCAAAGTATAAAACTTTTAGAACGTAGGAAAATACTGCAACCTTAGGTAGGTCGCGATATGGACACATAATCATAAACAAAACAAAACAATGTTCTAGGCTTTATTAAAATAAAACTTCCTAACTCAGAAGTTTCTAGGAAAGGGTAAATGATAAAAACCTCCACAAAGAAAAATCAAGTATGAATAAGGTCTTGGCATTTTAGTAATCAGGATGTCACTGAGTGAGCCACCCAAGGTTTTTGAGTATGCACTGATGTAGTTTTGAAACGATGACTCTGGCAATCTGTGTGAAGAATGAATTGGAACCAGATGAAAAGAGCAATACTAGCATCCTCAAAGTAGACTTTAGGGTCATGGAATGTAATTACTTAACCCTTGGATTTAAATGTCATTAACTTCCAAATGTCTCCTCTGGCATTCCAGGCACTCCACGGTGGCCTCAAATCCTATCCAGCCATCACTCCCTTATAAGCATATTTCCTGGCTACTGCAGTTGGACTACTGACCCTCTATTAAGACTAATTTTTTTGCTCTATGTATATGCTTAGAAGTATTCCACCTGTAGAAATCTCAGTGAACTCTACAGCCTTAACTCTCAGCCACAACGTGAACCTTCTCTAGGTTATCAATAGTTCTTGAGAACTGAGATTGAGTCTCATTTTTACACACCTTCCCCACCTCCTACTGCCCCTCTCCCATTTACAGTGTC